>NC_052624.1:56471141-56794805 GCF_016161935.1 Mauremys reevesii | reverse complement strand
AGTGGACTGGAACTGGGGCCCAGCAAAAGCGGGGGAAAGAGTATATCTACACATTTTTCAAGCAACTAAACATGTCCTTAGGATGTCTGGCAGAAATCTGAAATTGACTATTATCTGTATAGGTGATCCTTGAAATTTGAGCTGATTCTGAAAACTGCATATGTACATAAAATGTAAACAAGTCATGACTCATATTTTTCAAGTTTTAAATTATTTAAAAACAGCTTGTTTGGTTGGTTCCCCTCAGCCCTTCTCCCAAGGACAGGTTTTATAACATGCAACAAAGCAGAATTCAAGCATTCAGAAAATGTAATTAAATCCCCAGCTCTGGATGAGCTGAAAATGAAAAAGGGAAAAACTGCAAAGAAGAAATATTAATAAAAAAGTTGAGTATCACTTCTTTAACTTTGGGCAAGGTCTATATGAAACAAGGATAATGTCAATCAAGAACATAAAATGAATAAACAAAATGATAAAGACTTTTACAGTATAAGACAGCTGCCTCTTGGCAGAGAAAATATATGAAAACATTTATGGACAGCTCATTCAAAATGTAATAAACACTAAATGATTAAATGTGCCAAGCAATGTGTCAGAAAACTAGATTATCATATTCATGCCATTTTCACTTATTTGAAACCTGTTGGGTTTTAGATCCCTTTGATCTAAAAAAGAAATATCACACTGGTGATAAAGCCCTCTTAAGACGGTTGGGAAATGAATCATTTTGGTATCAATTTGATTTAGTGGCCAATTCTTGTTAGTATCGGGGGGGGAAAAAGGTCAGGGCTATCTACTGTAGATTTTGTTATTTTTTAATACACAGGGGCAACAACAGTAATAAAATTATATCTTACATTTATTTAGCACCATCCATGCCTAAAGATCCCAAAGCAATTTATAAAAACTTCTTACTTTCCTGAGTCACACAAGGTAAGTGGGATCATTGTGGAACTAGCAGATTGGTCCTTGAATTCTCCTGGCAGTAGAGTGGCTCAGGGAAGCCAGAAGAGGAGAACAAACATACTCTGGAGAATACCTAATTGATCTTCCAAAAAGAAGCAGTGTGTGAAGTCCTTTCCAGCATGAGAGGCACCCCTTCCCCGCCTTAGAGGAAGAGAGGAGGAACCTGGTGATCAAAGACACCAAAGGGAACAAACAGATCTGTAGTGTGTCCTATCAAGGAAGAGAAACCCAGAAACATTCATTTTTTTCTGTAGGCTGCAAGCATACAAATGTACATTTTATGGAAATTAGATGTCTGGTTTCTTGATGGTCTAGTGTAGGCACGTATGGTCTCATCTGACAGGCAGGACTTTCCTCAGCACAGTTCCCTCTAACATCATGCTGGGAACTTGTGCATTATGACTAGGAGGGAACAGTACCACCTAGTGAATCATCAGCACACAGCACTACTTACTGCAGCACCTCCCTCTGAGATTCAATATATATAATATAGGGGAGGGAAATGGGGCAAATGACTCCAGGATGTGTGGTGTCCCTCTGGCCTTCCTCTCAGGGAGAGATGATAGGCCACCAGTGCTTGCACCATGTTCTCTCCCCATTACTGCTGCAGTCTGCTACATGCCATGGAAGAAAGAGTTGCCATCATTCAGCTTTCCTGAGTAAGTAATGTGCAAAATAAAATGCCTCGGGTGCCTCTTTTGCAGAGGCAAAAAGCAGCAGTGGGGGAATTAAGTGACAGAGTGAGTAAACTGCACTCTTGGTCCACTGGAAGTTATCGGTTTTGCACCCACTTCTGTAGGCATTTTAGTGCTATTATATGCTATATTATATTCTAGTCAACATAAAAATCATAGATAATGTCAGAATAATCTATTCATGTCACCCTGTCTAACCCCCCTCAATTCTGCAACACTTCTCCTTATGTTGCTCCACTTAATCCTGATCTCTTGGTGAATACCTGCAGTGATGGTTTTTCAGCCTCCTCCCTTGGCTGGTTATCTATGTCACTGCTCTCAATTGCTCTTACTGTTAGGAAAAAGTTCTTGCATCTTAGCCTAAAATCCTCCCCTCCCCCCCCGCCCCGCTTCAGGCCCTCATTCCTTGTTTCACCATCGTTTGAGAACAAATAATTCCCTCCCTTCATTTATATTGTTACCTTGAAGTTATTTATAGCTTGTGCCCATGGCCTCCTGAGTTTTCTCCTTTATGGGCTATAAATATAGCTCCCTTAATCCCGCTGCGTATGTTTTATCCTCCAGACTTTGCATCAGTTTTGTTATTCTTCTTTATAGTTCTCAGGCTTTTAAACTGTTGAGACTAAAGCTGTGCATTTGTGCAGTGACATAATTACCTCACTAGTTTTAAAAGCTATACCTCTGTAGTTTTGACCACTACAATTAAGGTCGAAATACAGCTTCTGTTTTAACTACTTTCCCTTTTTCAGTTGCTCTTTCTAAAACAAATTGCTTTGAGGGTAAAATTTCCCATGTTTTGTTTCAATCCAGAGACTAATCTTGTAAAGTTTCAGCAAAATACATTCAACCATTTTTGAATTATGTATGTGTGCAAACTGAGAGAGAGAGAGAGAGAGAGATGCCCTTTCCCCATATGTTCTCTCAAATGTTATTCCCCACGTAACTCAACAGCTGAATCAATTTTGTTTAAACATGGCTTGTTTTGATCTTATTGACATTTAAAGAACAATTCAAGCTTGAAGAAAACTGGTTCTGTAGTTCTGCACTTATAAGCTTTGAATTTTTGTTACACATGTTTGAAAGTTTGTTATACAAACTTTGGGGCATTTGGGGCACTGGGTCAACAAAATAGGTCTAAAGGAGATAGGAGAAGAGCCTCAGCTAGAAAAATTGTCATAGCTCCATTGACTTCAACCCACTTCCAAAAAATGTATCTGGACTTTCAAAAAACCTTTCACAAGATCCATCACAAGAGGTTATTAAGGAAACTAAGGACTGGTATCCTATTAACTTTTTGGGGATCAGGCTTCACTTAGGGCTGAGAGTTAAAGTTTTATCTTGGATCAGAAACTATTTTAGAGTTTAAAAAAAAGAGTAAGAATAAACCATAGTACAAGGTAGACAGTGGCAAGCCACAACGTTCTGCAACAGGATTATGCTTTAATATATTTATTAATGACCTCAAAATATATTTATTAATGACCTCAAAACAGTGAATTGGATAAAACTAAGTGAAAACATTATTTAGGATAGTCAAGGGATGACTGTGAGGAACTCTAGGAGTCCTAACATGGCTATGTGATTGGGTAGCTCATTGGCAGATTAAATTCACTGTTGTCATGTGCAAGGTACTGCCTATTGAGAGGCTGTGACTATGAATACTGTGTGAGATTATGAATTCTCTGTATGTCCCTTTACCAACCTGCAGTCTCCATTTTGAATGTTCTGCTCCTTTGCCTTCTCTGTTGGCCACTTCATGAAACTCCAAAGGCTAGTGGCAAAAGAATAGCAAAAGAGGGTCTTTGATATTAAGTGCTGTTCCTTTGAAATGGAATAGCTCTAAACAATAGATAAGCTCCCAATCAGAAGAATTGGTTTGTCAGGGGAAAGTTCAGGAATTCACCTGCCAGAGGTCTCCAGTACCTGAGAAAGCTGCTCAGGACATCCCCTGACAGCAGGGGCTAAAAGCCATAAAAGGGCAGGAACAAACTGTCCATCTTCAGGGCCATTTTTTTCCTGCTCAAGAGGAGGGTAAAGCAACACAGTGTATAGGATCCAGATGAGTCAGGGGACCCTGACCCAGGCAGTCTCCTAAAGGAAGGGTGAGCTAGTGAGGGGCATTGCATTTAGGATGTTTACTGTGTTCTACATTATCTGTACTTTCTGTGTGATGGAAGAGCAATGGTGCTAGAATCCTATGAAAAGTGTTTCTATCTCTACGTGTGAAGTGTTTACATGTACCACATGCTCCTTGAAGAGGTGACCAGAAGGTTCACACCTTTGAGTGGAGTTCCTGGGACATGATGTGCTTAAGTTACAGGGATGTTTGGGGGTCAACACTGAGTCCAGGGGCTAAGCAGCTGGACAACAGGTTCCAATTCTCAGAATTCTCTGCTAGACAGAGGGTCCATGACTCAAGAGTGAGCCCAGGGACCCTAAATGGGGCCAGTGCCTGTGCTTCATTCTGGCTCCGGAGACTTAAAATACCTAGGGATCCAGTGTCTGGGCCCCCTCACAGCAGTCTAATGAATGACCAAGAGAGGGCGCTCGACTGGACCCGCAACAAAAGCATAATTTGAACTATACCTTATTGGGCTCTATATTACCTTTAATCAAGACCTGGGTGGCACTGTGGACAAACTCAATGAAAACATCTGATCAATGTGCAGCAGCAAGAATTTGAAAAAACAAAACAGAACAAAAAAACCTGTATTGGGAAGTATAAACAATGGTATAGAATACACTAGGAATAGAGCAGTTCCCTGTATATCAATATATCAATGGAGCATTTCTGCTAGGAATACTGTGTTCAATTCTGGTCATCCCAACTCAAAAAAGACAGCAACGATTAAAAAAAAGTTACAAATTGGATGAAAACATGGAAAAACTTCCAGATGAAGAAAGAATGAAAAAACTATAATTCTGATTCTCCTTTATACTAGGGCCTCTTTTCACTGCTGTGGCACGGTAGAGGGGCCTTAAACTGGAAATAAACATAAGAACAGTAAGAGGCCAATATGGCTGCATCAAGAACTCTTTAATGACCTGGGAATCAAAAAGGAATCCTACAAAAAGTGGAAACAGGGTAAATTGCTAAGAATAAATACAAAGAATAGTATAGACATGTAGGGACAAAATCAAAAAGACTAAGGCAAATGAGTTACACCTTGCAAGGGATATAAAATGCAATAAGAAGTAGTTCTATAAATAAATTAAGAGTATAAGAAAGACTAAGGAAGTTGTAGGTGCACTACTTAGCTGGGAAGATATGCTAATTATAGATAACATCAAGAAGGGTTGAGGTGTTTAATGCATGTTTTGCTACAGTGTTTTCTAAAAACATTAATTTTGACCAGATGTTTAACACAATTAATATTAACAACAAGGAGGAAGATGTACAAGAGAGAATACGGAAAGAACAGGTTAAAAACTACTTAGATAAGCTAGATGTATTCAAGCCATCAAGGCCTGACAAAATTCACCCTAGGGTACTTCAGGAACTAGCTGAAGCAATCTCAGAACCATCAGTAAGTATCTTCAAGAACCTCTAGAGGATAGGTGAAATCCCAGAGGCCTGGGAGAGGGCAAACATACTAGTCATCTTTAAAAAGGGAAACAAAGAGGACCCAGGGAATTACAGACCAGAAGCCTAACTCTGATACCTGAAAAGACACTGGAACAAATGATTAAACAATCAATTTGTAAGAACCTAGAGGATAAAAGAGTGACATGGATTTGTCAAGAACAAATCATGCCAAACCAACTTAATTTCCTTCTTTGATAGGATTAATGGCCTACTGGATAGGAGTGAAGTTGTAGATGTAATAGATCTTGATTTTAGTTAACCTTTAGACACTGTCCTACATGACATTCTCATAAGCAAGCTAGGGAAATATGGTCTAGATGAAGTAACTGTAGAGTGGGTGCACAACTGGTTGAAAAACCACACTCAAAGAGTAGTTATTAATTGTTTGCTGTCAAAGTAGGAAGATGTATCTAATGAGGTCCCTCAGGGGCTTGTCCTGGATAATGGAGTGGAGTATGCTTATAAAATTTGCAGATGGCACCAAGCTGAGATAGGTTGCAAGAAATTTGGAATTCAAAATGACCTTGATGAATTGGAGAATTAGTCTGAAATCAACAAGTAAAACAATAAAAACAATAAAAACAAGTGCAAAACACTACACTTAGGAAGGAAAAATCAAATGCACAAATCAAAATGAGAAATAATTAGAATAAATTAGGAAAAGTATCTGGGGGTTATATGAATATGAGCCAACAATGTCCTGTGGTTGCAAAAAAGGCTATTCTGGAGTGTATTAATAGGAATATCAAACGTAAATGTGGGAGGTAACTATTCCTCCATACTCGGCACTGGTGAGGCCCCAACTGGAGTACTGTGTCCAGTTTTGGGTACCACACTTTAAAAAAGAGTGGGAGTAAAGAGGAAACTGAGCTCTTTCCTACACCAGGATGAATTTTTGAGCATATCACAGCTTGTGTTTCGATTCTTTTCTCACCCAATTCCAAAAGCAGGAAAAATTGCTATTGTTACTATTAGTTTTATATGTCTATGTTTTTCATTAGAGCTTTGGGAAAGCTAAGACAAAGAAGTGAGTGTTGCATTTTGTCCTGACTGTGGTTATGTCTGTGGTCATCCTCAGCTCGTGTGGAAAGGCATTCCGCCACAATGGGCCAGCCACCAAAAAGGCTCTGTCTCCAGCTCTGACCAGTTTAACACACACTGCTGTGAGTTTCACAGGGATGAATATAACTGTCTTGGGAGGTATTGGTCAAGGAAGATGTGTGGTTAGTAAAAGTAGTTTAGGCACAATCGATTGACAGCCTTGAAAATCAAGATTTGGGCATTAAACTTGACCCAATATTCAGCTCCCACAATTGGTGCACTACAGTAATATGGCCCTTTTGATCTGTGTTTGCTGATATGTGGGCTGCTACATGATGCAATTCATATATGCATTGTTATTCAGTGCTACTCCAGTTAGAGACCATATGGGGCAGAATATTCATCCCTGCATTTTAGCTCTATTACTTTCCAGATTATCTAGAAAGGTGGTGATACATATGGGGGGGAGGGGCATTAGCAGGTTAGAGAAGCTGAGAAGGAACAGGGGGATTGGACTGGAAAAAATGTCTGGCAAAAACATTTTCTCAGAAAGAAGCACATGTAAATAGAAAATGAGGAAGAAGATACACAAACTGATAATGGAGGCTTTTCTTTGGTACCAAAGTCCTCCTTGTCCCTCCCCACCACTGTTGTGCAGGGTCTAGTGCTCCAGTTATCGGCTATCTCCACTATAGCTGAGATTATTGCAGTTCAGCGAAGCTGATGTAACCCTCACTTTAGGGTCAAGTGGGCTATATAAAACTAAAGTCTTATTATAGTCTTTTCTTCTTACTGGGACATCCTGAAATTTAGCCTATGGATAATCAACAATGGTGCCTCTTTAATCAGGACAGTATTAGCACACATTCCACTTAATGGGGAAGGGCCATGTGATTAAGTGGTGTTTAATAAGGTGTTAATTAGGTGTGACATACTAAGCTCTGTTCTTTTCATACATAAATTACCAATTAAAGTTTGAGGAGTGCTTTTTCTAGGCACTCAGGGTTTGTCTACACTTGAAATGCTACAGCAGCTGTGCCACTGTAGTACTTCAGAGTAGACACTAACTCCATAATCCACCTACCTGAGAGGCAGTAGCTAGGTTGATGGAAGAATTCTTCCATCAACCTAGCACTGCCTACACTGGGGGTTAGGTTGGTTTAACTATGCTGTTCCAGGGCTTTGATTTTTCACACCCCTGAATGATATAGTTAATCCAACTTAATTTTCTAGTGTAAACTAGTCCTCAGTCAAGAGCAACCTTGGTCAAGGGCAGCAGAGTTCAGGTGACTCGGTGAGATCTTCCAAAGGGACCATTCCTAAAAGAGAAGCAAGTTGTAAAGTCCTATTGAATACAAAGGAGTTTCTTAATACAAATCCTTCTCGGTTGAAGCAGACAAAATCTTAGACATAAGTGTGGCCAGCAGATGATGGAGTTTCACAGCTGAGTAGAGTGTGTTACTACTGTATGCTGTCATCAATTTTGTTTCTCCTATAAAATAAAATATAATACCCCATCCCCGCCCCTGGCCCTTCCCCCAAAGTCCCCGCCCTAACCCCACCCCCTCCCTGCCGCTATTGGATCCCTTCCCCAAATCCCCACCCTGGCCCCGCCTCTTCCCCCAGCATGTGGCATTCCCCCTCCTCACCCCTCCCTCTCTACCCTGTGAATCAGCTGTGTCATGGTACAAGGGCTTGGAGGGAGGACAAGCAGGACGCCCGGTGTGCTCGCAGCAGAGGCGAGTTGGAGAAGGGGGGCAGGGCCACAGGGAGCTGCCGGTGGGTGCTCAGCACCCACCAATTTTTTTCCATGGAGTCAGCGCCTCTGGTTTGAACTACACAATACCTTTCTAGAAAGACATCAAATTGTGATTTAAACATTGCCAGTAATGGAGAATCCATCACAGCTGCAGACTGAGAATATCTGCAAGTAGAGGGTGACTGGACAGAACAGTAGGTTTATGGCGCTTCCCCTCTTCCTGTTGACCTACTGAAGCCTACAGAATGGGAGAACTACCAAATAACCTTAGGAGAATCATTGGCCCCACTCACAAGCCTTAGCAAGCTTGTTTGAGCTCACCTAACCCTTGAGCTACATCTGCACTGAAGCCAAGGATGTGATTTGCAGCCCAGGTAGACGTACCCATAATAACTTTAATTTAGTTAGCTCAATAAAAGGAGCAGTCAGGATGAGACAGCACAGTCTGCACAAGCCTGCCTTACCTCCAGGGTATGTAATCACTTGTGCAGCCCACAATGAAGTCCATGCTGCTATGTCCTCAATTCTATTTTTAGAGAGCTAGCTAGATTAAAGTGAGCATGGGTACGTCGATACAAGGTGCAAACCACAGCCCTGACTATTGTGGTGTAGATGTACCCCCCAGAGTCTCTTGCATGTCCATGAGCTTTTGCAAGGTCAGTATCACTACCATTTATTCATCTGCAGCGTCACTCCTATTAATCTTAGTTACAGTAGCTTTCCTTATCTCTGTTTCCACTTTGCTCGTGGCTTCTCTACTATTGTCACTTGCAATTTCCTTGCTTCCTGCATAAAGTTTTCCGATTGCCTCAGTATTAGCCTTTATGTGTTGAAATCAGCATAAAAATAGCAAATGAGTGCAAAATTCTAACTGGCCAAAAAAGATGAAGGGGAGGAGAAATGAGTGTAACTAGTGTTCTGGTCTAATTCTATGTCCCCACAAACCTATGGAGAATCTGCTCTGTAGGTGCTCTATGAATGCCAAGGTGCATTCCAAGAAGGAGCCTAGGTATGTATCCCATACATTGTGACACCTGTAATGTCCCCATAGTCCTATGCACCCCACACTAGACAGGTAACTAAGGGCTTGTCTAGATGAACAAATAGGTTCATGGTAAGATGGGGTATAAATCTATTTTACACTAGCTTGCCACACTTTAACTGTCCATGTGGACTCTGCAGATGTGCATTAGAAGTTCTCCCATGAGCTTTCATCTACTCTTGTTTCAAAACAGAATAGATCAAACCACACTACTGAACTTTTAGTGCATGGTAGTAGGGACCACACGGACAGGTAGTGTCCACATACTCATGCGAAGTAGATTTACATCCCAGCTTGCTGCACACTAACTGTTCATCTAGACAAGCCGGTGTTGTCCTGCCAAAACGCTATATGTGGTGGGGAGAGGGATGCCTCAATATTGGCTCAGAATTAATTGCTTTTGCAGCCTTAATATACAACTGTTTGGGAGAAAATCAATGTGAGTCTGAATATGGCCCTTACAACTTTTGCTTATTTTATAGTGTTCTCATTTTTCCCTTGTGTTATTCATTATTTTCCATTTTTGGTATAGATCCTCTATTCTTTCAGTTAAATGTGGTTATTTCATAATAGTTTTCTCCTTTCTTATTTTAGGTTCCCTTTCCTGGATGGCTAATGTGTAGTTCAATCTCCCTTTTCCACTTCCTATGCAATTCCCTTTCTTTTTCAGTTCTTTCACCAACCTCCCCGGCAGCAACATTTAACTTTTTCTGGAGGTGCACTTATAATGTTAACCTTTTTGCTCCAAGTACTATGTTTCTTAACCTCTCCCATCCTTTTCCAACCACTTTCCATCTGGGGTCTTAATCTATCATACTACCCGAAGAAATATACATGGGACCTAAATACTATTGCTGAGGAAACTATTCTCAATCTTTAAAAATATACATTGTTGTCCTTTCTCTGAAAAAAGTCATTGTATGGAAAATGTCTTAACGAAACAATGACAAGAAATGATGGCATAAACCCTTAAGGAAAATATGCTATACACCTGTCCTGCTACTTTTATTAATACAGACATATACTGGCAATCTTTTCTTTCTACTTCATACATCTTTTCTTGTGCTTCAAGATATTAAATCTCTCTGACATTAAATTATTCATCTAAGAATAAACTCCCCCAAAGCCTGTGTTTAAATGTATTTCATGTGTTTTGTTATTGTAATTCATACATTTTCCGCATGCATTTTAAATAGTTTCAAGGTCATTTTTAATTTGACTGTCAAAAACAACAGTCTGGAAGATTGAGACTGGTTGTTTAGATTCTTTTAGACCCATGAAAATATAATATTGATTCAGTTCAAGGAAAAAGCCATGCCTTTCAAAATGACTGGTGAACCTAGGGATCACACAGGTAGATTAAGAGGACTAAAAAAATATTCTCAATAGAGAGTGGAGTTATGAAGGACTAAGTAATAAAGTCAATTTCTAACATATTTACTGTGGGTTGCATGCAGGAGCAGCACAAACCAAACACAGTTACTGCATAACATTTGGCATTTAGAGGCTATAGTCCCTCATCCCTGCAATATTGTTACTGCTCAACACCAACAGGGCTCTGGCCTTGGGCACAAAGAAAGAAAAAGGAAACTTGGATTAAGAACAGAACAAATGGGGGAAATTATTAAATTAACATTAAGCTTTCTTATTATTCCATTCCAGGCTGCACATAAATTGAATAGCTATCATTCCTCCCTGGGGTATGCATACCTCCAGCTGCATGCACCATGGGAGAGAACAATAACCTTTGATTGTAAAAACATGATTTAGAAAATTGGCATTTTGAAATAATTCATTTTGTACTTGGTCTTGTCTCATTTTGATTATATGCAGTCTCAATACAAGAAGGAATGTGCTATCATTAGAATGAACCATCCTGCATTTCAAGCACCCTCATCAAGAAAGGGCCTGAATTCTTGAAGCTCTTGTCATGTTTATACACTTCCCAAAGCAGTAAGTGGTTTATAATCAGGAGACACAAAACAACTAAAGCAGATGTATCAGCTATGTTCAGATGATAATGCCAAAGTAGCCTTAAAGTAATGTACAAAACTGCATATCTGACAAAAACAAAGTACTACTTATCATATACTATATGAATTAAGCATTAATGCAGCACTGCCAGACCGTATCATGGATGCTACCATTTTTTCAGGTATTTTTAAACACTTGCATTCCAAAGTGGATATAGCCCAGGACATTTTGTTTAGTCAGGAGTGTGCACAGGGGTCACAATAAGCTGTTTAATTTGGGGGGAAGTTTGTTAGACTGTTATGATGATGCCCCTGGATATTACTGCAGTATATTTCACCAGCTCCCTAAGCAACATGTACCTATAGATCTGTTACATTATCCTCATTCTTTCTTCTTACATTGCCTCCAAAAGCTACACTGAGCCTACTACTGCCCTTCGTTACACCTGTGCAACCACACTAACTTCAGTAGGGTTCTATGGGTGTAAGCAAGGGGAGAATTTAGCCCATCATAGTTATGACCTATAGCTCTTTATTTAGGATTTGAAGCTGTTCAGGTAAGCGTGCATGTTTTAGGGGCAGTAGGAAGTGGTTTGCTAAAATGTGTCAAAAACCGGAAGTTGCCCATTGTGTCTTTGCATAGAGAATTTCAGTGCACACTGGCATGTAACTGAATCGAAGACATTTGTATTGTGGTTAATGAGTTTTCACTAGAAGGGTCGATGCTGGAGGAGCTGTGTATATGTGACATGTTCGCACTGAACACAGAGCTTGACAGTGCTTACCCCTAAAAATAGAACCTGGCTGTCCCTTGTTGTCATTGTCAACTGAAATCTTGTGTTCTCTGTGACATGGTGCGTTAATTTGGACCCTTTTCTCTGCCTGTGCAGAAGAGAGCGCTATCCTAAGGCATCTCATTTTAGTTGAAGCGGTGGAGATAAACGGGATGTCGCATCTGCTACAAGCACACATTTTAAACGATATCATCGCCCCTTAGCAGGCTGTTATCATGTTGTTTTGGCAGCAGGAAGGAATCTGTGGTTTTTCTTGAATGTTGCTCTTCTTTATTTAAACTACTAGAAATAACCCAAAAATGACAGAATGCTCTGTCTATAAATAATCATTCCGGTGTAGAGTTATATTAGGAGGTAACTCAGATGGAATGATAACGCCTAACAGGCTAATCTTAGACCTGTAATGCCACAAGATGAAAATAACTAGGCTAAGAATAACTGACCCATTGGAGTCAGCCTGCTAAAGAGATCCACAATAGAGGGCATTTTAGATTTTCATCGATTTAACAATAATCTGCCTTCTTCTTTCCCCAGAATGCTTTTGGGTTGTTTTGTGTTTTTTACCAACAGAAACTGTACTAGTTTACACTGGGTTACCATGTCATGCCATTTGAAACATCACATGGGAAATACATACACATGCACAGACACAGACACACACACACACAGATGTGTATTAATGTTTGCATACTACATGGTCAGTCATTCTGCCTTCTCACAGCTTTTGCTTTCTCCACAAACACTTTGCAAGAGAAAGGGAAAGAATGTTTAATGCAGAAATGGAAGTTTGATTAAAGCTATGACAATGCAAATTGTATATTGAATGGGACAAATTCTCTTCTTGCATTCAGTGCATGAAATCAGTGTGTTCATACACAGGTATGATTTTGGTTCACACTGTCTGCTTTTAAGTGCAATACATACCAATCTATGAAGTAGAGCTGAAGATTTGAATACATGTAGCTAAAATAATATAAGGCAAAAAAACTGAAAGAGTTTAAGTCCTCCCCTATTGAAAGTTATCATGCACTGCACACTACAGAGAACTGTTGCTGGTATCAGTGAGTACCTGCAATTCAGTCAAGTAGCAGCTGCAATACTTTCAATGCCAAGCACTCAGAAATCAAGAGAATGGCTTAAAAGTTTTTTTTTTAAATATTACATATTGGATTGTTTTTATCTGAATCTGTTTTTTTCTTTTGTTTTTTGTGCCTTTAAGGGTTCATATTTTCACACTTTTCTCCATAATCGTGAGAACTAGAAATTAAAGGAAAACTGAGATTTTCATATAATCTCAGGAATCCAGGAGCTAAGGCTTTAAGAAAAACACCAAATATCGCAAGACACATGATGAAACTAGGATTGCTCAATTCCATACCCTTTTTTAGGAATGGTAAAGTCCAAAATCAGTGTCACTCAGAATGGGGCCAAGCTAGCAGGTGCATTCTGTTCCCCTTGGCTGTTCACACAGCTCACTGCAGTATCAATGTCCAGTCTTTCAGCCCTAGAGCAGGCAAAACTTCCACTGAAGTCAATGGAGTTTTCTCTGCATCAGGACTGCAGGATCCATAGTACTTTGGCTCTTCTAATTCCATTAAAGGTGATGGCAGGCCTCAGAATTTAAACAGCCATTACACTGAATAGATCCTATTTTCTCCCTTTGAGTCTGTGGGACAGAAATGGATTCCCTTGGCAGAAAAATTCTGGATGCTTTAAAGAGTTTCTGGGTTTCATACCTACAGCAGCAAAATATTCTCTGTTTCTTGGAACATGCTTATTGCTCAGTTCTTCTGCTTATCCTCTTTCCAGAGCTCTAGCGAGAGCCAAATAGCACAAGTTCAGGGAAACATCAGGTGTTCTCTCTCACAATAGTGTTTTAATAGCCACCGTGCCATTGCCTCAAGATAAGAGCCATACAGCCCCTTATCAGTGTAAAATGCTATATTGTATCTATGGACAAATAATTCAAGTTTTCCATGAATATTAGTGATGGGGTTCTCAACCTTTTTCTTTCTGAGGCTCCCCTCCCCCACAACATGCTATAAAAACTCTCTGGCCTACCTGTGCTACAACAACTGTTTTTCTGCATATAAAAGCCAGGGCCAGCATTAGGGGGTAGCAAGCAGGGAAATTGCCTGGGGCCCCATGTCACAGGGGTGCCCACAAAGCTACATTGCTCAGGCTTCGGCTTCACCCCCGGATGGCAAGGCTCAGGGGCCCAGGCTTCAACCCCGTGTGGTGGGGCTTCGGGTTTCTGCCCTGGGTCCCAGCGAATCTAATGTTGGCCATGCTTGGCAGCCCCCTGAAACCTGCTCACGGCCCCCCAGGGGGCCCCAGGCCCCTGGTTGAGAACTACTGTATTAGAGCAAATCTTCAAATGAATTGGATTCAGCCATCCTTATGATCATTTTGCATTCACTGTGCAAGAACATTTGAGCAACTGAGTTTTCTTGGCCCTGGGAAGTGGATTTCAAAGTCACAGATGCTAGTGAAACAACAAACGTGATTTATTCCACCACTCACCTCTAAGCAACACAACTTGAATTTCTTGATCAAACCACAGAGTAAAATATTTGAAAATACATGCACTGACTAGATTTCAGGAAACTGCAGATATTCTGGAAGTAGCTAGAGAGGCTATGTTAATCGAATAAGTCATTCTGAATTAGTTTACGCCACAGGGAACATGCTTGTGAGCCTGATAAGTAAGAATTATTTTCCTGATTTTATGGGAAAGACTGAGATGTACCAAGTTATGTAACTTGCCCAGGGCCAGCAAGTCAATGGCACATTTAGACTTATAACTCAAGCTCTTTCTTGAGCTTTGACCAGGTTTGTAAGCACAACACAACAGTATAGGATCAGAAGAGAAGAAGTCTTTATCCAAATACAAATACAGGTAGAGTGTAGAGAGGAAGAACACAGGCGTCCATGTTGGAATATGGCCAGGAAAGCTGGACCAACATCCCTACCCTTCTTAAAAAATGGCACGGAATATTTAATGACTATAAGGATTCATGATCTTGGGTTTACTTCTCAAAGCCATGTATCCTCAGTCCTCACAGCATAGTAAATCTACATCTCCCCTCTACACAAAGGCCAAATTAATCACTGGTTAAACTCCATTTAGTCCAATTATTATTGTTCACTGCAACTTTTTTGCCCTGCTCTAAAAAAGCTTAGTAGTAGTATTAAACATCAGTTATTATTGTTCTGGGAAAATTATTTACCTTGCTCTGTTAAGCTTACAGGCCTTTAACTAGAGATCAGTTTGACCCAACACACTTTTCCCATTTTTTGGTGGGGAAATTAACAAGACAAAGTATTTTTTCCTTAGAGAGAGAGAAAAAGAGAGAGAAAAGTTCACTTTCTTATGTATTAAATACATATTTAATACCATAATTTTAATCAATATTATCTTGTTGAAGAAACCTGCCACTACTTAGTGCATTTCAGAGCAAAGAGCATTACATTAACATATAATACAGTCTTTTTCAAGATCGCTGATATTCTTATTGTCTGACATAGGGTGTAGGTGTTTGTAATTATATAGCTTCTTGATTTGGTGCCTATCTAGATTGTCCCATTCATGATTATACTTTTGATTGGTACCTATCCAGATCATCCCATTCATAATGTGATATACAAGCTGAAATGGAGGCAGGCAGGCAAAGCAGTAATTAAGGGAATACCAGAAGTGCTGTTTCACATGACAGGAGCATTTCATATGCCTAGTATTCTTAGAAATTCCTCAGACAGTTTGGTTTGCAAATACATATCAGATGCCCATTGGAAGTGTCTCCTTTGGGGTTGACTCCATCTATCTTAAAAATAGAGCTGAGGAATGCATGCACAGTGAATCTGGAGAGTTGCAAATCTAAAAATCCATTAAGTGAGTGCTAAATTTGTGCTAATTCTTAGATTTCTGAAGGATTAAGAGTGCACAGTGTAAATATTTAGAGGTCTAGTCTCTTATGATAAATATGCATAGCTCATTAATAGGAATGGACGTTACACATGTCTACATGAGAAAACAGATCACTAAGTTATTAGTGTACAGACACAAAAACACTACAATTAGCTGACATTTTAGCCACCTTAGCACAGCCATATAGCAAGCACCCTAGCAGCCTTAGAGGAGCAACTCCTTTCTCCTATAATCAGTAGAGCAGGCTCTGCTGACACAGATGTCTTTCACAAGTTTCAGAAATGGGAAGGAAGGGTGTTTTCATTTTAAATAACATTAAGGTACAGCAGCATCTCATTTGTTATTTGTTGCATAACAGTGTGATAAAATATTATAGAATAAAAGGGAGGCGTATTTCTAATTCAGAAATACATGGATCCTTAGTGTTTTATTAGATTTTATCTATTGTTGTGACATTTCCCATAAGTTCTGTAAAACATCAGCCTACATATGGAGAATGTCATGTACCAAATTATAGGGCCTGATTCTGCAAACTCCTGAAGTCAAAAGGTGTAGAGGTCACCCAACAGCACCACTGGATCTCAAGTCGCACATGAAATGGATTAAACTGCAGACTATGTAAAATGTCAACTAGATGTATTTTATTTGTGTATTTTAAAGGTCAGCATAAATACTGAAGAATGTTTCTGTTTTAAACAAAGTAACTTTTAAAAAGCCTTCACCTGGAAAATAGTCTTTTGTCTCCCAAATAAGAAAGGAAGAAATTAAAACATTATCTGTTGCTTCAGAAGAAGTTTTATATGTTACATAGCTCTAACAATACCAGATAAAAATCAAACGTTATCTGACATTCTTGTTTCCAAGGCAGGAAGGTAGAGCTATAATCTCACAGAAAAGTACCAGCTCTTCTTGGGTTCCAAATCAGATAACTGCTATTATTCAAATGGTACTAACTGGTTGTTCAAGACACCACGATGGGCAATGCACTAACTTTCCACCTCTGTAAAACTGGGTTCAAAATTGGCTTTTTTGCAAATGAAAATGAAAAGCGTGATCCTAGTCTGATATCTAGGTTATGTCGGTGCCCATTACAAAACCACCATACAACTATTGATCTGTGCACAGTAGGCCAGCGATTATAACAACAGGTCTACGTTTAGGTGGCTTGGCAGAGTTGTGAGAAAGCTTGAGAGAAATTTCAGTGCCTAGCCACAGTCTGAGCCAGTGCTTAAACCTTTACATTATGAACAAATTTACCCCCAGATTTTTTTTTTAAAACAAGGAACCTGATACCAGTGGTACAAAACCTATTCCCAAAACACAAAGAAACATCTTTGGAAATTCTTGAGGAGACCAAAAACTGAGTCACAATGAGAGGGGAAAAAAGCTTTACAACAGAGAAAACGGACACTATAAAGCAGTACTGGTCAAAAGTTCCCTCTCCCATTCCATTATCTCCAAGCTTGAGATTGCATTTAAGCAGTTCTTCAGTCTTTCATCACTTCTCTCAATATATAATTATTTCTAGGTGGCCTGGGTTTTCTGCAATGGAAATTATTTACTGTGCTGTTAAAACATGTATATGTCTTGGCTGAAAAGGCAGGCATTCCCAGTTGAGAAACTCTCACAACATTGCAATTTATTTTAAGGTCTGAAACCATTATTCTGCTCTTCAGTTCCACCCCAGTACGAAACAAATACAACTCTCAGCTTATCCCTGTCCACAAAACAGGAAAGGAAGTAGATATCAAATATATATACTAATCATAGAAGGTTCAACAGGTGGACCAAGGGTATGACCATTAGAACAGGCACGGGTTCTTTCAGACATGCTCACACTTCAGAAAGTGGGAAGCACTGCCAAGTTTTGTGACCATTTTGGGGGGTTTTACTAAGATTGAAGTCTATGTGAGCAATTCACAGCACATTTCACATGCAGGTCTTATGCAAAGCCGACTTTACAAACTAATAAAGGAGAACCAGAAACAAGGGGTTGAAAGCGCATAAGGCAGATAACATTGTGTCCAAAAGTATAATGACATTAAGCACTGTAAAACCAAAGCCAGAACCACACAGTGTTAACCAGAGAGACACCAAATTTGACTTGCACTCTGGGTTCTTTTACTAAGTTATCTTGTTAAACTCTTGCAGCTTAATTCAATTTCAGTGCATCATATGTGAGGTCTAAAACACAGATACTACAGAAACTAGAAAATACAAGGTCTTCAAAACTGGGAGATAATATCCATTATTCTGTAACTGCAGCTTTAAAACACCTGCTTTAAAAACACATCCAACTTACATTTTCAGTGACAGTGATTTTACATCTGACTGGCATTGCCAAGGTTCCCAAATATGTTTAAAGGTACAAACAGGTTTAAAGTAAAGTAATATGTTTAAAGTAACATGAGCCCTATGTAAGAAAGACACAGACTTACTTTAGAGTAATCAAAGATGACAGCATTATGAAAACAGAAAAGGACTTTTACAGAAAACTCTCTGTAAACCTGAGAAAAAAGAAACTTACAAATAGACCTATTCCTGCTTACAAAATTATATATGAACAAAACTGACTAAGATGGGTTATATGAATTGCAGCCTGCTGATAAAGTCTTGTTTGATGGAGTCTCGTTCTGACTGAACCTGCAATCATTGCAAGCCCCATTTTGCCATCACAGAACAAGAAGAGAAAAAAAACCCACACTGTATTTTACTTGCTAGTTTTCTTTCTGCTTGGAAGCAGTAGCCTTAAAAGAAAACCACAACAGCAGCAGCAAGTGTCCAAATAATATTGTTGTAGAGATAATCATTTAATAAGAAGTGGAATAAAAGAACCTGAAATAGAACCAATTCTTTAAAGCAGAAGTGCTTTTCTGTGACAGTTTGTATTTCCTGAGAAAGTCACCCTCCAGACAGAGAAGCCTTCATTATTGAACTGCCTCTTACCTGAGCTGATCATACTGTGCATTCTTTGCTGAGCAAAGAGCTGTTCACGTCCAGAAACTCCATCTGAGGAAAAACACGATTCGCTCTCGTAAATTGTCTGCAGCATATTCCAATCAGTCTGTACTTCAGCTACATGAAAGATTCATCACTGTACCATACAGGGGCGTCAGGAGCGACCCTCTCTAATCCTACCTCCTTCACAGTGGGGTGGAAGAAATAATAGACTTTGGTAATCAACAGTATTTAAGCATTTGAATGAATAGCTACTTAAAAAACAAAAGGACAATCCATTTTTACTCTGCCCCAGTCTGCTGCAAAATAATAAGAAGGACTCAGTGGATTATGCACCTCTGAGTTGGAATAGTTGTGTTCTGGAAGCCAACAGCAGGTGGATGAAGAAATGTATTTGTGCTTCAGGCTTTCTTGTGGGGTGGTGGTGGGGAGAATAAAGCCACTTCAAAAAATAAAACCAAATAAGCACCGTTTCCAGGGACTTCAGCCCCTAAGGGCTTAGTTTCAATTACTCTCAGCCTTGACAAGTGTTTCTGTCTCTGTGCCCTCCTCCTTTCTCTCTCTCCTCTCCGTCTCTCCTCTCTCTCTATCTCCCTTGCTCTGTGTCTCTGCAAAGTTGGCTGAAGCTAGTGATAACTCATTTGCATATGAATCAACAACAGTGTGGCCCACAGGCAACAGAAATAGAACAATGGCCAGCCTGAGCCAAAAATAGGTCAAGCATGGCCCAGTGATTGGAGCCTGCATTAATGCACTTAAAAATACCACAGCAAACACAGCTGTCCAGTCTCTATCTTTCAAACTGCAATTCTCTTGCCAATCCTCAAAAGTAATTAACCCTTTCCCACTGTCAAACTTATTTGTGCACAAATGTATGTTTGTGAGCAGCTTTTCAAGCAAGAAAAGAAGAAGAGGAATATAAATTAAAATTCTAGATTTATGTTTGATTTCTTTCTCCTTCAATCCTCCCCAGGAGTATTTTGTGAAAAGAGAACAAAATGAGAAGGGCTCTGGATTGGTTCTAAAATAATACTGGAAGCTTTTGCTCATAATGTGGTTTCTGCCTCACCCACGCACAGCAATCCTGGCATTCTATTTTTGTTGCCTGTTTCTCTGGCTACGCTGCACTTGGCTGTAGCACTAGAATCTTGCTGCTGTCTTTTAGTTTCAGGTCCTACAGTAAGCTCAGAAGCAGTGCCTTCTGAAACCAATCAGACTGCGGTGGGCGGGGGGGCATGTTAATGAGGGATCCATTTTTTCACTTTCATTATAAGCAGTTTGCTCATTTTTAGTATGATTGATGTAGTCCTAATGTCTGTTTTCAACTGCAGTACCGCATATTAGAGATGCACTATTCTAGTGATTTATTAGAATTTGGACAAGAGCTGCACTAGTCTGCCTCTCTCACAGCTTCAGCTCTAAACAATTTTTACTGCAGTTATCTGAGTTTAAAAGGAAATGTGGACTCAAAATAGCAGCTTTTAGATTTTCATAGAAATGTTAAAACTACATGTTGCTGTGCGTCTTGCAAGCTACTGTGTGATGCAATGTCAAGTGTAGCTGTTGCCTGATCCATTCTTACTCCCAAGAATTGTTTATTTGCATTTTAAAAGGTAGATAGGGGCAGATTATATTTGCTAATTAAGTACAAAGGTCATTATACTTGCACACACAGAAGTAGATAATAAGTCAATGTTACAGATGATATACTTGGTTTCTTTTGGTTCACTATTGCTATATAGAGTTTGCTATGTGTACACAAATAGTGCAACATTGTTCTAGGCAAACCATATCAGTTTTTTACTAGACCATATGAACAGTATAAACTAGCCACAAACCTCTCAAGAGGTACGTCAGAATATTCCAGTTCTGAGAAGGGGAAGGCAACCACTGCAGGTTAGTAATTAACCTACTAGAAAGTCAAATAAGGCAGCAGATGCACATTTTCAATTGTCCTTATGAGACTCAACTAATCTCTGAGCCATTTCAACCATACTTCTTTTCTTTCTTGGAGGTGCAAGGTTACTAAACTGAATTATGGATTCAATTCTGCTCTTAGGTCAAGTGTAGAGAACTGAATTGTTTGTCACTGAACAAACAGGATAGAACGAGTTTCAGCACAGACAGTTCAATGCATCCACGCTAGTCATGTTGATTCGGTCTATAGACCATTATAGTTGTAACCACATATTTGAACTAGCACTGTTCTAAATGTTTCAGTTGCAATGCCCTATTGGTAACCATCCCATAGTTCTCCGCATAGCTCCCAGAAGTGGATTCTGGGACATTTATATAGGCCACAGATGCACTGAGGGTCAGTAATGGGAGGCCTGCTGGAACAATTTCATCCTGCATCCACAGTTTGGCTGCATTCTGATTAACCTTGCTTTTAGGGTCCATACAAGGTTTTTTGTGTGGATTCTGTATCTCAAGACCATACATTTTAAGTATCTGTCCAATGATGACCCTCTATCACTGCTCAGCATATTGAAATATTGATTTTTCATTCCATCCTCACCACCACCCATAATCATTAAAAGAGTTTGCATGATTTGGGGCATACAAAATCAAGGCAGAGGAATTCTAATGATTGATATTGCAAATATTAAATACCTGCATTTCACTTAATAACAATAATTTTTGAGTAACAGGTGTACATGAGGATGGGAATTGGGGGTATAGCATAGACCTTAATTATCATTTTATATAGTGATCACTCTTTTTAATGTAAAAAATATTCAACACACACACACACACACACACACACACCAAAAGAATAATAATTTATGGAATCATTGGGTTAGCTGTGTTAGTCTGGATCTGTAAGAGCAGCAAAGAGTCCTGTGGCACCTTATAGACTAACAGACGTATTGGAGCATGAGCTTTCGTGGGTGAATACTCACTTCGTCGGATGCATGATTACTAGTGTTCTCTCTCATTCAAACTAAAGTTGAGTGTCTTCATATGAGTAATACTACTGACTTCTTATCATTGTCGTTTTCATCTGCAAATGCTAATGCTGATTTTTTCAGATCATTGCAACACACTACACCTCCTTGGCAAACATACAATATGGTTGGGACTGTTACATCTGCATCTCATAGACTTACAAGTCATATCACTCTCACAAGAGTACTTGATTTACTTCAAAATATGTGGAGGAGAACATAAGAAAGACCATACTGGGTCAGACCAAAGGTCCATCTAGCCCAGTATACTGTCTTCTGACAGTGGCCTATGCCAGGTGCCCCGGAGGGAATGAACAGGTAATCATCAAGTGATCCATTCCCTGTTGCTCATTCCCAGCTTCTCAACAGAGGCTAGGCACACCATCCCTGCCCATCCTGGCTAATAGCCATTGATGGAGCTATCCTCCATGAATTTATCTAGTTCTTTTTTGAACCCTGTTATAAGCAAGCATGACATTGTCTGGTACAGTTTTTAAAAAGAGAGACTTGGAACTGTCGTGGATCCATCCATACTGCATTAGATCAAGTGCTGGTGTCTCTGGATCCAAAGCACTTTTCCACACACATGCTTGAAGATGTACTCATTTTACATTTACTGTAAATGCTTCAGTTGTTAGTGGTAGGGAACTGAAATTTGGTGTTGCCATTTGCCATTTTTTGCTGCCCATGATTTCTACCATGCTTCTGACGGCACAATTTGATTGTCCATAGCATGCAGCCATAAATTTCAGTGACATCAGGCATTGCTGCACTGATGTCATCCAGAAGAAGGAGGGAGCATCAAGCGCACAGAAACTAAAACATAGTGCTTTTGATGAGGCCAAAATAGGAAACGACGGTATCACCTGAGAGTGCATGAGCAGTTAACAGTCCTGGTACAAAGTTCTGGTGTTGCTTGCAGGGGCATGGATGTCTATTACAGCTCTCTCTTGTACTTGGGGTTCCAAAATCACTAAAGATGTTAGACTCTGTTCAAAGTAGTGGTGCAAGAATAAGACAAATATGTCAGTGTCATCTGATAATAATGATATTCTCAATAGATTATGTTTTGCAACCATCACTCTTTGTTGTGCAAGGATGTTGTTGGCTTCCTCATGAGAGGTGGCCATATACTCTCTATTGATCACCACATCTCCCTGGTTTATTTCAGCTGGGTGTTGTCACTGCCTGTGATGACTTGCTTGTGCTTTAATGTATGTCACTAGTGAAATTTCTTGTCTTGTATGAATTTGGTACAAATGATCAGTTACTGTCAAGTAAACTTTCTGTGAAGGAAGCTGTGTACTTGTACTCAGCTGATGCACTCTGCTTGTTTCTGTAGCTCTGCTAAATCTTGTGCTGAAGTCTTTGTACCTGTCAAAGACAAGGTATGCATCACCTACAGTTGCCTTGTGGTTCAATGTAATCTCTGAAACTGGTTACTACCTCTTGCTGGCTAGTGTATTAGCCAAAAACTAAGGAACAGTCAATAATTATGCAGGTGACCTCTTGTGAAGTATGCTTCTATAGGTTAGACATAGTATGTATAATCCTTATGTCACCAGAACCAGTGAACATTGAGGTTGATACAGAAGCCAACTCACATGACAAAATAGTCTTGATGTTCACCCCTGGTAAGTGTCTTGTAAGCCTATCACCAGGGCCGCCCAGAGGGGCGGGCATGTGGGGCAATTTGCCCCAGGCCCCGGGCACTGCAGGGCCCCCCACGAGAGTTTTTCGGGGGCCCTGGAGTGGGGTCCTTCACTTGCTCTGGGGGCCCCGGAAAACTCTTGCGGGGCCTGGGCTCCCGGAGCTTCTTTCGCTCTGGGTCTTCGGTGGCAATTCGGCAGCAGGGGGTCCTTCCGCTCCAGGACCCACCGCTGAAGTGTCCCGAAGACCCGTGGCAGGGGGTCCTTCTGCCCCGGGACCCGCTTAGAATCTAAGTCTTCAGGGTGATCCCAATGATGCCATTAGGGCTGTAGCCATATCTCATGAATGTGGTTTCAATGTACGTCACTCCATATGCCATTTCATATTCCTGGAACATGGTGCATGACATACTCACCCTTCACAGACCACTCTAAGATGTTACCTGACATGGATTCCTTGGATCACAAGTAATTGACATGTCCATCTACAAAGATGTAAAGCAGCATCAGTTTCATGACTTCTAGATGCCATTTCCTTTTCTCTCTGCTCTTACATATATAATGTTGTCTTGGTTTGGGAGGAAAAGAGGAATGTACTAATAAGCTATACAGTTTATACAGACACTAATATTGCTATATCATCTATATCTCCTAGTTAATTCTGTTCCATAACAAAATATTAGTGTGAAGTTTTCAATAAAATAACTGAAATTTAATTAAAGTCGCTGTCATCTGACTTGTGAATTAGGAGGTGGTGGTGTTCATATTCCAGTGACAAAATGTCATCAGGGAATTCCTTTGAATTCAGGGTATTGAAATTCAGAATGCACAAAACATTGTATGGACACTAAAACAAGGTACTGCCAAAAACATGCATTAAGCTGCCAGACGACACTGGAAAAGAACAGTGCAAACTGACCATTGAGAGAGCAATGATTCTTAGATTTGTGGAAAGCAAGTACAAACCATTTTTCTGTGGAACACACGCAAAATGTATGGGGCACATTTGTGTGTGGGTGTGAGATGACTGACAAGTGGGGTTGGGAAACCAACATTACTTAGAATAGAAAATTTCTCTAGTGTAGAAAAAGCTTTTGTCACACATATGTCACAAAGCCTTTAAGCCACTCAGAGTATGTATATTCAGTGCCTCAAATCAGCAAATCCTGTATTCCAGAATACCACCTGAATGCTAAGTTAAAAACAGTATACAGTATAGAATGGTCATAATTTTCAAACCTAGGTGCCTAAATTCATATTTAGCTCCTAAATAAGTGGACTGATTTTCAGTGGTACTGGGCATTCACAGGTCCAGTTGACTTCAAACAGGAGTTAGGGAGGCTTAGTTAGGGAAAATCAGAATATTTTGTAGGAGTTTAAATATGCACTTGAGTGCCTAGCTTGAGGCAGCCTTAATTTTTAGCATACATACATAAAAACATAAACATACTATGCTATCTAAATTATTATACCAGTGCTCATCACTGTTGTATCTGAGCATATATAAAAACACAGATTTTAAATTTTATATATAGAACTACATTAAAATAATGTTATTTATGGCAAGGTCAAAAAAAATTTGCAAAGTCAAGTCATAAGTTAGGACTTTTGCAACCTTGATTCTTCCCCTTTGTGCATATGCATTATGGCTGTGATTAAGCAAAGCGAAGAATCATAGAAGTGTAGGTCTGAAAGGGACCTCACCAGGTCATCTAGTCCAGTCCCCTACACTGAAGGCAGGACAACATAATAACAAGACCATTCCTGACAGGTGTTCTCCTAACCTGCTCTTAAAAACCTCCAATGATGGAGATTCCACAACACACCTAAGTAATTTGTTCCAGTGCTTAACTACCCTCATGGTTAGGAAGTTTTTCCTAATATCCAACCTAAACCTCTCTTGCAGCAATTTAAGCCCATTGCTTCTTGTTCTCGCCTCAGAGATTAATGAGAACAATTTTTCATCGTCCTCCTTGTAGCAACTTTTTATATACTTGAAAACTGTTATCATGTCTTGTCCTCAGTCTTTTGTTCTCCAGACTAAACAAACCCATTTTTTTCAATCTTCACTCATAGGTCATGTTTTCTAGACCTTTAATCATTTTTGTTGCTCTCCTCTGGACTTTCTCCAATTTGTCCACATATTTCCTGAGATGTGAGACCCAGAACTGGACACAATACTGCAGCTGAGGCCTTATCAGCGCAGAGTAGAGCGGAAGAATTACTTCTTATGTCTTGCTTATAACACGCCTCCTAATACGCCCCAGAACAAGGTTTACTTTTTTTTTTTTTTTGCAACAGCGTTACTCTGTTGACTCATATTTAGCTTATGATCCACTGTAACCCCAGATCCCTTTCTGCAGTACTCCTTCCAAGGCTGTCATTTCCCATTTTGTATATATGCAATTGATTGTTCCTTTCCAACTGAAATACTTTGCATTTATCCTTATTGAGTTTCATCCTATTTACTTCAAACCATTTCTCCAGTTTGTCCAGATCATTTTGAATTTTAATCCTAGCCTCCAAAGCACTTGCAACTCCTCCTAGCTTGGTATCATCTGCAAACTTAAATAAATAAATGCTTAACTTTAAGCATGTGTGTAAATCCATCCCTTTTCAGCAAACATTTAAGCACATGCTTAAATCCTATTAATCTCAATGGGATTTAAACATATGTTTAAATACATTGCTGAACCAGCGCTTATAATACAATCTTTAACTATGTTGTGATCACATCATTTTATATACATCTTTTATAGCCCCCAAAGGGGAAGGATAAAGAGTTCATATATGAAGAAAATCTGCTTTGTATTTCTAAATCTATGCATGTTTCAATCTGCCTTTTAATGCAGGAACATGAGTTTTCTATTAATTTTTTTCCCCCATGCATGTCCTAAACCTAGAGAGCTTGAATGACACTAGTCTTAAGAGTGCACTGTTGAAGTGACGTAATAGTGATGAG
Organism: Mauremys reevesii; assembly: GCF_016161935.1. Taxonomy (NCBI): domain Eukaryota; kingdom Metazoa; phylum Chordata; order Testudines; family Geoemydidae; genus Mauremys; species Mauremys reevesii. The sequence goes on along the minus strand of NC_052624.1, from coordinate 56,768,504 downwards.
GTGGCAAGACATTCAGCAACACTGAGGGAACTCCAAGGCAATTTAGCAGCACTGAGATCTTATTACAGTGATTTCACAATGTTGTTCTCTCTTTGCTCCTCTAACTTGAAATAAATAAATACACGTAAATTAAATAAAAAAACAGCATTAATGCCATATTAAGGTTGATAAACCAAGCACTCAAAAGTAAGGAAGTGTTAAGGTTTCTACTGCATGAATAACTCAGCCACATTGTAATTAAGTAGTAATTTTTTATTCCTGATTTCTTTGTTAAATGTAAACAATTACTGATTGTTTTTTAATCTCCACTATTCAAGATACATGCTATTTTTTTAACATAGTTTAATTAATGTTGCAGTGTAGCCTTAACTTTTGGAATTTCCTTGTTTGTGAGTGCTAGACATCTCCGCCTTGATGTTCCATTAACATAAGTTTCACATCATATGGATATTACGTTTAAAAAATGAAGTTAAAAGACTGCTATTTAGGTTGCAAGATCATGCCCTCCGAAGTTAGGAAATTCAGATTTATGGTTGCCCATGTAACCTTAATTTAGTCCTCTTATGCGTCCTTCCTTTACACTGAATGAGGCAGAATTTCTGGAGAAAATAGAGTACGTGTTCATGGAATTAAAGGCTGTAACATAATGAATATGCACAAGGGGCCACCATAAAATCTGGCATTTCCTAACTTTTGAGTACTCAACTTTACAATCTAACTAACCATCTTTTAATAAAGTCCTTGTGTGTGTAATTTTCTAAGACTTTTTTTAAAGAAAAACGTTTTAAAACATTCTATCATGTGCAACTTTAACACCTCCTCACCCTGTTACACATCATTTGCAGGGTGCGAACCTAGCACCTTCAGCATTGCAGCTACCACCTAAGCTACATTAAGACTAACTATATTAGCTAGCATCAAGAGAAAGTTGTTTTCCCAGAGGGGTGGATGGGTTACTGGGTCAGGGAATCCAAGTTGGCTTGGTGAGCTCTCTTTCTCCCATCCTGCCCCTGCCTCTGGAGTTAGGGGAGCTCCTTCCCCACATAGTGACCCCCCATAGGTGTGGGCCACATGCGGGGTTTGCGAGTTGGGGCAGACCAACAATTCCCCCATTCTTTTTTCCTCTACAGCTGCTCCAGCAGCTCACTGGTGTCCCTATGCACTGTGTGCTGCTGCTACTCTTTGACATTGCCATGAGCCCAAGGTGTTCTGTAATTCTGGGATGTTGGTAATTTCTTACAAGTGAGAGAAGAGAAATTGTGATTTATAACACTTTTTATCTCAGTCATATCTGAATGGAATGTCCTGGGACAAAGAAAAGGCACTTCTGTAGCCTCAGGGGGCTGGATATTAAGTCTGCTGCAAAGAGTGGAGGTGTGAGAGCTTCTCAATGAAAAGGTTGCAAGGATCCTTTGTAGTGGAAAGTGTTAGATAACCTACATATAGGGGCTTCTACCAGTCCCCTGTATAATAATATAGAGTCTTTTAATATTGTTGTTTTGTTACAAGATTGAATCATTTTGAATAAAACAACACACTGGAGCTTTTTGTAAGTTTCTTGAAAATATCTATTAAATTTGAAAAATCAAAGCAAATCATCACCACAAAACTAAAAATCAGTGTTGTCAATATATTTACTGAACTGATGATAAAGTGCTTGAAAATCACAGGACAATGTTTTTTAAATCAGATAATTTGATACCTAAATAATGGCTAAGGCTTCTCACTTGCACTGCTAAATTTTTAAATAAACCAAAGGGTGTTTTCTATTTAATAATGATGATTAAAAATAGCAAACAAAAACAAAATATATCTTGTTAGGAAATACAATAATCCAGCTGAACAATTAACCAAGGGCAAATGGTTAACATAAAACTTTGAAAGGGGCTCTGTTTAAATTGGTAGACCAAGAATGTGACCTACTGTACCAACTATATTTCAGATTGTAGTTACATGCATTCACATGCCACTTTTCCCTGCTGTGATGTTCTGCTCTCTGATCTTCTTTTACAAACTGCATTTATTGCAGAGCAGACAAGCACAGAGAAATAATATTTCACATGCAAACATACCTGTGATAGCAGAGACAAACTTAGCACTCACTGCTTTATTATTAAAAAGTCACATCTAGACCCTTTCAATACTTTCATTATGGGACCCCATGAAATCCCTCTGATTTTGGATATTGATAGAAATCTTAGCTTGGGTATTCTGTAAGTTGTATTTCTCAAAATGTTTTCGTAATCCTGGATTCATTTTTGAGCTAATCTTGTCCCTCCTCGTGGATTCTAAGAAGAGATTTAGGGGGCAGATCCTCAACTGACATAAATTTTCATAGCTACATGGACAGTTGAGCATCTATCCCTTACTGTTTCATTCAAAACCAGGCAAAACATGAGGGGTGAAATCCTCATGAAATAAATGCAAATCAGCAGAGGTTAGATTTCTCCTGAGGAGTTCAGTAAATTTAACATTTCTTGTTCAAACCTCAAACAAAAAGGCTGAAAACCCCAAATAAAGCAAAATAAAAGTGAACACAAATCACTGAGATTTCCACAATTCTTGATAAAACCAGGGCAAAGGTTGCTTGTTTCCCTCCCCCCCGCAAATAAATCTTTAAATGTGCAGGCTACACAGAAAAAAATTACTTTTACTTGTAACATGCTGAAGACTAAATTTTGGAACTACCAAACAACAGCTTGGAGCAGCCTCCTGATCTTTTAAACATTTGTATTCAACATTTTAAAACTAAACTTAATAGCAGGCCTTATAATGCAATACCTAGAGAAATACAGAGAACTGAGAATTACAAGAGACTATGGAAAATAATGAATTACATGCACTGTATTGTCCTTGTTCAGACAACACTCCCATTCAAGTCAGCTATAGATTTATTTCTTCCTTATGAACTTTTCAACAATTGAAAGACACGTTAACCCTTTGCAGTTCACTTTTATATTGTTTTTGCATTAATGAAAGTTGACATAGTACCTACAATAGGTGAAATCTTGACCCCATTGAAGTCAATGGGAACACTCTCATTGACTTCAATAAGACCAGGATTTCACCCAGTATGTTTTAAATATCTCAGTGAGGATGATAACGGAGGAAGTTGGCAAAACTCAGGCCACCATGTAAGAGGGAGTTCAGGAAGAGAGCTATTTTTTTTATAGAAGAGCAAAGGCTTAAACCCATAATTTGCAGCAGAGTCAAAGTGTATTAGAGATGGGCTTGAACCTCAGGGTGGTCAAAATCTGGTCAGAACTTTGTGGCTTGGTCCTATCTCTAATAGTAATGCAGGCCTCATGAAACAGGCCTCACTGTATAATATCATAACGTTGGTACTTGGTAAAAGCAGGTGGAAAGATATTAACAATACTGTCAGAAAAAAACACCTCTTAGGCCAACCAGTCAGAGCTCTTAAATGCTCCAATCACACATTCAGTAATGTCTGAGGTAGTCTGCTTCTGAATTCTCTGTCTGCAGAGATGGTGCCTCAACTTCTTCCCTCACCCTCAAGTCTATTCTACTGCCCCACTGCTTGGAACATTTCCCTAAGGTCCAGCATAAAACTTTCCTTCCTAAGCTTCTGGCTATTGCTCACTGTTTTACCAGCTCCTAAAACCCATCCACTTACCCTTAGACCATGTCTACACTAGGAAAAAATAGGTTTGTTTTTCAAATGAGATAGCTCACATGCACTTGCTATGACACTGTAAAATCCTAGCACAGACCGGGCAAGTTGCAGTTTTACCTCAGTGTTGCTGGTCAAAGTGAAGCCCAGAGGAATGTGCAGTGTGTTAGCTGTCATGTATATCATTATGAAAACACACCGATTTTTCCTAGAGAAGACATGGCCTTACAAAGTGCTCATGGGATTTCCTGAGTCCTCCTTACTATCGCCCCTACTGCTGTCAAGATTCACTGTGGGCACTACCTTTACAGCAAATCAAGACACAAACGTTGTACCGTTAAGAAAATGTGCCTTGAAAAATGTTTGTTTGGAATGGGTGAGGAAGTTTTCTCTGTCTTGGGAGATGGGTGAACATGCCCAAAAGATGTCTATTGTTTAGTCTGATTGGGGTAGCAAAACCAGGCACCACTCTGACTAAAAATAAATGTGTTCATAACAGCAACAAGGCTGAAAACCACACAAGCAAATAACCTAGTGCTAGGAAATTGAAACAAACCTGCAAAAGTTGTTTTTCACAGCACAGATCGTATGAATTCTTCTAAAAATAGCATTGTTATACTTTACAATTCATTTGCCTACCACTCCAGTCCATTTCTTTCTCTACTTTCAAGTTGTGTGCATAAAACAAGACAGATCTTAGATTTCACAGCTATTGTCTGCAATACGATAAGACGGCCAGGTTTATTCGGTCAAATTCAAATAAAATGTTATATTTAAACCTTTGAATCATGTCAGAGTCTTTATATGAGTACATATCCACATACCATTAAGGATAAAAATTTCTCTCCCCTACACACTGCACAGTCCATGTTCATGTACACCATGAAAACCATGCATTTTTAATCACTGGCATCCCAAGATCCCAAAGTTCTTATATAGACACATGAAATAAGAGTGTATTAAGGCCTGGATTTAGCAAGGTACTTAACCACATGCTCAACTTTAAGCATGTGAGTGCTTAAACACTTTGCTGAATTGGGGCCTAAAACATTACATTCACTTTTATTAGAGAATTCACAGGTGTCATAAGTTTTCAGACACTTCCAAATACAGCAGAGAGCCACTGACCAGCAGGACATTTTTATGTTTTATGTCTCATCTAGAAATGAAACTGCTGGCAAATATCAATTATCTAGCCTACAAACAAAGTTCCAAAACACATTACCTACCAGCAGACCTCACAGACTAGCAATATTCTTGGAATTGCTGCCAACAGAAATATCAATCAAAATCTTTTCCTGTGGCGTTATCCATTTAAGTGTCACTTTGGAATGCAGTGTTTCCAGGAAGGGCATGAAATAAATTGTGTGGATGATTCCTGAATCAGAAAGTAGCCTTGGCTCCAACCCATCTTGCTCTCATACTATTACAAAAACACAGTTTGTGGAAACTCCAAATTCTTTGCAGTATCTAATGACTGCATTTTGAGACTGTCCTTTCCGTTATGTGTGACACTGCTTCTTTCTAGGGAAGAATTTTTGACCTTTCAGCATCATTCCCTTTGGTCTCAAGGCTCAGCCAGCGTTAAACTTATAACTACTGCCTCAGTGACTCATTATTGTTCTACTTATTAGCATTAGAATTACAGTGACAGAAGTTCTAGTTATCTTTCATATCATTCTATTACATTGTTCTACTGAAGTTATCTTTAGGAGGCTCTAAGAGGATGACATTCTTTCTAGACACTCTATATGAGAGTCCCATGACTGTATAACAAATATCCCTTAAAGATTATAGCTCTTGACGTATACAAGGCAAATATCAGTCTTTGTTTTAAAAGTTATGAGATATATTTAGGACAGGTTGCAAAGCATTTGAAAATCAAAGCCTCTAATAATCTCTCAAAATTATAATCATGGTCAGTTTTGATAGCACAGGTCTAAATTCAATTATTTTTCTGCATAATCATGGACCAATTATTTTTTTAACATGGAATTTTCCTCTTCAGTTCATTAAACATTTCTTACATAAGACCCAGCTCTGTACATCACAACTCTGCATATCCTCTATTCCAGGTGTATGGAAAACAGAATGTAGGGTGAAACCATTTCTACTGGATTTTTACCAACTTTGACCTTTCCTTTCTATAATTTCAAACTGAGCTGATTTTCGTTGCTCTAGCTCACAGATCTCTCTCTTCTTCCCATTCTTGCTGCGCACACACACATATAACATGTTTTTCTGCAGCCTGTAATTTTCCTGTCCTGTGTCCTACAAGAGAGAACAATGGGAGCATACCATTTGTGCAGTGAGAGGACAGAGTGACATTTCAGATTGCGCTGACATCACTGGAAAGGCTGATAGACAATCCATACAATTTGGCTGCTTTGTTTGCTAAGCTTTATATTGATTTTTTTTTCTTTTTAGTAACTGTACAGGAAAAAGTGGGTAAACAAGAGGTTTTATTGTAAGTCACACCAGAGTTGTCGATCATCAGATTAATGAAGGAGTCTAGAATTTTTAATTTTGGATACAGATATGGCAGCATTCAGTCTGATTTGAAAGAGATTGACCTGCACCCATGACAACTTTTCAAAGGCTTGTTTTTTCACGCTGAACAAACCAGCCTGAATGTGAGTCATTCTCCCCACCATTATCCTGAGCCAATGCTGTATTCTGAAAGCCAGGGACAAGGTAACATTAGTTACTTCACCTGAAGCAATGACAGTCTGTACTTTGTCAGCAAGTGCCACCTGCAGCAGTTTCATTTTGGCTGTGCCAGAAGGGAACCTTGAGTTCCATTCATATACTGAAAGGCAAATATCCACTAGTAAATTACTGGTTATTTTTACGTTTGCAAGCTTCCATTTTTCTTGAGTAACACAGGTAAAGAACATACAAAAATTGCTGTTGTTTCTATGTATGTTAACAAGGTAATGTAACTATCCTGAAGAGCCTATTTGGAGGGCACAGTTAATGACTAATATATTAATCATAATACTTAATATGAGAGAAAAACAGTCCAAGAGAGGAAGGATGATGAAGTGATTTGGGCATTAACTTTGAACCTGGAAGATGTGGAATCAATTCCCTGATCTGCCACAGAATTCCAGGAATTCCAGAATTCCAGGAATTCCAGAATTCCAGAATTCCTGGGCAAGTTAGTCTTCTACATCAGTTCTCCATCTCTAAAATGAGGATAATAGCACTTCCCTACATTTCAGGGGGTTTGTGATGGCAAATATATTAGAGATTGAGGGACACTCAAATATTGTGATAATGGGGGCCATATACATTCCTTAGATTAGAGTATAAAGCATTAACATCTCTATAGCACCTTTTATCCATTTATAATAATTTGTAACCTTCATTTTTGCCACCTAAAATTGGCAAACTGCAGGAGTTTACTGTAGCTATCATTGTCTTTTATTTATTTGCATTGTTGGGCGGTACAATCACTGTTGAAAAGAAAACCCTACATGGTCTCCCAGTACCACTGAACTAGGTGGCTTCTACTTAACAACATAGAGAAGGCATAAATAGCCTAGACAAGCTTTCCTTTTTTTAAAATGTTGTCCTTATGTTATACTTAATCCAACCTCCCACCCTTCGGAACATTTGAAGTCATGTTGTTCCACTTTATGAATGGGAAGATATCTAGTAGAAACACTGAGGGAAAAGATGCTTCTCTGCTTGAGCATCAATTCTAAAGTAGCCTTTTAAAAACATTTTAAATTCATTTCCCAAATACAAAAAATATACCAAAAGATAAGATTCATCATAATTCATCACAAAGTAAGTAAAGAGGTTAGGACAAAGGGAGGGAAGGGGAAGTGACCTATCTATCTTCAGGGTCTCCGTTAACCATAGACCTCTAAAGAATCAGACCAAATGGCTTTACATTTTTTGTGCAATCGTTTTCTGTGGAATGCTGGTGGTTTGTTAGCTGCGAGACCAGTCATATCACTGAGCCAAGCATCAATATTTGGTGAGAATCAATTTTTCCATTTTTGCAAGATTAATTTTTTAGTAACCAAAGCTGCACTTTGAAACCACACTACCTTGTTACCAAGTGACCTCCAGGTATCAGGAATATATCCAAGAATGAAACTCAAGGAGGAGGGCTACAATTTACCATACAATATCAAGTTGGTCTTTTGACCCACCTCAGACCAGAAATTCTTGATCCAGGAGCATTCCCAAAACATATGAGCTAATGTAGCATGAAGGGAATTATATTTTAAAGAGCAGTCAACATTTATGAGGCCAATTAACGTTAGCCTAAGTGGTGACTGGTATACTCTGAAAAGTGTCTTTTGGTGAGTAAGCCATATTCTCAGATATATAGTAGGTTTTTTTACATTAGATACAATTCTATTCCTTGGGTCGGAAAAATTTCTATTCCAAGCAACTCTCAAATTATCAATCTTTGGCACAGTTTTTCAGGCCAGAAAATCATAATAGGATACCACTGGCTGAGAAAATCCTGGAAGTTCCCTCCAAAATAATAAAAGTTCTTGAGGTTCTCGAGCTCCCAATGCATCCAGTCCAAACACATTCACAAGTAAATGCTTTAACTGGAGATATTTCCATGCTCCGGAGCAGGGCAAGACAAATTGTTGTTGAAAATCTACAAATGGTTTAAATTTATCATTGTCAAGTTAGCTTCAACAGTCATAATTCCTCTCTGCAGCCAATCCCTCCACATAAAGGTTTTACCACTGATTTTAATGATAGGGTTGCTCCATATGACTGCTTCTACATGGAAGAATGGACAGAAGCAGAACTATTTAGCCAAGTTTGACCAAGTTTGTCTCACAGCCATGGTTGTGGGAGCTCCGTAATCATCAAATCGATAATAGTTTGATCCCACAGTGCCTGGAAGGAAGAGAGGGCATACAAATTCTCATTCAACTGTACCCAAAGTGGGGGTCTGTGTGATCATATCTAACAGCCACAAAGATGCCTGGCTTAACAAATAGGAGATGTGATAATTTTCCAAGTTGGGAAAACAAAATCTTCCCAGAGAGGGGGAGCTGTAATTTGTTTAGAGCCTGTCTAGGTTTCTTACCTGTGCTCCAAAGGAACATTCTGAAAATATTATTGAATTTCTTAAAATAAGTTTGAGGAATAGAAATAGGGAGACCCCTCTGGATATATAAAATACTGGGAAAGACATTCATTTTCAGTATATTAGTTTTACCTCACAAACTGAGGGTTAACAGCTCCATCCCCCCAAATCATTAGCCACATGGGCAATAATTGGTTCTATATTTGTGTTAGTGATGTCCTGAATATTTTTGGGAATCAGTATTCCTAAAAGTGTCATGTAAAAGGACTGCCTTTGAAAGTCCCAATTTAAGAAAAGGCCCTTGTGGACATATTTGTCAATGCCTAATATTTTCTGATTTACCCTAATTAATTTTATATCCTTAGAGAAGTCCAAACTTACTAATAATGGTTGAAAAGTTAGGAATGGTAACCCTGGGCTTAGATACAAATATAGCAGCAGCATCTGCATAGAGAATAATTTTGTGCTCTTCTTGACCCACCCTGACACCATGAATCTGTTGATTTGCTCGGATAGCAATGGCTAAATTTTCTAGAGCTAAATCAAACAGAAGAGGAGAAAGGGGGCAGCCCTGCCTCACACCTCTCTGTAATGGAAATGGGGAAGAAATAATACTATTGATAACTACCCTCAAATTCAGGTTACAGTATAAAATCTTAATCCAAATCTTGCTAACACATGAAAAAGTCCCTGGCTATGCATTTAAAGAAATGCACCTTTGGCATCTAAAGAAATGACAGCTATGAATCCTTCATAATATCTCAAATGGCAAAAATACCAACCAGCTGACTCAAACAATCCAAACCACATCTATTACAAAGGAAGCCTACTTGATGTTTGTGTGTAAAATGTGAGAGAGCTTTGTCCAACCGCATAGTAAGAGCTTTAGCTAAACTTTTAGCATCACAATTGATTAAAGAAACTGGGCTGTAATTACTGCATAGTCCAAGGTCTTTCCCAGGTCTAGGAATAACTGAAATTACAGTTTGTCTTAGAGTAGGCAGGAGTGTTTGCTCATTCTTGGCCTCATTGAACATATTCAATAATCTAGGTGTTAAAGTTTGAGAACTTTTTGTAAAACACGCTGGGCTGATCCCATGATGAAACTCTTTGGCCAGGAATGGAAAGAATGTGCTTGCAACAAAATGGAATGGTGGACGGACGGGGACAAGGTGATTTTGAAATAAATTATCAAAATAATTGAAACTGGAGTGATTATGTAGTGTTATTTTGACAAAATGTGCAGAATTTTAAAATATTGCGTGCACTCCCACTCGTTGTCACAGTGGTCTATAGGGTGGAAACTGTAGATTTAATTTCAACAGTACTGTGGCCATCAGCTGCATTCCATAAGGCACCGTTTTGTTTGCATAAGTGGGGGAGGCAGGTCTCCTCTGTCTTTTTGGCACTTTCAGATTTGAAAAGGAAGATGCAGAGCTAGAGGGCATTTTGGGGGTTTCAATAGTCCGGCACAATATTTCTTGAGGTTGGATGGCAGGTTTTAGGATACAATGTTGGGAATTCCCTGGGGGCTGCTTGAGAACTCAAGCAGCCTGCCTCTACCTCGCAGCATCATATGATGTCCTGAAAGTAGCTTTCAAAAGTGATGATCAAGCAGAGAAGCCTTCTTTCCCTCTGTCTCTCTAGCTCTCCAGTTTTTCTATTAGAAATCTGCCTCCATTCATAAAGGGGAACAACATGACTCAGAGGATGCCTTCAGTAAAAACTCATAGCAGGCAATGAATTCAGCTAATGGGCATATTAAATACCTAATATGCAAAAACAAAATAAAAACCCAACCTTTTTGTATATCTTAGGTGAAAATGACACATTATTTTTCAACATGGGTAAATATCTTGGTCTTTAAATCTGCATCACATAATGACTTGTTGAGATTGAATGGAGGAGTCACTTTTATTCCACTCAGCTGTAGCTTCCTTTGTGGTCATATGCACGTGCTCCGCTCACTTCATCTCCAACAAGGGCCTGGCATGGACTGCTAGTTTTCCTTCCATTTTGGTCTGAGGATACTTCAGCAATGATAGACCATGAGGGACTGCATCTTCTCCACTACATAGTTGTCTGGCCAACCTCCATCAATAGCACTACCCCTGACTCTGGAACCACAAGACATCTATCCGTACCAGGGTACTTATTTCCAAGGATTTTTCAGCTGTCCATGGAAGATATTTTTGCATGGCTGGAGGCTCCAGGTGTCCCTAAACCTCCAACTGCCAGAAGCTAGGACTGGACAACAGGGGATGGATCACACAAAATTGCCCTGTTCTGAATCAAAACAAAAATCCACCAGCAGATCCACTGGCCACTGTCAAAAGACAGGATATTGGGCTAGATGGACCATTGTTCTGACCCAGTATGACTGTTCTTATGTTCGTAACTTCATTGACAAACACAAATCAAAGTGCCATCTCTGTGTTGAAGACTTACAGATCCACTTCCCTACTTCAGACCTGTCTCTTTCTGTCCAAACTAAAATCTCAGCCTCTCTCTCTGACATCTCCTCCTGGATGCCCAGCCATCAGATCAAGCTCAACATGACTAAATCAGAGCTCTGAATTCCACCCCACCCCGCAGCCTTCCCACTACCTCTTTTCTCAATCACAACCTCAAGCCCTACATCTCTGACTCCGACCTCTCTCTTTAAGTCCTCACATCCAGTTATATCTACATCTTGCAGATTCTTTTTGCATAACATTTTTAAGACATGGCCTTTCCTATCCATGCACACAGCTGAAACTCTCACCCAGGCCCTCATCATCTGATGTCTCGATTACTACAACATCTTTTTCTCTGCTTTGGCAAATGTAACCTTGCTCTGCTAATATCCATTCAGAATGCAATTCCAAAGATCATTTTCCTAGCCCATCACTTTGATCACCTCACTCCTTACATTGCTTCACTGGCTCTCCTTTCTCTATAACATTAAACAAACTGCTTTTCTTCACTTTCAAGGCCTTTCACAGCCTATCCCTAATCTTACCTATCATCTCTCATTCAGTATCAAAATGAGAGATTCCTGCCACCAATCAGCCCATGATGCCAGCCTCCATCACCTACTTCTTAAACTGTCAAACAATCACCTTAGTGCTTTCTTCCTCTGTGCTGCCCCTCAAAGTTGGGAGGAGCCCCCCATAAACAGCCACAAAGACACCTCATTATCCACCATCAAATCCCTCCTCAAAACTGTCCTTTGTCATAATGCCTACAAAAAACTTGACAAGTGCTACAATGCTGGTGTGCTGAGACCACTGTCTGTCATGTTGACCAGTGCTGTCTCATTGTTTCCCCATCTATCTTTCTGTATCCATCTGTAATCTTTTGTCTTCTACCTAGTCCCTGCCCCAAAGAAAACTTACAAGCTATCTTTTAGTTCTGTATTTGTACAGCACCTAGCACAATGGTCCATGACTAGTGCTCCTCGCCATTCCTGCAATATTAATAAATAATAGTAATGCTCGTTTATGTGTATTATTTGTACCCATCTGTTCCTGATACATAGAAAATGTGAGCCTGTTACAGCCATGGCTCTTTAGCTCAAGTAGAAACTCACACTTTTAGCTCTGGAGGTGTTTGGTTCAATCCCAGTATCCGCCAAGAAGGCATTGTCACATCTGGAATCTCCTAAAATTATGTGAATAGTTCCTCTACTCCATTCATCTGGGCTTTCTTACTAATGGAACAGGCTATCATCCAGCAGTATACCCAACTAGAGCATCAGGCACTGCCTGGTGTGTGGAGACTCCCCACTTTGATACAGATAGACAGGGCTGGATCTAGGTTTTTTGCTGCCCAAATAAAAAAAATAAAAAAAATAAGGTGTCCCGAATGCCGCCCCTGAAATTGTGCCACCCCAAGCACCAGCTTGGTTTGCTGGTGCCTAGAGCCGGCCCTGCAGATAGTAATTATAAAGAAACTGTTGGCTATGCACAGATTGCATATGTGTTGTTATTCCCATCAAACAAACAGAACAGCCTGTTCTTAAAATAAAATTAAACCTGTGTTTTTTCACCTTGCTCTATTATCTGTGACACACAACAGGATTCCATCACAGAATCACGTATTGTCTCAAAACATAGACTAACAAACCTGTGAAGATCAACCTTTTGAACTGAGTTATCAAAAAAGTTCTTACACTTATTATGGGTTGGAAACCAGGAGGGTATCAAAATCTGCTGTCACAAATCAGTTTTTACTCCTCTACTCAGGGATATATCCAGGTTTATTTATTTAGTTAGTTAGTTAAACTTTATTTTATTAAGAGAATTTGGTAGGCCAAAAGTCTGAAGCTGATTAGACTATATGTGCACTAGGTATATGCTAGTGGAAAAGAAGATAGATTTTGCAACATTTTTTTTTATGGTTATCAACATAAAATGGTCCCTTAACAGACATGAATTTAGGGATCATGGCTCTATAGCCCTTATTATAACTCCATTCTGATTACTGCAGCTTCAGTACTGCTTTGTTGTTAATTCAAAATTTCTGATCTACTCCCAAGAATACAATCAACTGCATTCTTTTGTAGGAAATGCTCATTTGGATGAATCCCAAGTAGGTTTGGGGACCACCGTGTGGTAATTAGAAATGGATTGTTCACTGTTTCACATAATTGAGACTTCCATGATCCCTGTCTGTGTTGAACTCCAGGAACAAATCCAGGGCATCTCTCAAAGAACAGCTGACACCAAATATATTTGTCTAGACTCCCATTGTTCCTGATAAACATCTTTCCTGCAGATTTCCCTTTCGCTTTTCACAGCTCTTTTCTCTCTCATGCTTGCTTTCTCTATTTTTTCATATTTGCCCTTATTTTCCATAAAGTTCTTCACAATCCCCCCTCCCCAAAACTATAATTAACACTTCTCAATTCTGATCTTCTTAGCTGCCTAAAATTATCACCTATTTCAGAACAGTTTTTACTCTTTGATCCATTAATTCATATCTTACCCCTGGTCCCTTTGTTCTTCGTGTATACATCCTGAATCATTTTTCATCTCGTGTTATTCAAAAATACTTCCCTTACCCACTTGTTTCCATGTTGTACTCACACGCTTTCATCTTTCCTTATACTACATACATGCTTCTCTATGACTCAGTGTCTTTTCCACCTACTGATACTCCTCCTTTGAGTTCCCCAGCCAAAAAAACCTTCAGTCACAGTCAAAAAACACTTCTAATATTCTTACTTCCTCATTTCTGGGGGGTGTATGACCCAAAAGCACCCTACACATTACTTTAATCTTTGTACAAAATATGCTTGTGAGATATCATTTGAAAACTAATAACTCGCAGGTCGATCATATCGTGGTGAAATGTTTGTAGCAACATTATCTGTAAATTTATGAATTCCCCCTGTATGATGTTACTTGTTCAAAACAGACAGCCCCGAGTATGCAAATGTTGTTAAAAGGGTCTATACTAAGCAAAGGAATGTGTGTTTACCTCAGTATACATATAAGTAGTAAACAGGATCATCAAGACAGGAGTTAGCAGGGAACAGAACAATTTGCATTTCAGCAAACACAAGTGGGGGGAAAAAAGAGCAAGGATCTTCCTTCACCACAACTCCTCATCTTCTTCCTCCCTACCTGAATAGACTTTGCTTGGAGGGGTAACCTCCAGAAGAATCCATTTCAAAGATTCACTGAACTATAAAAGAACAGGACAGAAAACCCCAACTATCTCTTTCACCTAAGAAGACAGAGGCACCAGCACCATTAGGCATCTGCAAGAGATCCTGACAGAGGAGAGGTTTAGTCACCTTCTTGCTGGAAGACTGTAGGTAAGAAAGGCAATTTTGAACAAATCCTTAAAACAAAACTTACTAGATTAAATTTTAGACTTTTAGACGCATGTTTTCATGTTCATTTGCTTGTATATAACTTTCTATCTTATACCTGAATTCAGTTACAATCATATCTGCTTTTGTTAATATGCTTGTTTTACTATCAATCTAAACCAATACTGTTGTGTTGGTGCTAAAGTGAATGTCAGTTCCAGTGAATGTGCCAGACTGGTGGGTTTTGTCTCCTTAAAGGAGCAAACAAGCCATATTATGTCTCTGGACTGTCCAGGAGAGGGCTGGAGATTGCAGAGCATACAGTTTTGGAAAAAATTCATACTGGGAGTGTGTTGGGGGTCACCCTGCAAGTAGTAACCAAGTCTGGAGGAAGCTAGAATGGAGGCTCTGGGGCTGTAGACAGGTTGCTTGGGTCAGAGTTGCTGACCCTGTCTAGCACACTGCCTGAGTGCTGGCAGGCTGTTTCTGAGTAGCCCAGGTTGGGATCTACAACAGCAAAGCATTGTGAGGCACCCAAGATTACAGGGCAGGCAGTGAACACAACCCCTCACTGGTGTGGATTGCACCCCAGAACATGACTGGGGGAAGGGGGATTGTGACATAATTTCTTTTTTGATTTTTTAGAAGCTACAATTTTGTGTCTCATCCTTCTCTGAGAAAATCTGGTTCTTCATACACAGCTCGAAGGGCCCGAAAGATCTTGACCCATTTGCCATCTACTCAAAGAACAAAGACAACTTCTCCTGAGTTGAACAGTTTTATTTCCCAAGCCAGTGTCATTCCAATGACCAAACAAGAGAAGTAGAAAACACCCAAAGGGCACCAAATCCTTATGTTTCTAAGGACTCAACATTTCAAATAGGCTAAACATGCACTGAGAACATAACAGGAGCTTTGTGTACTTGATTTCCTTAGTTTGTGGTCATCTCTTTTTAGCCAGTTTCATTCCATGCCATTTGGAAAACAGACAGGGGTGTGAAAGCACTGTTTTTAATGGAAATTACACTAACGTAGGCTTTTTTTAATGAAAGAGGACACAGCCAGTCTTTCCCACAATACAGCATAAGAGAAGGGACAGGGAGCTGCCGAACATGTAGCAAAGGAGAAGTGATGAGGTAGTTCCCAAATAGAGACGGGTACTATGGAACTCTTAGAAACCCAGAAAAGCCTGCTAGGAAAACAAACAAATGTGGCACTTTGGGAAAAAACTAAGACAGACCTAAATATGGTGGCTCCATAGCATATGATCAGCGTTACCAGACAAGACTCATCATGGATCTTAGCAATAAGCTTGCAAAAAATAAAATGAGACTCTGCAAATCCAACTGTTAATTAGTTTAAAATCTCTCTCTCTCTCTCACACACACACACACTTTCAATATTTTGCTAGCTTTCTATGGACGTGTTCATGTTTCATCTGTACCTTGCTTAAAAGGTGCTCAGGAAAAGCAGCAGAACCACAAGTAACACTGCTCAGTCACCTGATTGAGCAGATCCTCTGGCTGTCAACAGGGCAGCATCTGCAACTTCTCTTTCCATTACCATTTCCCTACCTCTCTCTCTCCTCTCTGGAATGCCAGCTGCCGGCCTCTTGTTGAAGGCGCATGCTGATTATCCATACACTTCACACTTTTACAGTCCCATTATTTGCTAGTTGATTCACAGTGACAAACGTCTAAACAAACCCTCATTGTGTCATTTCCAACTTAACTCCTCAGGGCAGGGCCCACATCTTCTTTGTGTCTGTAAACAGCCATGCACAACCGTGGTGCCATACAAATAACAACGGCCCTGATCCTGCAAACACTTAAGGCAGGCTTAACTTTACATACGCAGAATTTAATGGGACTGTTCAGTGCATAAAGTTAAGCACACACATATGTGTTTGCAACACTGAGTCCAGTATGCCCATTTGTTATTCATCAAATAACACCATGCACCATTTAGCATGTCAGAAAGCATGAAGGAAGGAGAATCAATAGCTCACAAATAAAAAAGTAAAAAAAAATAAAAATCAGCACTCATCTCAGTGGCTCAGTCTGTGTTTACGATAAGCCAAACTTTAGAGAAGTAACAATAACAAATATGTGTGAGGTCTATCATTCTACGTGTAAGACGTGTAACACTAGTGTTTACAGGTGCCTTCTGCCAGTTTAGCAAAAATAGCAAAGAAATTACTAGGTTATATTAAAAGATGAGTTTAAAATAAGCATCATGAGCTTATGCAATGCACTTGGTTAAGTCACAGCTACAGTATATTATTGCCTTCAGCTCTGGCAACTCCTTTGCTGAGCTCTACAAAGGTGCTGGTAACGATATAAAGAAGAGCGTCAGCAATAACTATAACATCAAGTCAGGAATCTCTCACAACCTTTTGCTTTTGATATGTGATAAATATTGCTACAATTTCCTCTTTCTTTCTTGTTTTATAGAAAATTCTGATGCTTATGTTAAGGCAGATTATATCAAACACCCAACTGATTTCTTCTGTTTAGCCATGTGAGAATAGAGTTCAGTTAATACAACAGACTTCACCTTCCCAAGGCATACTAACCCTTATTGTTCTTATATTAAATACATGGTTAAAAATGTGATGACTATTAGCCCCCTCCCTCTCACCACACACAATTTAGACACTCACAAAGGATGAAGTGGCATGTCTAAAATTAGAAACATGTCACAGCTGTGGTGTTTCAAACACCGAGCCCAACCTTGAGAAGCGCTGAACGCCTTTGGAGAGATGTCGAGGCACCCTCAAATCGCATTGTCTTCAATGGGAATACAAAATGATGGGATTTGAGGGTGCTCAGCACTTAGAGGATTTGGCTGAATGGGTGATCTAAAAACAATAGCAAAATGAGAGACCTTGTAGAATGAAAGGGGTTTTAGAATGTCCTATTGCCGAAGAGGACTACAGAGTTGCACTATAAAGTGCCATCTATTTATATGTAGCACACACTTGTCCAAGGCAACTTGTTCAGGCAACTATGACAAGTTCTCAGTGGCTGGTGCTAGGGTAAACCTGTCCTAAATTATAGTGCTCTATCTTGACCCACAGTATGTGAGAACAACACCTATTCCCAAACTACTCCAAGATGCAAAATGTGAACACAATAGCTGTTAGAAAACGAAGGGGGAAAAAACTTCTAAACAAAACTTGTGGAACTAACAGGACATTTGTTAAACCTCACCCCTTAGTCACCTGGCTTTTTGGTCCATTCCACTTTACATCCTTTTTCTCTGCACTTCTGGTTTAGAGGGCAGGATCCTTGTCTACATACCCACCTGTAAATCAACTAATATGCTCTGTGTGCTATATAAATAATAACTAATTAAATAAAAAGTGATAATTGATTATGATGGTGTTTGTTAAGGAAGAAATCTGGTATTTAACTCTAAATTTCTTTCAAAGCATGTTTTAACATTATTCATTTTTGTACGTTGTTATTTAATCTTCTATGGATTTTAGAATACACATTAGGTTAAAAAGAGGCAGGAGGGAAGTGGCACTGCTGTAGTATGAGAGATGAAACTTCTTTAGAAAAGATATCAGGTCAATGGAGTCATTATGACACAGACAAGATTTCTCGCTATAGAATGCAGGTTACTTTGCCTTTAAGGCAAGCCAGACTCAGCCTCACCTGTGAGCAGACAGCTATGCTGCAGCTGAAGATGATGGACACTGTTATAATGGCTGACCCCAACTATGAAGGATCAGAGAGAGAGAGAATGAACTACATAAACTGAGCTGTGAACTGGATCTGTGGAGGAGAAAGTTTTCTTTAGGAAGAGCCTAGGGAAGCCAGGCTGCAAGAGGCTCACGGGGCTCGGGCTCTGAGATAGGGACTAGAAAGAACAAGGAGGTCACTGATGTAAACTGCTGGAGTCCCTGGGGAAGGATGCTTGGGGAACCAGTTGGGTAAGAGACAGCTTAGGAGGGCTAAGCCATATAGTGCTCAGATAGGGTACATCTGCCCTTTGGGGGAGGGGGGGTGATTCCCAGCTGAAGTATCAGAGAGGTAGCCGTGTTAGTCTGAATCTGTAAAAGCAGCAAAGAGTCCTGTGGCACCTTATAGACAATTGGGTATTCACCCATGAAAGCTCATGCTCCAAAATGTCTGTTAGTCTATAAGGTGCCACAGGACTCTTTCCAGCTGAAGTAGACACAGTTGTACTAGCTCTCATTGAACTAGTATGGTAAAAATAGAATGTGGTTGCAGTGGTCTGAGCTGTGGGACATACCCAGGGTCTTGGATGGGCACCTGCTTGAGGTGGTTACTCCTTCCTATAATTTGTTCTGCGGTGGTCAGATTCTGTTTGTTAATGTACTAGGTCAATGAGAGCTAGCTCAAGAATGTCTGCTCAAGCTAGGAATCACACAGCTCGAAGTATCAGAGGGGTAGCCGTGTTAGTCTGGATCTGTAAAAGCAGCCAAGAGTCCTGTGGCACCTTATAGACTAACAGACGTATTGGAGCATGAGCTTTCGTGGGTGTACATGCATCCAACGTAGTGGGTATCTTATCCGAGTGTTCTGTGGCCTGGCCCTCCCAAGCTGTTTCTTACCCAACAGGATTTTCCCACTGCCCCCTTCCCCAGAGACTCATAACCCATGCCTACATTAAAAGCTAGGGGTGTGATTTCCCCTGCTTGTGTACACATACTTATGATAGGTCTCATCAAGCTAGCACAAGGATAAATAGCAGTGGAGCCAAGTTAGCAGAAGCACAGGCATGGCTAAGCTGGGCTGAGTACAATCCTCCCTGAAACGGGGTACATACTTAACATGACTGAGCCACGTCTGTTCAGCTGCTACCCATGCTACTGTGGCTACACTGCTAGTGTATGAGATGGGAGCTAGTGCAAGTGTGTGCACATGAGCAGGGACATCACACTCCTAACCTATAGTATAGATGTAGCCATAGAGATGGTCAGGCCTTGGAACACCCAAGGAAAGAAACAGAGGGTGAGGAAGTGGTCAACAGGTAGTACTGCACTGCTGTGTCCAGGCATGAGGGGGCATCCTAGAGTTTAGGGTGTGCTATAGCAATGCCAAGGAGTTGCTTGATCAACTTTGCTACCTTGATCATTTCAACAGCTGTTTTGTTTAAAAATAAACAAACTATATTAAATGTAATCCTCTCAGATAGGCTAGAAAAAGTTACTGAACTCTAGATCACTACTACTCAAAACACCTGACTCCAAAGAAGGATTGTGAAATGCTATAAATGTGACTTCATCAACATATAAAATACTGTGGGGTGAAATCCTGCTCCATTGAAATCAATGGGAGTTTTCCATGACTTCAGAAGGGTCCAGATTGCATCCCTGGCTCCTGCCCTAAGGAGCATACAGTCCAAATAACATTGAATACAATAGCTATGTGAAACACACACACTTATCTAACAGCATAAGGTGTTGTAAAAAGGTATGTAGACATTCTGATTATTTATTGTGCTTTAATATAGCTATTAACCTTTAAAAGTGCAGCATAAAGACACCTGTTGCAATGTTTTTTTATAGGAGTACTTTAAAACTCTACTAGCCTACTTACCAGTAGCAAGCAGTGTTCACTGGAGAGTGGGGCCATCAACTTCTGTAGAGTTTGAGCTCTCATTAAAAATAATTACAATTCCAGCTCTTATGATAGGAAGATACCCTTATACGTGTGAATTGCTATAACGCTGTCTTCCTGAGCCTATAGGAGAAAAAAAAACATTCCCAAGCTTCTGCTGCTGCATCATTGGTTCCCAAGCACAAGGAGGCTAAAACTGACAGGACTCTGGTCAATTTCCTGGGTGTTACTTAGACCCCTGGGCTGCTTGGATATTCACAGTGATGTCAGTTTATTTCTATTGATTCCTGGGAAAGATGGGAGAAGTAGCACAGGCAAAAATCAATGGAGTAGAGGTGGTGGGGCACCCGGCAGGCTCAGGCTATGAGTACTACAACTTCTCAAAATGAAAAGGTAAATTCTTCACATAGGTTTCTTTTTCCCCCATCACAATCTGATGTACTATAAGACTTTATATGGTCTCTAGGTAACTCTCAGGAAATTGTTTACAGTTGCCTACAACTGATAAGCTCCATAAATAGAGTGAAACTGATTCCACAGGGTGGACTGGATTGGCTGAAAAAAGTAGGAAAAGAAATAAACTTTATTTCCTTTGAAAGGTTATGAATAAAAATAGACTTCATTGCTTTACTGTTGTGTATGTCCAGTCCAAATGTTTTGTTTTCCCACCTGGAGATAGGAACTGACAATGCAATTATTAACAAAATTAGTGCTTTGTTCAGAATGTCACTATAAATAGGCCTCTTATAAAAAACAGATGCACTGCCTATTACTGTTTTAAAGGCTTATCAAGCCACTAAAGGCCAAGTTGGTTGTAATAAAAACAACACAAGAATGCAGTGGCTAGATAACTTATTATCACAACTAACAGAAAAACATGTACAAGCCTGATTTATAACAGACATATTTAATGTTAAAATCCCACAAACGAATCTATGGAGAAACCATGTATTTAGGTGGAAACAGCTGTTTTTGTCAGGTATAATCCTTTTCTTATTACTAGAAAATACTGACAAATGAGAACAACAATACTCCTCTGTTAGTGGGTGAAACAAGTCTTTTCACAAATATATTTTATTTTCTTAAGAGACAGATCACAATTTTCAACACTTTTGCCCCAAGTCACACTGAAACACCAATGTCAATGTCAGCTGTATTGAAAAATGTTAGCGACATGCCAGGGAATTAGTCCTGAATTTACACTCTTGACCTTCATACCAGTTGTAATCAGTTAGTAAACTAATTTAAACTCACCCTGATGAGTATATTTCAATCTTTTGAACTAACTGTGTTTTTTACCTTTTCCTCTTGGCAAAACAAACCATTTGCATTGTTTACTGAATAGAAGCAATAATATTTTTACTAGCAGTAATCTAATTTTGCTGTACTTTTTCTACCACCCTAATCTAATATTCTATTTCTAGCATTTTTTGTAACTCTTGTTTATTTTCTCAGTCTGGCATAACAAGCAGCGTAGCTGCAAATGCTAGCAAGGGGTTAGCAGTGGACTGTTTTGACTATTGTTAAAATAAATCCATCTTTCACTGGATTCATATAAGGGTTGATCCCTCATAAAAATGTCCTATTGGAACTTATGCATATGAACAGTTTCATTGTAGGGAAATCCCTTGCTGAAGTGCACAATGTAAAGATATTATAAACTGTTAAATATAAAAAGCTGTGACTTTTGCAAACAGCCTGAGCTCTGATGTGTCATAACTACAAAATTACATGCAACTTCAGATAGGAATTGTGTGACCTGAATTGAAATCTAGTGAGACTGCTGCCAAAAGTAACAATGTTGATGTCTTTAAAAAACAATACATTGTATTTAAGTTAAAGGATGAGCACAAGTGAAGCAGAAACAGGATACTAAACAGTGCTGTAGATGATGATGGTTTATGAAGAAGTTCACGTACACTACTGTAGTAGTAAATTCCTAATGCAATAATATATGGAGATATACCTATCTCATAGAACTGGAAGGGACCCTGAAAGGTCATTGAGTCCAGCCCCCTGCCTTCACTAACAGGACCCAGTACTGATTTTGCCCCAGGTGGTCCTCTCAAGGATTGAACTTATAACCCTAGGTTTAGCAGGCCAGTGCTCAAACCACTGAGCTATCTCTCCCCTCTAACCTTCAATGTTTTTGAAGGTTCATGTTATTGAGATTTAGCATTTTATAATGTATCTTGTTAATGTGTGTGCACAAGTCTGATGCTACTTATCAAATGAGTAAGCAACAAACTCAGAGACCCAGATCCAAATGCTACTGAAGTCAAAGACTCTTGACTGGATTCAATGGGCTTTGGATCAGAACCTAAGTGTATATAATTTTGGATGCTCAGGGTGATCAAATGTGAACTACACTAGTATGAAGAGATGGACCATATATAATTTCAGAAGTATTTTTCCATGGACTTGCAAAAAGGTGTCAGATTTGACTGATGACCTCAAGAATTTCATCAGTCATATTATCTTTTTCTGAGATGAGGAACTCTATTTTTTCCTATTCTGACATTTCAGTTTTATTGTTTGTTCTCATTTTATATTGCAAATATTTCAATCAGAGTTGAGCCAGGAAAGTTGTTCTTGGATTCCACTTAGGTAGGCTAAATGTTTCAGAATGTGTGTTCGACAGTTAATCAAAGTTAGGGTTCAGGTTTGGATTTGATACCAAAATCTAATGACATTCTTGCAAGATTTTATCCCCAAATGGCAGAATCTTGTAAAATCAGATAATCTAGTGAGATTTCTGCCAGCACAAACAGTAGCAATCATAACACTTTTGCCATCTTGGGCTGAAATAAAAGAGTATGGGTGAAATTTGAATTCAGTGTAAGTTTTGTCAATGACATCAATGGAGCCAGGATTTCGCAACCTGTATGATGTTCTGAGTTTTCATGCATATCAGAGCCAGCACAGAGGAAAGTCTTTTTCTCTTTTTGGATTTCATCTGGAATTCAAAAGGGATTGAGATTTGATGTTCCTCTTTCAGCTATCTGTAATATTTCATAGATATGCAAACCCAATATCAGTACTATCAGTTTGCCAAAGAAGGGCTGGTAAAACCCTGAGCTGGGGATCATAAGATTTCTCTTGTGCAAAACTTGTATTCCTAAACTTGAAATTGTGTAAGTGAAGTTTCTGATTGTATGGGGAAGTCTTTGTCAGAGTGACAACTGGATGCAAGTCACAGAGGAAACCTAGGTAAGATAGTGTAGGTAATAGGACTAGCTGAAACAGATGAGATTCAGTAACAATCATACAAAGTCCAATAGCTGGGGAGAGGAAATGAACAATACAGATAAAGACAGAGGGACAACCAAAAGAGACTCATAGGTCATGGACAGGCTATAGCACAGTAAAAATGATCTTGCAATGTGATGTCATTGCAAAAAAACAGCCAGTTCCAGTTTCATACATGTATTGCATATAGAAGAATAATATGTACTCATACCATATTTTATAAACCTGAAAAACATGTTCAGAATGGTTAAGGAAATGTGCACACAGAATATTTTTCAGTCTCCAAGAGGTTAAAACAATCACTCGTGAATAAAATGAAGCCACTGAGAAGATTTCAATAAAGTACCTACCATCCTGTCCTACAGACAATCTGAGATTAAGATGCACTAGACTAATAGTTGGGAGTAAAACACTGCAACACAAACCATCCCCATTTATTTCCTAGCATCACCAGTCAGTGGAAGAAAAACTGTCCCCATATTACACTAACAACTAACGCTGATACCATGAGAACCCTATAGTTACCTAGTCCCCTCAGGGACAATGAATTGTATATTTATAGTTTTAACCAGGGAAGTGGTTGCCTGGTAGCAGGGATGTTCACACCTGTTATAAAACGATCTCAGAGAACCCCAGGAAAGACTGACTAAAAATGTAATACTAAAAGCTTTATAATCACTTACACTAAATTCACGGACATTCAAGATTTCTGCAGAATTTTTTTTATTTCAATTCATATTTACATAATTTTTGTATGCCTTGTGAATTGTTTTAAAACTATGCATATATGCCACCATGGTTTGTTATTGGGGGGGATCTTGTTAGTGTAATTTATATTGTGCTTAACGTTGTGCAAGTGCATTTGTAAAGGTAGTATATGCCTGCAAATAATCAAGTAATCAGATTCCATGCAAGTAAAGCTAGTTCTCAGGGGGAAAGATCATAGTTCAGAAAATTGTACTTAATTGTTATTAAGCACTGAAATCGCTGTCTGTACCACTGAATCTGCAATGGATACACAGATAATCCCCTAGGGTATTTTCCTCACATGTAACCCGCAAGTAAACAAAACTACATTTTAGCTACCCTCTTTTGGTCTCAGAATTACTAGATGTGGCTCCCATCACACATCCTTGCCAATTCTCACAATTTTATCATGAGTCTCACGATATTTGATGTTTTTCCTTCAAGCTCTGCCTCCTAGAGGTATGTGATTAGGTGAAATCTCAGCTTTTATTTTTAAAACAAGTTTCTAGCCCTCAAGGTTGCAAAGGAAAGCTTGAAAATGTGACCCAAGTGTATCCTAAAGGCAGAAACCAGAAGGCAAATAAACAGAACCCAAAATGTATTTTAAAAAATAAATAATGTTTTAAATTATTTTTTCAACTCTCAATTTTTAAGCCAATCAAATGCATTTGGCAACACTGAGGCTGGCAATATAGCATAATTGCCCAGTAGTAGCATACCTTAACTGGACAACAAAGGCATAGCTGAGTGACCTGAGACATCGACATGTACCTCCTCCCAGGAATGAGAGGAGAGGACAGGCCTGGAAATGGGACTCATTTCTCCTGTACAGCAGTGCAGGTGTGGCCAATAAGGCCATAGAATCATAAGACTGGAAGGGACCTCGAGAAGTCATCTAGTCCAGTCCCCTGCACTCATGGCAGGACTAATTATCTAGACCATTCCTGAAAGGTGTTTGTCTAACCTGCTCTTGAAAATCTCCAATGATGGAGATTCCACAACTTCCCTAGGCAATTTATTCCAGTGCTTAACCACCCTGACAGTTAGGAAGTTTTTCCTAATGTCCAACCTACACCTCCCTTGCTGCAATTTAAGCCCATTGATTTTTGTCCAATCCTCAGAGGTTAAGAAAAACAATTTTTCTTCCTCCTCCTTATAACAACCTTTTACATACTTGAAAACTGTTATGTCCCCTCTCAGTCTTCTCTTTCCCAGACTAAACAAACCCAATGTTTTCAATCTTCCTTTATAAGTCATGTTATCTAGACCTTTAATCATTTTTGCTGATCTTCTCTCCAATTTGTCCACAACCTTCCTGAAATGCAGTACCCAGAACTGGACACAATACTCCAGCTAAGGCCTAATTAGCGTGGAGTAGAGCAGAAGAATTACTTCTCGTGTCTTGCTTACAACACTCCTGCTAATACATCCCAGAAGGATATTTGCTTTTTTAGCAACAGCGTTACACTGTTGACTCATATTTAGCGTGTGGTCCACTATTACTCGCAGGTCCATTTCTGCAGTACTCCTACCTAGGCAGTCATTTCCCATTTTGTATGTGTTCCTTCCTAAATGGAGTACTTTACATTTGTCCTTATTGAATTTCATCCTATTTACTTCAGACCGTTTCTCCAGTTTGTCCAGATCATTTTGAATTTTAATCCTATCCTCCAAAGCACTTGCAACTCCTCCCAGCTTGGTATCGTCTGCAAACTTTATAGGTGTACTCTCTATGCCATTATCTAAATCATTGATGAAGATATTGAACACAACAGGACTTAGAACTGATCCCTGCGGGACCCCACTTATTATGCTCTTCCAGCATGACTGTGACCCACTGATTACTACTCTCTGGGAACGGTTTTCCAACCAGTTTTGCACCCACCTTATAGTAGTTCCATCTAGGTTGCATTTCCCTAGTTTATTTATGAGAATGTCATGCAGGACAGTATCAAAAGCTTTACTATCAAGATCAACATCAAGATATATCACGTCTACCGCTTCCTCCCTATCCAAAAGGCTTATTACCCTGTCAAAGAAAGCTATCAGGTAGGTTTGACATGATTTGTTTTTGACAAATCCATGATGACTGTTATTTGTCACCTTATTATCTTCTAGATATTTGCAAATAGATTACTTAATTATTTTCTCCATTATCATTCTGGGTACAGAAGTTAAGCTGACTGGTCTGTAATTCCCTGGGTTGTCCTTATTTCCCTTTTTATAGATGGGCATCATATTTGCCCTTTTCCAGTCTTCTGGAATCTCTCCCGTCTTCCATGACCTCTCAAAGATAATCACTAATGGCACAGAGATCTCCTCAGTCAGCTCCTTGAGTATTCTAGGATGTATTTCATCAGGCCCTGGTGACGTGAAGACATCTAATTTGTCCAAGTAATTTTTAACTTGTTCTTTCCCTGTTTTAGCCTCTTCTGATCCTACCTCATTTTCACTGGTATTTACAACATTAGACATCCAATTACCACCAACCTTCTTGGTGAAAACCAAAACAAAGAAGTCATGAAGCATAGGACCAGCCAAAACAAAATCATTTTTCAAATCAGACAACAGATAATACTCTAGACCTTTAGGGAGGAAGGTTTACTTCCCCTTTCAGCTCCCCAACAGCTCCCCAAGTAACATGGCTTATACATTAAAAAAAAAAAAAAAGTTTGGTCCGTCAAGCAAAGCTTGAGCATAAACACATTTGTCCATGTTAATTACCCAGTGGTTGGTAACAAGGAGCTTCTTCCAACCAGTAAACAGAGTCCAGAACACCCACACTGATAGGCCACTGACAACTACAGGGCACATGAAGAAAATGCACACATGGCCCATTCTTACCTATCTACCTGAGTTTGTAGATAAGTGTCTCTGTGCTGTGCATGCCTCCACTAGTTATGACTCAGCCAGCAGAGAGAGTTGCTCAGCTTCACATTACTAAATGCAAAGTCCATACTCTTTGATTTCTTCCCTGAGGTCCCCACATTTTCAAGCAAATTTATCACCAGAATTTCAATCAATTCCGGGAAATAGTTTTGTGCTGATAACTGTACAGAGACGTGCCTTTATCTTCCCTTTATTTAAATATGCATTCTCTCCAATTTATGCCATTGTATATCATTTGCTAGTGACTGTAGCACAGTTTCTACCGCCTCCTTCTTTCTCTGCCTCTTTAACTAAGAAGAAAATCAGCAGCAAGTAAATGCTCACTTTTAATTATGCTAGGGTCAAGATGCAATTTAATTTAAACAATACACCTTTTCTTTTCCAAATCTCCTTTAATTCCCCATAGATATCAGTTGCAGTTTTTCATACACATCTATGAAAACCGCTAGGAAGAGCTCAAAACCTCTTTGCATTTCAACTCTATTAGCAGGACAAATAACTTCTGCCTTCTCATATTCACTACATATGACGACAGTTTTCTGACTGTAAACCCTTCCTCCCTGGCCTTGATGCCAGCCATATTTGTCCTCCTTGAGTAAATTCTGCTGCTAAGATCATCTTCCTAGTTTATTACTCTGACCTTATCACCCCTTTCTTTTTATCCCTCCATTGGTTCCCCATCCTTCACCACATCAAACATAAGCTCCTTGCCTTTGCTTTTAAGGCCCTTCACCATTTACCACCATCCTACTTATCAAAGCGACTAGTTTATCAAGCCATCAGCTCCTGCTCACTTCTCCACCAGCACCTCTGCACTTTTTCCTATGCTACTGTTACACATGGAAAAATTATCACCAAGAAAAATCACAAAATCTTTTCATGCAGACTATCATCATGATTTCAACCATACATACGTGCTTGTATATATATACGGGGGGAGTGTGTATAATTTTATATCATTATATCACATTTATTCCTTCTTTTTATTATGTTATTTGCTTACTGAAACCATGAGAGCTTTTGTCATACTGATTTTTTTTTGCTTTCTTTTGAGATTTAAAAAAAAGATGTGCCACATGTTAACATGGAGAGCAAATAATGGACAGGGATACATTTTGCAGCACAGAAAGTAGTTCTGGAAATTCACTGCAATGTGTCAAACTATAGGGATTATCAGCGCTTCTCCCACTTCTGCAGTGCAGGCAAATGAGCTGGAGTGAGAATGATCATAGACAGCATGTAGAGTGCAGTAGCAACAAACCTGAGGTTAATATCGTAAACCAGATTTTTGGCAATGACTTTAGGAAATGTTTCTGCAAAATGTAGACAACACCATATTAAAAAAACGGCTAAAAGCTATTGCTCTTTTAAAATATCAATAAATATGTATAGAAATCACCTTAAATTCATGCCCTTTTAAATAACTGCTTATATGGCACAATCATTTACAACTGTTGAAAAAATAAGGCTAAAAGTGAGGGATACTTTGTGCCCAGAGCTCTCCTCCAGAAGTCAGAAAACACTAAGCCTGAATCCTGTATGCAGTGCGCATGGTTGGACACTTGCTCCCATGTGGAGACCCAGAGATTCACATGTGTACGGAGTCCATCTGCACACATCATGGTACTAGATCAAGACCTCATCCGCATGTAGGAATTTCAATGGTTTAATTTAAATGGGTTTTTAACTGATTTAGTTAACCTGGAGCAAATGTCTGTGACCACCCTTACTTTAATTCTATTTAAGAGTGGCTTATTTTGGTCTAGTTTAAATCTGTCCCAATAGACTTACACTAAACCAAAATAAGACTAATTTAAAGTGAATGTCCATGCAGGGGTTGGACCTGGTTTAACTAAAGTGGTTTAAAATCATATTGTAAATTGGATCAGTGCCATTCCCTTGTGTGAACAAACACTATTTGATTTCCGTGGAGCTAAGCTGATTTACACCAGCTGAAGAGCTGGCCTATTTTGATTAATCAATAGAGGGATTGCTAGTTTTCCTAAACTATTCAAAAGCATGAATTTTGAAAAAAGATAAGAAAAACTGTCACCAGCTTGCTTTCTACATGAGCTAGAGAGCCTGGGGCTCAGCCAGCCCTGATTACAGTCTGGACTCCGCCTGAGAGAAATCAGGTATTTCTTGTATAAAAGGAGCCAGTTTTAAGTCCTGAAAGGGCCAAGGTGGGGAAAAGCTAGAGGGAAAAGACTGCAGGGAGGCTCCTGAAGGTCCCATGGGTATGTCTACATTGCAATAAATCACCTGCGGCTGGCTTGTGCCAGCTGACTCAGCTATAAAAGTGCAGTGTAGATGTTCTGGCTCTGGGACCCCATGAGAGGGGAGGGTCCCACAGCCCAGGCTTCATCCAGAGCCTGAATGTCTACACAGCAATTTTACAGCCCTGCACTCTGAGCCCCATGAGCTCAAGTCATCTGTCATGGGCCAGCCGTGGGTGCTTGATTGCAGTGTAGACATACCCTGAGTGATCACGAGGCCTGGGGACCTAGCCGGCCAAGTGGGAAGTGGCCCATGGCAAACTGCCATATGGCTAGAGGATTTGCCCTAGAGTCGAGAGTGGGACAGTGTTCCCCTACTGGCTCCAAGGAGGGGCCATATAAATCATTCACAAGATTAACTGAGCCAAGCAAAGGGGCTGCAGACTGAACATGACCTAGCAGAAGAAAAGCCCAGTGAGGGTGGAAGCCTTTTGTTTCTTTTAAAGTCAGTTTTGAACTTCACTTTGGACCAGTGGTGGGCAACCTGCGGCCCCCGGGCTGCACGCGGCCCGCCAGGGTAATCCGCTGGCGGGCTGTGAGACAGTTTGTTTACATTGACCATCCACAGGCACAGCAGCCCACAGCTCCCAGGGGCTGCGGTTCGCCATTCCCAGCCAATGGGAGCTGTGGGAAGCAGGTTTGGGCACATCATTTTCTATTAATGAAATGATGGACTTTCTATGAGCTTGTATTGTCTAGGAGGGTGCAGGACAGTGCAAGATGCACAATTCTGGGGACCAGTCTGGCACTAAGATCTTGCTGATCTCTCTCTCTAATATAATTCAGGCATGACTGGCACTTATATAATTCAGCTTGGTGCATTTTTTACATGCTAGAGGCTGTGGGTGAACAGACAAGGAGTGGTTGTTCTGACAGAGCAGCAGTGTAAAAGGCACTCTGGGTTGGAGAGTTGACAGTGCACAGATGTTTAACAGTCCTGATTGTATCCTGGGTAATGTCACACAGAGAAACTACCACAGCACTGGAGTGGTCATCAACAGGAGGCACTAGGACAGTGATGCACTGCTACTACTACGCACCCCTCCTGGCCAGGCACAGTGGAAGTGGACTCTTACAAAACCCCTCACTATTCAGGGAATAAACTACTTACTGGCCCAAAGAACATAGTTTTCCTGCCTCACAAACGCTATTAATCCTCAATTAAAAGGAGAATTTGCACCTATGGTTAAGGCTACATTGTAGTCACAGGTATTCTTAGTAAAAGTCATGGACAGGTCATGGGCAGTAAACAAAAATTCACGGTTGTGACGTGTCCATGACTTGTACTATATACCCCGACTAAACCTTGCTCTGGGGTGGGGAGAGACGGCAGGGTGCAGCCACGCACCCCCACTGCCACTGGTGGGGCACTGGGTGGCAGCACACAGCCGGGGATCCCCACTGCTGCTGGGGTGGGGTGCAGTAGCCTGGGACCACTGCTGCTGCTGGGGGGTGGGTCAGGTGGTGGCGCACGGCCCAGGACCTTCCGCTGGTGCTGGGGAAGGCACAGGGGGAAGGGGGAAGGATGCGGCGCTGGCTGCTGCAGAAGTCATAAAGATCCCAGAAAGTGACAGAATCTGTGACTTCTGAGACCTCCATGATGGACTCGTAGCCTTACCTATGGTTTTCAACTGTTAAAAAGTATAAATTATAGCTGATCAAAAATGTGCACTTGAGAAATTCTTTTGATGCCAAATGACTTTTTTTCAAAATGAAATATTTTGGGGAAACTTTCTTTTTGAACTTTCCTTTATTTGACAAAGAGTTGACAATTTTGGCCTTCATCCTGCTATGTCTGTAGATTTTTTTAAGAAGCAAAACAAAACACATTTGTTTCTTTCTAAACATTTTGTGGAAAATATTTATCATTTTCCTACCAGTTCTAGTACAAACATTTATCCACGGCTGGAGGTTGAAAATAGCTGTAGGACTGAATGTTTTGTAATACACAGAGGCAAACTGTGTGCTCAATGTTTTCACTAGGGTTTTCACAATGCAAAGGAGGGCATCCTGTGGCTTACAGGTTTTTAGGATGGAATTGCTGAACGTGTTCAGCATTAGTCTAACTCTGCTCCCTCTGAAGTCAAATCTATTTCAAGGGGAGCACAATTTAGGCCAGAGAATTTTTTAAAATGGCACCCTTAATGTTTTTGAAAACTGCTAGCACTGACAAAATTAAAACTGATTTAAAACTTTATTATTTTTTAAAAAGGCTTTTGGAAAATAAATTCGATTTTTTTTCTAATCTTGGTCTAAATACAAATAGATGTATAGCCAGATCCTGAAGCTCATGAGTTATACCAGCTTACATGAGCTGAGGATCTTGCTTGAAATGTTTAACATTAATCAAGCAAGCAGGCTATTCTTGAGTGAGAAACACTGATCTTCTAGCAACAAAAGTCAGTTCAACTCAATGACACAAACCAAAAAACTGCTACTGAAGAACAAAATAACATTAACTTGTCTATAAATGGCCTCTGGTTCAGGAAAACCTTCGGTGGTCAACAATGAGGTATTAAGTGGCAAAATTAAAGTAACTTACTCTAATTAGATTTAGGCTACTACTTAAAGAAAGTTTTGACTTGACACTAATAACTAATTTTACCTTCCGTGATCAGTGCAAGCTGATTATAGTTGATTAAGTATGTAATCTGTTGGCTGTGACATGATTGTTGTCTTAAAAACTGCATTATTCATTTTGCTGCAGCTGCAAATTTCTTTCTAACAGAAATGCTCAGCACACTGCAAGCTATTCTGTAACCCATATATTATGGGGGACTTTGGGTTATAAGGTTATCACTTAAGCTCTTCTACAATTTGAGAAATTCATTGCTGATCAGAGATTTCAAAAAAATATTGGTACTATTCATTATGGGCCTGATCCTGAGATGTGAGGTACATCTTCGGTTTCAGGGAATGTTCTCAGAGGTAGGGGGAGAGAGCAATTCAGCAGATTCAGGTGTCTGAAGTTCCCAGTAAATAATTCTATCTGAACACAAGAAATAAAAATAAAAGTTATAAAACTCTTATCCTTGAGCTGATAGATACTTTGGTTCCAAAAGGATCCAGTGAATAAAATGATATTGAGATTATCCATCCACATATCCCTCTTCATTCAGACCCTATTCCCACTCAGACCTAGCTACATGAACAAAGGGCATGGCAGGACAATACAAAAGGCAGTTTGGGATATTTATAGTAATTCAGTGGGGTTGACAAAGAAATATCCTATAAAGCCAGATTCTGATACCCTCGCTCACACTGAATAGTACCATATGCCACAAATGGTCCCATTGACTCAACATGAGTAAGGGGATCTGAATCTGGCCCCGGTGTTTTCCCCATTTAACTTACATGCTTGCTATATAGAGCTATTTGAATGTTGTTGTGATTAGTTAGCTAGTAACAACTTGGACTAGGTGAATGGTAGTAACGTGTACTGGTATTTAGATAAGGTGGGGCCAAAATCTCCCTAAATTCCTGTGTAAATGAGATCTTCAATAGTTGCATTCAGTGTAACAGAGATGAGAAGTTGCCCCAAAATTTACATTCTAAAACTGCAAAGTCAAAATAAAATAAATTGGAAAACAATCATATAGACACCCCTCCCTCTCCCCATATATTTCTCTTTTGAAAGACACAGTCAATGAGATCTCATTAAAAATGTATAAGTGTAACACCTGTTCTCTATACACTGAGCTTATAAAGAACGTGTATTAAAAGAATCTTCATTGTATACTAACAAATTCAAGCATGAAATTTGACAATCATGTCTTTGTCCATGACTGCTTGAAAACTGAAAAAGACTTGAGACCTTCCAAAAACCGGGTATGATTCTGTTTTGTTGTATTCAGGTTTTTTTAGTAAAATTCCCCACCCTCCATACACACTTCTTCATTTTACAATGAACGACAGGCCTTTTAAATTATTCTTAAAGTAACTAATTGTCCCTGTTGGTGAAGTTCTAGTAAAATTGTCACCAGACAGACGTTCTGGGTTATTTCTTCATGGCTAGTGATCAACACTTGCAGATTTGATTTCAGGAAAATGTTCCTCTTAGAGTCTGTTAGTCTCCTGTCTGTCCATTTGCAGTAAATGGCTGATTTTGGGATACCCTCTGTATATTTATGTAGCATAAAGTCAATGTCAGCTCTCAGTGTATGTCAGTGAAGTTGTGCCTGCTCTTACCAAGGACTGAATTTGGCTTCTGAATGCGTCACAGAGGGAACATGAAGATCACTGGGATGGAAAAGCTGTTCTTATAGCCTTTTACTAGAACACTGAATTTTTCAAGGCCAGAGCTCCTCCCCGTAAAGTAAACTCAGGCATAGGGCCTTGGCAGCAGGAAGTCTCCAAGGGAGAATTTGCAGCATCCACATTTCCAAGGGGGCCATAGCAGGCCAGCATAGCCCCGAAGTACATGTAGCTGGTTGGGAATTTGTCAACAAACTTTTTTTGGTAGGAAAATGCAGATTTGTCAGGAAAAGTTCCTCAGGTCCAGGATGGAATTTCTGATTAGCACCACATAGAAACAACAAGCTGCTAGAACAGCCAATAGCTCAGTGATTAAGGCCCTCCCCAGGGATATAGGATACCAGGGTTCAAGTCCCTACTCTGAATCAGATAGAGCAGGGACTTAAAGCTAGAGCTCCCACTCTCCAGTGAGTGCCCTAACCACCAGGCACCTGACTACTCGGGGATGGATCTGGGTGTGTGGTTTGTCTGTAACATTTTTTTTAAAGGTTTTGTCCCAATGTACAATGGGAATTTTATTTTAAATCTCAAATTTCCCACCAGCTCTATTTGGAACAGGCTTGGGCAGGGCAGACAGCGGTAATGAGGCAGCACATCCCCTCAGCAGACTCTGCTGATGGGGATCCTATGGATCTGTAGTCATAAATTAAACATATTTTGTGGTAGAAAACACGAGGAAGATAATGGTGGCAATGCAGCCTGCCCTCCCCCAGGCTTTAGTGAATCTGTTCCACAGTTCATATTCTATATGCTCACACATATGCTTGTGCCTGTGTGTGTGTGTGTGTGTTTGTGTGTTGCTAAGAGGCTAGGGTTGCCAACTTTCTATTAGCACAAACCCAAACATCTCTATCCCACCCCGTGCCCTGCCCCTTCCCAGAGGCCATGCCCATGCCTTGCCCCTTCTGAGCCCCACCCCCATTCACTCCATCCCTCCTCCCTCTGTCACTCACTCTTCCCCACTCTCACTCACTTTCACTGAGGTTGAGGTGCGGGGCAGGGAAGTGAGGGCTCTGGCTTGGGGGGGCATGCTCTGGGTGGGGCCAGGAATGAGGGGTTTGAGGTGCGGGAGAGGGCTTATGGATGGGGCAGGGAGTTGGGGTGCAGAATGGGGTGCAGGGTCCCAGTGGCGCTTACCACAGCTCCCAGGAAGCAGCCACCAGGTCCCTGCAGCCCCTAGGTGCATGGGCAGTGAGAGAGGCTCCGCAGCACTGCGCGCTACCCTCACACCTGCAGGCACTGCCCCCGGAGCTCTCACTGGCCAATGGGAGCTGCGGACCCGGCACTCGGGTGGAAGGAGCGCGTGTTGCCTCCCTGCACCTAGGGGCCGCAGGGATCTGGTGGCCGCTTCTGGCAGCTGCATGGAGCTAAGGCAGGCAGGAAGTCTGCCTCAGACCCGGGCCCCCGCTGTGCTGTCGACTGGACTTTTAATGGCCCGGTCAGCAGTGGTGACCGGAGCCACTTAGGTCCGTTTTCAACCAGTTCTAGTCAAAAACTGGACACCTGGCAACCCTATAAGAGGCTAGTGGTCTTCATTCATGTGCAGGAGCATACAGTAAGATATTTAAAAAACAGGGAAAGGACATCTGGCCCAATATGCTTGCTTTTTATGGTTTATTCAGTGCTGTGCAGTTATTTTTTATGTAGAGTTTATCATCTAGAATTTTCTGCAGCTGGTTTAATGAATATACAGTAGGATTATACAGGTCGTAAGCTCCTGGCCCAAACTGAATGTAAATGGAGTATTTCAATCATACCAGTAAGAATGGAGTATTTCAATCATATTCCTTCAGATTTATAGTGGTATAACTGAGGATCGAGCTTAGGCTCTCTAGGTCTGAATAATCAGACCCCCTTTGTTTGTGTCCCTTTCACTATATATTATAACTTCAGCGTGCAAGGCTGTTATTGTGGTTTTCTTCCTGCAGGGCACATATATTGGTTTGCAGTCTACAACTGAATTTACTGGGGGGAAAAACTTTATAATCTTTTCTGACTAAACTCCAAGGTGGGCAAGTTCCATCAGAATTCATTCAAGTTTCAACTGGGATTTTAGGCAAATACAACATTCCAAAAACCACGTAGAGGACATGAACTCCTGCAAACTGCATGTGCTGGTCTCAGTTCAATAAAACTAGCTAAGTCCAAACTACTAATTTTCCTTTTCTAATTTAAGCAAGTACCTGAAAACTTCACCTGTTCACAAGCCTGTGTCATCTGCCACCTGCTGGAGCCCTACATATTAACTCTGCAAAATCTGCCTGAACTTCTAAAAATAAATCAAACAATCTTACTACTATTAGTATAAGTAAATATACATCAGAAACAGGTGAAGAATAGTGTAAGCTATTGTCATTCATTCTGATGACTTAGTATAGTGACCTCACTTATAGCTCTCCGTTGATCTGATGCAAAAATTAGGTCAGCATCCAAAATCATGAACATAAATATGTGCCTCAGAAATGGTGTACTGAATATCACAGTAAAAGCTACAGGGCCAAATTGCAGTCTCAAATACAAGAGGGTATATCCAGAGTAAGTCCCCTGTTGTCAACTGAGTTACTCTGGATATATCCAACTGTAATTGACTCCAGACTTTGACACATTCTTTTCCTGTACATTTTTAAAACAACCTGAGTGCCAAAATATTTAAAGCATGAGAGGCACATATTGTAGGAACCTATAAAAGTCATGTGCTTTGTAGGAACCTGTAAAAGGGGTCTGTATATATTAGACAAGCATGCAATTACCTTTTTAGAGACAAATTTAGGTATAGTATTTCCAGACATGCCATATCTCACCGTAAATTGAAAGAAACTTCTCTCCTTTGCCAAATGTACCAATGTGTCAGTCCTCATGACAGGCCAGACTCACTGCTGAATTATCATTGCCAGGGCAGGCTGCATATTGTAAACTGCAAGGATGGACAACAATTTTACTTAAACGACTAGACTTCCTTAAGCAAAGCAATGAGACCTCCTTACGCAAAGCTTACCTCCTCACTGTAAGATGAGAAGAGACATTTCTAGACCCGTGGCGGAGATGCTTACTCCCAAGACAACCAAAAAGGATATCCTTTTTACTGCTTTTGGGCCAGGCAGGTGTCTCCTCTGTGAAATAAGGGCCTAGATTCTTGTTCTGAACATTTGGCACTCAATCCTGAGAAGTTACCAGTGTCTTAAATGGACGTTGGGGATGCTGACCACCTTACAGCATGGGGACTTTCATGTCTGACCCTTTGAACCTGCATTCCCAAGTTTCTGGGATATTATAGATGGCACAAGTAGCAAAGACTATAGTTAAGGTTGCCCAATACGTTTCATTATATGACCATGTTTTTTTCATTTGATTATAATTTTGCCAAACTAACTATTTGGGCTGTAATTTTCCATGCTATGTGTCTGCCTCAGGCTAAATTTTTGGGAAAAGTTGCAGCTAAAACAGTTCAGCCTTTCCTGAGAAGGAAGTTAGGAAAAATACATTGTTTTGCCCATATTAAAAAATTCTTATAGCAGTTTCACTGAGAAGCTTAAGTACCTCCAAGCTTTGGAACAGGGACTTAAAATTTGGCAGGGGAGCTACCCTATGGTCAGAAAGAGGCCTTTTGCCATTCCCAATGAAAATTCACCCAAATCTAAGACTTCAAACGTCACTATTTGGACATGCTGCGTAGAGGCTAGTCAGCAGGCAGAAGCTGGCAGTGAAGTTTCTGAGCATTTTGTCTCTACTGAGCATATTCCACCCTCACAGAGCACACTGAGCATGCACGCTGCAGGCCAAGACTGAGACTTTTCTTGCAATTGCACCTTTGGACTGCAAGGATGTTCCATGGCACTAGACCTATGAGCTAAAAGATTGTCTCTCCTGTACTCTCTATGTGGAAGGGCAATATGGATTCATGTGATAGATTTTTTTTCCAATTTGTGTTTAAAAATTTAGGAAATTACAGGCAAGAAATCATCTTAAAAGAATGTTAAGGTTGCAAGCTCAGGCACTGAAACGTTAGGAAATGCCAGAATTAAGGTTACCTGTGTAACCTTAAGTTGGTCCTCAGGTGTGTATGCATGATGTTGATACAGACTTTAATTTACAAGATCACATACTATTTTTTCCGCAGGATTCCTGCCTCATTCAGTGCACAGGATGGATAGTACTCAGGAAATGAAACAGCAGTGAAGTGAATGTTGCTGTAGAACCCCTAACTCATTTATTGCAGAAATTGGGAGGTGTGTAGTGAATGAGAAAAGAGACTGCAGGAAGAGAAAAGATAGTCTCATGGCTAGGGCAATGGAATGCTGCACTGGAAAACTGGATTCTATCCTTGCCTTTGCCGCAGAGTCCCTCTGTGTTGTTGGACAAGTCATTTAAACCAATGTTTTCACAAGTGGCCACAGTGTATTCCTCATTTTCTGAGTTAATGACTTGAGATACTTGGGGTTCTGATTTGCAGAAGTGCTCAGCCCTCCGAATAGCATCTGAAGTTGAGTGGATGGTTCTATGAACATATGAAGTGCTAAGTATGCTGGAATATCAGACTGCAGGCTTCTAAAGTTGGTCATCCCAAATTCGTGGTCACTTGATAATATTGGCTTTAATCTCCAAGTCTCAGTTCCCCAGCTATAAAATGGGGATGTCATCTCACCTTTCAAGGATATTGTGAAAATAAATTAACTAATCTTTGTGAAGCATTTAGATACCATGGTCCTGAGCATCATAAAAAAAACTGATAATTCTGTGTTCAATGCAGGGTTTAGATGGTGTGCAATAAGGCAGCCTGGGGCCACACATTGACTGAGTAGAGTAAAAAGAAATATTGAATAGCAACCTATGCACTAGCACTGTCCATCCTGTGCACTGAATTAGGCAGAGGCCTTGTGGAAAAAATAGTATGGGATCATGTAATTGACTGGTACATAATGCATACACTCAAGAGGGGAGAATTAGCTTGCACAACAATTGTAATGTTTTAATATTTTTGTTACATCTTATATATGTATAAAGTCACACACATTTCATATATATGCATACACATATTTAAATGTATTTTATATATTTCCTCTATTTTCTACTTGATGAGGAGATGGAAAAGGGGTACCTTCCTTCACAGTTTATATTTATGCTCTTAAGCCTATTTATGGTATTTATACCAGGTTTCTAAAAACAAACAAAAGCAAAAATCCTAATTTCCTCAGTTAGGATATTAAAGTTCTATTTATGTAGAGAGGTGCGTCAATAGATCTCATTCCGAACCAATTAGGCACAGAAGGTTAGCCCTATTTATAGATGGGGGAAGCACAAGGTTTTTTGGCATGAATGTGTTAGAGTCCTCTCCTGATTTCAGATTTAAAATGACAGATAACACAGAAGAAAAATAATGTAATTATTCCCCTCAA
This sequence comes from Mauremys reevesii, assembly GCF_016161935.1. NCBI lineage: Eukaryota > Metazoa > Chordata > Testudines > Geoemydidae > Mauremys > Mauremys reevesii. Next base: position 56,729,597 of record NC_052624.1, on the reverse strand, counting down.
ATAAAGAAAATTACCTTTGCTAAACTCAAAGATAATCTGTTTTAATTTTAAAAGACTTAAACAGAAGTGTGTATGTACACACACACACACACATGCACACTACTTACCAAAGATTATTTTAGTCAGAAATCCAAATGAAATTGGGGCTAACATCAGCTTTAATTAAAATCAGCTCAGTAAACCTGATACTGGATTTCCAGTGCTAAATGGAGGTTTACAGGGCTTTAATTAGGATATAAAGTCTCTGTTTCCAGTGGAATAGATCCTCTCTAAACCCCTCTGCTATTCCATTATCCCCAGCCCAGCATGCGTCATTAGATGCCTCTGTCTATTTTAGCCTTATTAATGTGTTTAGGCACATACATCAGTGAATTAGCTCAAACTGGTCTAGAGTTTCAGCACTGGGGAGTCAGACATTTCCATCGCATCAGCTTTACCTCTCACCCTTCCAGAAAAATAAATACCACAAGCTACTCCTGGTAGTTTCCTTAGTTAACTACTTTAGATATACAACAGGTTTCATAATAAAAGATTGCATTTCAGCAAAGGTTTATATAACAAATACAAAGTTTCTTTTAGAAGGCATATATGGACAAAATAATCCATTGGTATTCTGATTTACAAGAGAGACTTACTGTCAGGACATGGGATATTTCACCCTTCCAAATGAAAAGAAGTTCAAGAAAAAGTTTACTTTTAAAATCAGAGTACCCTTTTCTCTTGTGGCTATAATTCCATCAGATAAATATAGAGCTACAACTATTTATCAGGACAGATGGAATTCTTACAAGAACTATTCCTAAATCGCTTCCTGGCTCACTTTTTGACCCAAAATACTCAGCAGGGACCACACAGCCTTTCTATGGGAAGAACTTTTCATTGACAGAATCTAATGTCTTTGCTAATATCCCAAATAAGAATATGTTTGTTATCAAAAGTTATTTGTTCTGTATTTTCCAGAATGCCAAGTCTCATTTTGAATTTTCAAGATATTTCAAAGCCACCTGGAACTCCAGAATTGCCATGCTCAAGTTACACTAATCAAGAAGAATCTTAATTTTGTTGCACCTGCTGCACTTGCTTTTCAACTAAACTGAATTTTGAAAAAAATGGGAAAAATCACAAGATGCAACAAATAGACGGTAGATGTTAATTATTTAGCTGAACATGGCAATGATACACAAATCCCCCAAAAGTAATTGAACACACTTTACTTAAACTAAATGGACCAGTTTATTTTATCTTCAGACACACCAAATTAAGGGCTAGTTTGTATCATTAGACTCAGCCCTGAGTGAGGAGCAACACACAGCTGCACCATCCAGGAGGAGCTCCAAGGACTATGACCCAGTCACAAATCCTCCTGTTTCCCCATTGGTCTGAGAAGGCCAGGCAGGGGGAGTAAACTCTGACACAATTTTTCAGCATGGTTCTGTGTCTCCCTCAACTGCTCCTGGAAAGAGTATCAGGCTTGTAGCCCCTGCTCTTCCCACTTTTACCCACGCCACATGATGAGTCCCTCCCTTAGTCCCACAGCCACTAGTGGTACCATGGCACAGTAAATCTGCTACCAGCTGAACTATGGATAGCCCCTATGCACAGGTGCAAGAAGGAAAAATGTTCCTTGCATCTTCTCCATCTTTCCCCCAGCACCACTACCAAACTCTCAGTTTTAGGTCAAATGCTATGCAGAGAAATCTATGACGTTGGAGGGAATTTTTCCTGAGCGGGAGAAAGAAATCCAGAATCTGGTCCTACATTTGTCATTTTAGAAGGAATTGTTTTTTGCTTTGAATGAACACGGAACACAGAACCAATCTCACTCACAGAGATAATCTGAAAACCACTTTAACAGCGAACATGTAATTACCATTTCTGCAGCACAGTATTAAGCATCATGTTTAAAATAGCTAGACTCTTGGGAATCATAGGTTCAGGTTCTGAAGGGGTCAGCTAAACCTTAATTGGTAGATAATCTGTGACATGCAGTTTTCTATATATGGACTATGTGTTGAGATCTTAAAAACCTAGTCCAAAATTTTCAAATTTGAGTGTCTCTAGTTAGGAACCTAAATCAATAGTTAGCCACCTACATAAGAGGCTTAATTTTCACAGGTCCAGCATACACAGAGCTTCCTTTGATTTCAGTGGGAGTTGTGAGTGATATGTAGAGTTGTGCAGATAGCTTCCAGCAAACAAGAAAATAAGTTATGGAAAAATAGTTTGGGGTTGAAGAAAACATTTTGTTTTTATTGTGGGCTTTTTATGCTTTAAAATATTTTTTAAAAGAAAATTGAATTTCTAAACAAAAAGTTATTTTGAATTAAAAAATAGAAACATTTTATTTCACAAATGTCACAGTGGAATTTTTTTTTTTTAAACTGAAACAGTTTGGTGAATTTGACACTAAATCACAAAATGTTTTGGTCAACCTGAATCTGCATTTTTTTGCCCACAAAATTTTGCCCAGCTCTAGTGCAGAGCACCTCTACAGTGAAAGCCACTCTTATTTAGATTCAAATACAGATTTAGCTACCTATCATTAAAAACCGAAGTCTGAAAAACTTGCCCTTACCATTTGTTTCTAGCTTTTCTCTGCAATTATCTTAAAGATCCCATGGCACTTTTCCTATGGGGTTTGCACAGAAGTCCTTGGTCAAAATGCCCCCTCACTGCATTGGCTGCTTGCCAGGCTCAACACCAAAGATAGCTGAAGTTCAGTGGTGGTGCATGTGTATAGTTTATAAAGTGTTTTGGGATCTTTTGGAATAAAAGGTGTATCTAAATATAAAACAGTGTTTGTGATCTTGTCAGTGCTGCACATCATTCTCCAAGCCACAGCTTTGTGTTCTCTCTGAAGAACGAACCATTTATTCAATCTGATAGTATGGAATTACTTCTGCAGCTATGATCAATAAATTCAGAAATGTTCATCAGATAATAGGCCAAATTCAGAGGTGCTGGGTAGAGTGGTGTAAGTTACACATCAATAAGAAACATTGGTTAGATTTATAAGGAACACCGTGTTGGCTAATCTTGTATACCGAGGGGCTAGAAGTGACAGGAAGGTATAAGTTAAACTTGAGGGATGAGGGGGCATTATCTTAAACCTCTTAATTGCTGCTAGATGCATGTCTTGTGGACCCTTCTCATGGAAGTTACACCAACATAGACTCTACGGAACCCTCTCTTATGGACACTTACAAATCCTGTGAATTTGTTCCATAATTTCTTTGTTATCATCATCCAATTTCTCCATATTTCTTGAGAGAAACAGTGTATATTTGGGAAACCCAGTATATACCTGGGAAAGGAGATTTTGCTGCTTTCTGAAATGTCCTGTGACAATTTAGGGACGGGGCAAAAGCAAGGCTTGTCAGCAAGCCAGTTACCACCAAACATGAAGATGTCCTCAGGCAGAGTAAGGTTGTATCTCTAAAACCTGTTGAACACAAGCAGACGAATAGATGAGGGTTTGTGGAGCAGGTTAAAACCTACTACTATTAAAAATATTTGTGTTTGCGTCAATTTAAGATTTTGTTTTCAAATTTCCTACTCTTTCCTACAGGAACAGAATGCCAGAGGCCCAAAGTATAGCCAGTGGTCCAAATTCTTCCACTAATAATGTAGGCTTCAATGGGACACAGGGTACCTCTGGGCATATTTTGGCCCCGTCACTTATTCTTCAACAGTATTTATAGTGTAGCTCACAACCAACATTTTGTGCTATCCAATTAAATGACTAAGTAAAATAAAACAAATAGTTGAAACTTTTTAATATATACTTAGATGTGCAGTTATATATTAAACTGATCCTTGTAAACTGGTTTTATTAGCAGAACTATGGTAATGCCTAGAGACCCCAAGTGAGATCAGGATCATATAGTGCTAGGCTGTACACACAGAGTGAGAGAGAGATTCTCCACCAAAGAGCTCACTGTCTAAACAGACAAAGAGAAGAAAGGAAACCGAGGCATGGAGAAGTAAGATGGCTTGCCCAAGGTCACTTAGCAGATCAATGGCAAAGCTGGGAATACCACCCCAGTCTCCTGAGTCCTAGTCCAATGTTCTACCTAGTGGACCACATTGCCTCCGAAGGTTGAAGGTAGAAAGCAGGGCCGTCCTTAGGCATACACAGCTGCATAGGGCACCCGAAAATTTGGGGCACCACTGGGACCATAGGTGCCGACTTCTCATCTTGCCAGGGGGTGCTCGACCCCCCCCCCCAAACACACACACTCTGCTTCAGGCTCTGTGCCCACTGCACCCCTTCCCCTAAGTCCCTGCCCCACCTCTTCCCCACCTGCTCCCCTGAGCGTACCCTGTCCCTGCTCCTCACCCTCCCTCCTGGAGCTTGAACACCGTGAATCAGCTGTTCGCTGCACTCCAGAAGCACTGGGAGGGAAGGGGAGGAGTTGGTAAGCGCGGGGCCGCCGGCGTGCGAGAGGTGCAGGGGGGGCAGAGAGGGGAGCTTGCTGCTAGTGGGTGCTCTGCACCCACTACATTTTCCCTGTGGGTGCTCCAGCCTTGGCACCCCTATCCACGGAGTCCGCACCTATGACTGGGACAGCAGTTAAGAACGGGTCAGCTTCCGCACACCCAGCACATGCTGCAGTCTCCTTACTAGGCAGAAAGCAAGGGCTGTATTCACAGAGCCAACTGCATCAGCATAGGGGCACCAGTTGCGCCTGCATAGGGTCCCCAGTTTAATAATACTGCGTAGGGCCCCATAAATCCTAAGGATGGCCCTGGTGGAAAGTGTTATATACAGTAAATTCTATGTATTATTAGCTGAATGGTTAAACATCAGCTTTTCTGTTGATCGGCCATAATCGTCAGATAGCATTTACATGATAAATTCTGTGAGGACACAAAATAGAGAGTGGGCAAGGCAACTGGTAAACTATACATTTAATAATACACAGGACCAACTTTCTACAATTTCATTAGAGCAGTTTTGGTAACCAATCCATTTATATGGTATGAAATTACACTGAAAATTGATTGACAAACTCATCAAGAGGCTGTGGAATCAGCTCAAATCCCTCTACCTATTATCAATTCTGTCCCTTTATGAATCCAGGATATAAATGTGCTCTTTACTGTATTCACATAGGTAATAATACAAAAGGTATTATTTTACTCTAGCTACTCTGAGTGTGACAATGCATTGTATGAGTCTGAGAAGAATATCTGATTTGATGCATCATACTTGTGTGAAGTAGTTGACAAGACGTTATGAATATTCAATTATTGCCAAAAATCCATGGAATTTCAGACATTAATTTTAAATATTCTATTACCTACTAAACAAAAGTCTATTAGGATGCTGTCATGGCTGTAGAGACTGCTTGTTAGCTTTCCGGCATGGCAATAAAGCTTGGGCAATGAATGTAATTGTACTGGGGATCAAAGAGTTGAGCTCCTACTGAGAAGCAAGTGTATATGCTGCCAATATTTCATCATTTAGGGCCACCTTCCCTCCTCTACCTAATATGAAAGCTATAAAAACAAAACAAAAAAGCCCCTGAAACTGTTATTGTTAAAGCCAAAATCTAATTAGTCATTGCTTCCAAAGTGTTATGTGAAAAGTCACTAGAAATAATGGGCTGCATTCTCAAATTTTATAGGTTTACTGAGTCTAGTGTTCTCTGGTATTTCCTGTTTCCCTTGCTAGGGAAGATTGAGTAAAGTTTACAAGTCATCTTGAATAACACACAAACCTTTCAATAAAGGCAATAATTTGTGGATTCATAAAGTGTACAGCTACTCTTGAAATAAAGACAAGGGCGGCAAATAAAAAAGCAATGGTTGGATTTTTGTTTGTTTTGATTTTAGTAACTAATAATGTCCAGTAACATAAACGTTCTTTAGACAGTAAATGAGTTTCCAGACTTGAGATTAGGTGACAAATTTAATAATTGTCCTTGTGAATATTTTTGTTTTTGATAAGAGTAACATTAGAATTTGATTAACAAAGTGGCTCATATAAGTTTAGACTGTCTACGTACATACACAAGCAACACTTCATAGCAATTCTAGACTGCTAAAAATATGTTAAATAATGAACCAAGAAAACTCCTGACACATTTGAGACATTTCATCTAAAAATCCCAAAGCACTCAAGAAGCTGACGACAACTCATACTGAGACCACTTCACCCATATTTGAAACACACAACCTTGGCACTCATTCGAAGGATGTTCAAAGCCATGAACAGTGCATGAATAATGCTACAAAACAGTTAATAGCAGGAAGTACAGCATACCTTCCCTTCCAATAGAAGCTATAAAAGAACCAGGGTTAAATGTCATTACTCTTGAGAAAAGTACCATGGATGAGTGCAATCCTGACCCCATTGAAGTCATTGGGAGTTTTGCTGGTGATTTCAACAGTCAAGGATTTCACCTATGAGATAATTTAATGATCCCATGTCGTCAGGACCTTGGTTTTACATCTGAAAGACTCTCTAGCACAACTGTGAGGCAGAATGTTGTGGCTGGGCATTGGGTTAATGTTGACTCAAAGGGAAAAGGGCCATCTATTGAATAGCCAATAATAATTCTTCCAGCACCTGGGCCAGTGGACAAGCATGGCCCAAGCCTGCTTATGAGATCTAAAAAGATCACAGCCCAAGGGGCTCTGGCTGATACTGTTTGGTTCCTTGTTTTGTTTTTAACATTTCATTTTATTTTGCCTTCAGCTGCATACATTTACACAAATCTATGTATATTTTATGCAAATTAGGGGCAATGCTTGAGATCCTGACAAGTTGTCTACATGGCCATTGGTGTTGCAAAAACTGTGCCCCACTGATGTTGAATAAGTTAAGTCTCTTATTCCTAACCAGAACTGCCTTCATTTTGGGATCTGGCACAATAAGCACACTCTTAATGTGTGACAAAAAGTCATAGTCATAAAATGTCTATGTATTGTTTTTAACACAGAGAGCTTTTTTGGTTTTAAAAGTTCATAAAACATATCAAAATATTTTTAGAAAAGAAATCCAAGATACCTGTTTTGAATAAACTGTTGTGTTCGGAGGTAATTGGATTGTAAAAACAAATATGAGTATTAATAAAAATGTTCCATCAGTTTAAGCCTCTTGTGCTTTAGTAAAATACAGTATACCCACCCACTAATGCTGTGCTATAAAGTTACTTTGGACCTAATACTGATGTATTTGTGGCTGCAATCTCCATTACCGCCCATTTATTTGACCTCTTTGTAGCATGCACCATAATGCTGAAATTCTTTTTGATCCCACAAATAGTCCTGCAGAGAGATGCTGGAACTATTAATATCAGTTAAAGATGGGTGAGTTAATTCTGGACAATAAAACAGAAAAACCCACCTAGAACATGTACCTATGCCCCTAGCCAAACAATGATTTTTTTTTCTTAATGGGGTAGAGATATTGATTTATCTAAGAACTTGCCTTTTCCCTGATTGTCAACAAGCCATAGACATAACTGCTTAGGGGTGTCAAAATAGAGGTGGTAGCCATTAAGGTTTAAAAGAATGCTGGGTAATACTAGGACTGCCACCAATAAGTTCACAGGAAGGATCCTGCCAGTTGTGGAGTCTCAACACTGAGTGATCTGAACAACGGTGGCAGCTGGTGTGTCCCTGAAGAGGATCTTTCTACCTGGAGGATTCTCAGTGCCACAAACCTGAAGAGGAATGGGGAAAAGGCACTATTTGAAATACAACAGACCTTTTGTCCTTTCTACCTGTGCACCAACAGATGACAACTCCCTCCCCACTTTGAAAAAACTTGTTGCATCCAATGTTAAATAGAAAACTATTACAGACAGTGACCTCCAGGGGAAATGTACAGTATGAAACTTTCATTAGCATGAAACAGGACCTTGTACTTCGGGGATAGTGTATGAAGATCACAGAGGAAATAAAAGCACTAGCTTCAATAAGTGTTTGTTCATGGACAAAGGAACAAAAGGAAGTGCAGACCTCATGGTAAAGAAAACCACGCCACATCCATGAGAAAACAAGAGTACAATTTGGGTAAACCTTATAATTATTTCATAAGGATGATGATTATCTCCATAAATCTACCACTAGGTTACACACCTCATAAGTTATTGAGGTTTTCCACTGATGCAGCCTAATAGGACCATGGATGGAGTATTGCATAGTCACTCGCAAAAATAGGGTTAAAAATTAGCTTGTCTTATCTTGGTTATTGTTTTCTTTCTCCTTATATTTGGCAGAGTGGCTATTTCTTTCTGGGCAACCAGGTTCAGCTTTATGTTGATTATAATTATTCTTTACATTCTTTAAAATGCCCAGATATGTTGTAAGTGCACAATATAAATAAATAATCCTCAGTTGTGTTCCTCACTGGAGGAAGAATGAAGTGTCATGCATAGCCTGTTGGGAATGAGACGCACTGTCCATTGAGGTAAAAAAAACAACCTATCGGTTTCTTAAAAAGTATGTGAGAACAACCCTCGGAGGAGAATAATAATTAACTCTTATATAGTGATTTTCATCCCTAGAGAGGTTTTGCCAGGACCTGATGGCAACTGCTTAATGACGAGAAGGACAGAAGTAAAGGAGCTGTTGTGCTGTGGACTGTACTATGGGAAAGGAATCTGTCCCATATGCCACCCTAAAAGAGGTGAGGACTGTCATCTGAAAGGAGGTGTTTCCCCAAGAGACTACTTCAATTAGCCTAGTTAATTGGACAGTGATCAGTGATTCACAAGTGAGAAACGGTTAGGGAGTGGCCCGGGCTGCAGATGACATGCATCTACCCCCAGTGGCCCTGTATAGTTCCCCATTAAAAAAACATGTTAATACAGCTCCAAGGTATAAAGTTAATACATCTCCACAGTCCAGATTCCCTTGTTAATTGGGGCCCTATAGGAAGCTGCTGGCTGCTTGGGGTCTATTGGGAGTACAGAGACAAAATGGAGGCACAAGACATCTAGAAAAAAATACCCCTAGTCTCCTGATGGATCTGGGAAGGTTTACTGTTGGGTCCCACAGCCTGTCCCAGGAGTGTGAAAATCCTGCCTCTCCCCACCCCCACAAGATGTAACAATGGGGACACATATTGGCCAGGAAAACCTTACTTAATTTTCTCTCTGTTCCCATGGTGATTAGGCCTTCAATTTTTACTCAGGCAAATTCCGTTGCTTCCATGGGAGTTGTATCGAATAAAACCCAAGGAAAGAGCTCTGGCTTTGGTGGTTTTAGAGATATGGTAATAAGATGGATGTTGTGATGGGTCAATCACAGTACAAGGACACTAGTAGGAAACAATGTGTTTTTTTTTAAAAAGCTGTAGTAAATTTAAACAGCACACCAAATAATCAGGGCAACAAGCCAAGATCAATTGATGAGTGGTAGGACTTTCATTGCTCTTTCATTATAGATATATTTGGGGCTTGCTTCTGATAATGAATTTATTTTGTATTAACACAGATGTCATTGTCCTTGCATAAGAATTCACTTGTAGTACAGCACTCGTTTTATGTACTATTAGAAGTATAATGGTGATGTGAAAGGGAAGCTGAAGGACAACAAGATGAAAAGTCCTAGCTGAAAGGAGGAAGTAGGAATTTGTTTGGTCCACCAGTCAGGAAGTATAATTCAAACAGAACCCAAATGACTGATTTTACTATTCAAAATGAAAGTGTTTAGGGAATGTGGATCCTGATTATGTGAGTTAACCCCCCTTTTCAACAGATAGCCGGAAAGACCAAGGTTTTTTGCTTTGTTCATTTATTCATTGAAATAAGAACACAGGGAGTATCAGACATTCCTGTGTCATCTAGCAGCACGTTTTACAAATAAATTCCTTGATTATATAAAAAAACCCTTTTAAAATCCATTTAGTTAAGCCCATGCAAACATCTAATTTAGATGCACCTATACTGATTTAATCCTTGTTTATAATGATTTAGGCTTGCATCAATAAATTATTGAATTAAGCTAAACCAATTTAAATAAAGCTTAAATTGGTTTAAGTGCATCTATACAGGCTTTACTAGTGTGATTTAAAATTGACTTAATTAAACCAGTGCAACTTTTCTAGTACAGACATAGCTAGGGAAGAGGGATAGCTCAATGGTTTGAGCATTGGCCTGCTAAACCCAGGGCTCTGAGCTCAATCTTTGAGAGGGCCACTTAGGAATCTGGGGCAAAAATCAGTACTTGGTTTTTTTCTGATTTATGCACTGTCATAGTATATTATGTATTAAGCTAGTGTTTTCTGTATTAAATCTCTAGAATTTATCTAATAGATATGTTTTGTCTGTTTTTTGGAGTCCTAGAAAGATCATGAAAAAATAATGTAGATTACATTTTTGTATTTATAAATAAATTATATGTTAATTCACAAGAATTCTTCTTTTCTTTCAATGTTACAGGAGCTGCCAGATATGTTATGTAATTTTATAGTTTCAATTTTGTATCCTTTAAATCAAAAAGTGGTATGAAATGTATTACACAAGTGAATTTATTTAGCTCTGTCAGCTGCAATGAGCATAAATTATTCTACCCATTAGTTAAAGGTCTGTCTTCAGATCTCTGATTAGAAACAACCCATTGCCATATTTGTAATTATTAATAAAACTTATGAGGAAGTGAATATTGAAATCTTTCCAGTAACCCGTCTCAAATATCTTTTAAAATTCACATATAAAATTACTATTCCTTTACATGAAATCTGAATAATATTATAAAATGTTCATAAAAGATTTTACTGAGATTTACTGTGATTTCCTGAGGAAACTACAATGCATTGGTGACCTTCCAGAAAACACCATCCTAGCCACCATGGATGTAGAGGCTCTCTACACAAACATCCCACACACTGATGGAATACAAGCTGTCAGGAACAGTATCCCTGATGCCACAGCACAACTGGTTGCTGAGCTCTGTGCCTTTATCCTCACACACAACTATTTCAAATTTAATGACAATATATATCTCCAGATCAGTGGCACCACTATGGGCACCCGCATGGCCCCACAATATGCCAATATTTTTATGGCCGACCTGGAAAAACGCTTCCTCAGCTCCCGTCCACTCATGCCCCTTCTCTACCTATGCTACATTGATGACATCTTCATCATCTGGACCCATGGGAAGGAGACTCTGGAAAAATTCCACCACAATTTCAACAGCTTCCACCCCTCCATCAACCTCAGCCTGGACCAATCTACACGGGAGGTCCACTTCCTAGACACCACGGTGCAAATAAGTGATGGTCACATTAACACCACCCTATACCGAAAACCTATCGACCGCTATGCCTACCTTCATGCCTCCAGCTTCCATCCCGGACACACCACAAGATCCATTGTCTACAGCCAAGCACTGAGGTACAACTGTATCTGCTCTAACCCCGCAGACAGAGACCTACACCTAGAAAATCTCCACCAAGCATTCTCAAGACTACAGTACCCACACGAGGAAATAAGGAAACAGATCAGTAGAGCCAGACGTGTACCCAGGAGCCTCCTACTGCAAGACAAACCCAAGAAAGAAACCAACAGGACTCCACTGGCCATCACATACAGTCCCCAGCTAAAACCCCTCCAACGAATCATCAGGGATCTACAACCCATCCTGGACAATGATCCCACACTTTCACAGGCCTTGGGTGGCAGGCCAGTCCTCACCCACAGACAACCTGCCAACCTGAAGCATATTCTCACCAGCAACCGCACACCGCACCATAGTAACTCTAGCTCAGGAACCAATCCATGCAACAAACCTCGATGCCAACTCTGCCCACATATCTACACCAGCAACACCATCACAGGACCTAACCAGATCAGCCACACCATCACTGGTTCATTTACCTGCACGTCCACCAATGTAATATATGCCATCATATGCCAGCAATGCCCCTCTGCTATGTACATCGGCCAAATTGGACAGTCTCTAAGGAAAAGGATAAATGGACACAAATCAGACATTAGGAATGGCAATATACAAAAACCTGTAGGAGAACACTTCAAACTCCCTGGCCACACAATAGCAGATCTTAAGGTGGCCATCCTGCAGCAAAAAAAACTTTAGAACCAGACTTCAAAGAGAAACTGCTGAGCTCCAGTTCATCTGCAAATTTGACACCATCAGCTCAGGATTAAACAAAGACTGTGAATGGCTTGCCAATTACAGAACCAGTTTCTCCTCCCTTGGTTTTCACACCTCAACTGCTAGAACAGGGCCTCATCCTCCCTGATTGATCTAACCTCGTTATCTCTAGCTTGCTTTTTGCTTGCTTATATATACCTGCCCCTGGAAATTTCCACTACTTGCATCCGAAGAAATGGGTATTCACCCATGAAAGCTCATGCTGCAAAACGTCAGTTAGTCTATAAGGTGCCACAGGATTCTTTGCTGCTTTTACAGAACCAGACTAACACGGCTACCCCTCTGATACTTCATAAAAGATTGTTCCACAAAGGATTTTTAGAAGACTCTGTTTTAAATACCACTTACTTCTTCCAGAACTTTAAGCCAGCTGAGTTTATCTTTTAGGTTCTTGTAATGGGTCTGGGTTTATCAGCAGTACTGCCTAGTGGTTGGGCTCCTAGATCATAACTCCCCCGTGTCTCTAGTGTCTTTTGCTGATGGTCACTCCAATGCAGTGGTGATCGCTCATCTGGTAGATAGTGACTTGGTCCTCTGGCCAGGTAACCACTGAAGTTCACCCCTTTCCAGGGGAAAAGAGTCTAACAAAGTACAGAAGTCCAACATTCCCCAAGATAAGTTTCCAGACCAACTCTGGGCTTCTTGTAAGCCAACTTCAGGGCTTATAATGTCTTCATCTCCTTTATCTCAAGGGGGAGGAGAGTGTGCCAGCCTCCTGGCTGGTTGGTAGGGGAGCCTGGGTGCTCCCTCTCTACCAGGCTCCGACCCATGGCTCTACAAGTGGCAGCAATATGAAGCAGCCAGGAATGCTCCAGGCTGCCTCCCTGGGCCACTTCCTACCACTTACTTTCCCAGTCCAGGGTGCACTCACAGCCTCACAAACAGTCCAAGAAAGGAGAGGGAGAAAGATTCCTTAATCTTTAAGGACAAGCTAGTCACTGCTCCGAGGCCTGGGGTAACTGCTGCTGTGGAGCCCTTCCCTGCCCCCTGCTCTCTTTCCAGCTGTAAGGAATCCTGCTGTGCCCTTACTCAGGAACTCTCAAGGTAGACCCATCTCCCTACCCTATCTGCTATTCTCCATCTTTCTGAGCTGTCTGGCTCTCTTTTAAACTCCTCCTCCAGCCAGAGAACACTCTGCAGGTATGATGGGGCGAGGCCACTTGGGCCCAGAACTGCTCCTTAACTCCTTTTATCCCAGTGGGATGTTTATATAGCCCACCACAGTTCTGAAATAGGTCGAGCATAAAGCCAGATCATCCTCTCCCATGGTAAAACCCACTGGAGTAAAATCTATGTTAGGGGAAGAAATATATATATATGTTGTATATTTTGGGGGTATTTTTCTCTCAATAGGTCCATTAGATTCAAATATTTTATCTATTTCTGTATTTTTCCTTTTCATTTTCTGAATATATGAGGAATAGGGCACATGAGGATTTGTTTAAATTATTTTACAGAGTGAGGTTAAAATCTCCAGCACATGTCAAAATACACAAAATAAATATCCTTAAATCAAACTCTAAATTCTCGAGCAGCCTTTTTATACTTTTCCTATTTGTAAATTTTGATTATTTTCAATGGAAAAAAAATTCTGTTGGTTTGTGTATGTACAGTAAAATCAATGTTTACTGACATTTACCGATAAATATCTAATCCTTCCAAGCCTAATTATACTATTTTGCATAGTCAGATTAAGGTAATTTATCCCCAAATGCTGGTAACTTTCAACATCATGTAACTGTTTTTACAATGGTTGAAGTCAGGCATAAAAATTGGTCACAACTAAAAATACCACCGGCCTGATCCTGCTTTCAACTACAGCAGTATAAACCAAGAGTAATTCTACTGCAATCAAGGGAGTTATACCCATGTAAAACCTGTTTAAGTGAGAGGAGAAACAGGTTTTGTACGTATTTCTAGACAAAAACTATGTTAAAATGAAGTTAGAGTTAAGAACATAAGAATGGCCATACTGGGTCAGACCAAAGGTCCATCTAGCCCAGTATCCTGTCTTCCGACAGTGGCCAATCCCAGGTGCCCCAGAGGGAATGAACAGAACAGGTAATCATCAAGTGATCAATCCCCTGTCACCCATTCCCAGCTTCTGGCAAACAGAGGTTAGGGACACCATCCCTGCCCATCTTGGTTAATAGCCATTGATGGACCTATTCTCCTTGAATTTACCTAGTTCTTTTTTGAACCCTGCTATAAGCTTGGCCTTCAGAACATCCTCTGGCAAAGAGTTCCACAAGTTGATTGTGAGTTGTGTGAAGAAATACTTCCTTTTGTTTTAAACCTGCTGCCTATTAATTTCATTTGGTGGCCCCTAGTTCTTGTGTTATGAAAAGGAGTAAATAACACTTCCTTATTTACTTTCTTCATACCTGTCATGATTTTATAGACCTCTATCATATCCCCTTTTAGTCGTCTCTTTTCCAAGCTGAAAAGTCCCAGTCTTATTAATCTCTCCTCATATGGCAGCCGTTCCATATCCCTAATCATTTTTGTTGCCCTTTTCTGATATATCTTTTTTGAGATGGGCGACCACATATGCATGCAGTATTCAAGATAGGGGTGTACCATGGATTTATATAGAGGCAATATGATATTTTCTGTCTTATTGTCTACTCCTTTCTTAATGATTCCCAACCTTCTGTTACCTTTTTTGACTGCTGCTTACATTGAGTGGATGTTTTCAGAGAACTTGACAGTCATTGTCAGTAATTTAAGGTAGAATGTACAACAGGGCTGTTGTAATTATTCCAGAAACAAACATTATAAATCCAGGAAATTCAGAGTTAAACCTAAAAGAAATTCAGACATGTTATGGTACAGAAATTCAAGGTTAGGATACCCAAACAACCTTAACTCTGCCCCGTAGTAGTTCCCTAGGGCAGGAAAAAGAAATGTAAAAAATCAAATGTGTTTGTAAAAATTAGTTGAATCTAATCTGGGAACACAAACTCTAAAAAACCTTGATCACAAGCATATGGGTATTGCATCACCCTCCCCTCCCCAGCTCTGCGCAGCAGATCAGGAGGCAGGCTCCCAGTCCCAAGCAGCATGGCCAGAAGCAGCTTCACGGCGGGGGGAGGGGCAGTGGCAGTGCAGCAGCTGCAGATGGCAGCGAAGCAGGGTATAGAGTTGCCAATTTTGGTTGGACATATTCCTGGAGGTTTCATCGCATGACAGTCTTTAATTTGAAGATTAATCTTTAATTCCTGGAGACTCCAGGACAATCCAGGGGGGTTGGCAATCATAGCAAGGCAGTGGGGGAGGTGGGGCAGCATCTTCCCTCCCACTGCAAACTTCACCCAGATGTGGTACCAAACTTGTGAGGGAGAAGGGAAGGTGTCCCTCCTACCCTCTCTAAATGGTGCTTCTGGGAAGGCTCTGAGTTATACAGAGAATTCTTTTCAGGTATCTGGCTGCCACATCTTGCCCACATGCTCAGGATCTAACCGATCACCATATTTGGGGTTAGGAAGGAATTTCCCCTGGATCAGATTGGGAGAGATCTTGGGGAGGGGGGGTTCACCTTCCTCTGCAGCATGGTGAATGAGGTCACTTGCAGGTTTAGACTAGTGCAAATGGTGGATTCTCTGTAACTTGAAGTCTTTAAATCACGATTTGAGGACTTCAGTAACTCAGTCAGAGTTTATGGGTCTATTACAGGAGTGTGCGGGGGAAGGTTCTGTGGCCTGCAATGTGCAAGAGGTCAGACTAGATGATCACGATGGTCCCTTCTTGCCTTAAAGTCTATGAGTCCATGAGCGTAACACTATGGTGGTTTTATCACTGTTTATGTCAGCATACAACAGTCATGTCTAGATGGAAACACACACATTCTCCACAACCAGCTTAAATCCATATCTTTACACAGTGGGGAAATGTCTGTGTTTGGCACCCAAAACATGCAGAGCAAATGATGGGAGTTATCTCTAGCTTGACAAAGAAAAATGATACATCACTGATAGGAAAGCATGGTTTTAACACACTGTAATTGCGCCACGTATATCATGAGGCACTGTGGATTTACTGAATAATCTCTCAATATCTCCTGATAATTTAATTTTTTTCATAGGAAACAAATGGCAACGTCACGATACCTAATAACTCAACAGATAATTGAAGATGAAGATGAACCAAAACAATGGATCTGAGCACCTGGGCACTTAGGTGAAATTTGGATCTGAATCCAATTTGTGTGACTGAGGCTCAATACTACTGAATAAAAAAACGGAGCCATACCATGCATGAGACTAGATGGATGACAGCAGCAGGTACTCAGGAAATTCATAATCTGTATCAGGGTGTCAAACTCCTGGCCTATTTATTACATTTTATCTGGCCTCCGTGAAATATTCAGATTCTGTTGAAATGCAATCTTGTTTGATATAGATGTAATTACATATTAATTTATCTTCACAATCATAAGGAATATTATAAATAGAAAATATTCCTTGTGATTGTGATATATAATATTCCTTATGATCATGAAGATAACTTTCTAAATATGAACTGATCCAATACTATTGCAGCAACCTGAAAAATAGTTCTAAGATATACGTGAACTGCCCCTGCTCATCTTATTGGGTGCCTAATAAGGATATTCAAAAGTCATATTTTCAAATGTTCTTAGTATGCAATTATATGCATAAGCTGTACATGTATTAGGGGCCAGGAGGCAAATAAACAAAAGACAGAAATCTTAAAAGAGTGCTTCATCGTTTTTTTCCCTAACTGAGTGAAGCTGGCTGTAATGACAGTTTTATTAAATTTAGAGACCAATGCTAATTTAGGACACTTACTCATGCTGAATAATACCTTATTCCAAAAGTAGAAAGGCAGAATCAGGCCATAATGGTGAGTTACTGCAGAAGGGCCATAGCCTATCCTTCAGTTTTTGTGCAAGCCTCCCACGCTCACCACCAGGAGATCTACTGTGAATTAAGGGCAGCATATGGTCTTAAACTTTGCAGCCGCCAACAGACAATGATAAAAAAATGTCACTACTACTGACTACTCATCTAAATGGGTAAGGGAGAACTTTCCTAAAGTTCTTGTCCGAGGCTTCTGACTGCCAGTTTTATGGTAGCTGTGAAAGATCACCAAAAGCCTCAAAAGGTAGAATGGGATCCCCATATTTCATGGTCAGAGCTGTCATCTGGTAAACTGGGTTAGCAAGAATAGGTTAGGCATGTCTATCCTCACTGAATCTTCGTACTTGAGAACTTCACAGATAATAGATTTTATGCAATAGAACTGTGAGGATGGATGAATTTACCTAGTAGATATAAAATCAAGATTTGTTTTGGCTTAACCTTGTCAGTTGGTGAGGTGCTTTCCAAATAATGGCTCATTCTTATATAAAATGGTAATTACACATTAATGAAGAGACCCAGTGAAAGTCACTATTACAAATAGTGAAAAAGCTGGATGCGGAGAGTTATATTCATGTTATTCAGGAACAGCAGGAGGGGCCAGACAGAGAGAGAGAGAGAGAGATACACCCCAAGAGGCTTCAGATGTTTTCATCAAAAACTAAATCTGTTGTTCTGCAAGTCTGAACACAATTAATTTTTAAGTGCTGTGTATCTGGGTAAGAGACACCAGAGATTAGCATGGTATGTAGTCATTTGACAATATGTATAAAAGGTGCTCTACTTTGACAAGCATGACCAGTAAAATTTCTGTAAAGGCAAAGAATGTGCATATAGTGGTTGTGTGAGAGACATACAAAAGGGAATGGGGGACGTGCAGTGTCAGCAACCAAAACAAAGCAGTCTTTTTTGATACTCCAGGTTTCTTTTTTTAAAACTGTCTTGGGTGATATTTCTTTGGAAGAAGAATTTCAAATGTACTTGCTTTTGAAGAGGTTTGGCTAGCATTAGCCAAACAAACCTATTTTTAGTGAAGATGCTCTAAACCATTTGACACACCCCCACACCTCTTTCCAGCCCCTTTCTTGCACTAATTTTTCCACCACTGTTAGCTGAATTATGCTTAGAAGCTAAAAGAAACTCTCACAGAAAACTGAGCATGGTATTTTTAGCAGCGTGGAGGTGATGCATAAAAGGATAGAGTCTGTCTGAGGTTATTTGTACTACAAAAGAGTTGAAGCTACTGCTCCAAACACCAGCAACCAAGGCATGGAGGATTGATCTATTTAAAACACCTCTTTGATCTCAAAGATGTAACTGTCTTCACTGAATAGACTAAAGAACTGCAAACAGATGGATAATATGGAAAATAAGGCAACAATTCTGAATTTAAGTATTCTTGATGTTGCAAGAAGATTACAATGTAGAAAAATTACTGATTTTATTTTTATTTATTGTTTTTTAAATGGGTGAATGCCTGCTATCTTGGAAACAGTTTTTGATAAGTTATCATGTTCTACATCTGCAAAGATGAACCACATAACCAAATTGTTAGACCTTAGTATCTTATCCTACTGGCAAGCCAGAAACCAAAGACTATTTATTGCAAGATGACCTCAAGAATTTGTGTCGAAAGAATCCTAAATCTCTGCCCTAGCCTAAGATTTTACCCTGCACTCATTGAAGACAGCATAAACTTTCAGACATGAGCAATAGCTCTGAGCATTAGGACATCATTCTGCTTTCTTAAACATGTCCAAAGTATTTGCTGACTGAGATGTCCAACTGTATACTGAGACAACAATGTTTGCAACAAAGAAATGGGAGATACCAGAGGACATTTCATTGTATGTGTTATGTGCACCAGATATTTGTATGGTGTTCTATGCTTGGAGTCTTCCATTAGAGCTGCAAGAGCACTGATGAATTCTAGAGGCAGGATCTTAGCAGCCATGTGTTACTTGTTAGCATACTAGAGCTTTCCAAGCTGTACTTTGCTAATCATACACTTTGTAATTCACACACACGCACACAGAGTGCCTTCTTAGGACTTCTCAGAAAAGATTTAATAGAAGAATGATGTAGTGAAGTATAACATTACTAAACCTTAATTATTTGCACTACAATACATTTACTAATATATTATGTAGCATTATAAGTAATTAAAATTATAATAGACTAGTGCACAGATGTCTAGATAAATGATATGTTTGTAATTCATTGTTTTTTCAATGTTTATCCACTTGGGCCTGATCCAAAGCCTATTGAAGCCAATGGAAAAACTCCAATTGTCTTTACTGAGCTTTAGCCATAAAAATTCATACAAAACACTCTCTGAATCTACAGTAACTCTGATGGATTTTGGTTCTTATTCACTAATATGCAAATTTCAATAATTAGCAGTAGGTCTCCCATTTATTAGTACAAATTGGGGAGGGACTTTCAAGTTTGATCAAGAATTCTTGGCTATATATTGCTTTATTGTGTTTTCTCCAACATTTTAAGAGAGAACACCTGCAAACCTGGCAGCTCAGTTAGCGAGCACACACACACAAGAGAGTGTAACCTTTAAAGGTCCAAATATTGATTGGCTGCTTCAATAATGCAAAATACATAAATAGTTTAATATAAAAAAATAGAAGAAAAATGGATGCTTTTCACGAACAAGTAAACAGTGTTTCACTGCCCTCTCATTCAGGGTCACTGTTCTACGAGAAGGATACACAGAACTTGAACCATTCTTCCTTAGATTAAATCCTTTGTTCCATATAATACATCACAGATGTTCTCTTGGGTGGATGGACATTCCCTTTTCAGGCTCATTGTCCCCGGTCTGGCTAACTCTGACCCTTTTGGGGATTTACACACACACTTCTTATTTGTACAGCTTAGTGAGATCTAGATCAGATAAATGCATCGAGATATTTCTCAGCAAGAAAAACCAAAAGTGTGTTCTGTCCTTTTTATACATCTGAAACCAAAACCACAGCTAGAAATGGCCTATTTATTTGCTTCACAACATATACGGTGTTGAAAACAATGACTATTATGGGCTATAATTATTTGTAGATGTTATCTCCTGCCTACAAAAATTATACTGGCCCCAAACGTTCATGCTTTCTACGCTCATGAAAAACACATTTGTGGTGTAGGAAACAAAAGCGATATGGTATTGTATTTTTCTGTGGCAAGGCCCTTTTAAGATTTATGTTCAGGCATCTTATTTAGATATGGTTTAAACAAAAGAAATGACCCATTCAGCTTTTGCTTCAGCAGTTTAAGGCACGTTTTGCATGTGATTGCTGGTATTATTATCATTACTGAGATGACATTCATTTTCGGCAAACGGATTTCATCGGCCCTGAAACATCAGGCGACAGCTTAGCTACACAGGAACTTTAAGAAAAAAATGGAGGAAGTGTCTTGGTTGCTTTAGTTTTTTCTCGAGTAATTTAAGTTTGTCACGACTCTGAAATAGGTAAATGATGGATGCAATAAGCCGTGTTATTTATGGTGTAAAGAATACTAATAACTGAATCATTCCTTCCTGTGGAAAAATACACTGGAAGACTTAAGAGTCTTGCCACATTCTCCTCTGCAGCAAGAAGGAGTTTTGGGGCCCAGCTTGCTAGTGTCACAAATCCTGGGAACCCATGGGGAGGAGAATTAACAGACGCATGAGTGGCCATACAGAGGGGCCACTTCTCCATACTATTACACCCCCGCTGCAGGCAGCACGGTTCCAGCAGGGCCCACATTGCCATTGGTTGATTGTCCTAGCTGCAGTGTAGGGAACCTCACAAGAAGCAATGCTGCCTGAGGCAGCATTAATGCCAGAAGATGTATCCCATGGGCCCAGTTGGGAGAGACGCCGTGAAGCGTGACTGGTTTCACCCCTTCCCTGCCATGATCTCTAGGGCTCTGTAGCATGACTCCACAAAATGTCTCAGGGAGGGACTTCCAGGGGGTTCTAGGGATGGAGTGACAATATCATGAATGAAGGACTCTTTCTCTGCCATACCCTAAAGGGGCATTTTGCCTAAGTTGGGTCTCCTCCGGTTACATAAAAAAGGGGATGATATGGGCCTAGGTCATTATTATCTGTCTGATACCTGCTACTCTGTTAATTTACATTGAATGTGGTGCTATGACTGGAGAGAAAACAAAGGCCAAGAGACATTACCTCTTACTAAGATCATGCTAGAAACAAACTAGTTAATCTCATTTAGAGACTTCTCAATTAATTAAGTAAAAATGCAGCCATCAGATTTGGGGGGAAGGACGTTTTTAAGAATGTTTCTAATTCAATACAATTTTTAAAAAAACTTCACAAAAACTGCTTTGTAACGTTTTCAAGAAAAGCATTCCAAGATTTCAATTGTTTTAGTGCAGGGAAGGGAGCTGAATTTTTGAAATGTAAAGATACAAAGGGCTGTTTACCTTATGAAATGAAAAAAAGAGCAAATAGCCATGGATGGAGTCCAAGTTCAGAAGCTAGACAGAATTCTAACAAGAATCAACAAAATCAATAATATATGCACTTGGGAACACAGTATGTCTACACAGAGAAGACGTTTAAGAAGACATTTTAAGACAGTAACATCGAGACAGCTCTGCATTCACTAAGAAACATTTCATTTAGCAAACAGTTTGGAGAAAAATGATCTTCTAAAATATCAGTGTATTAGACAAATTCACAGGCAACTATATCTTTATTATCCCATTCAGAACACAGGTTTAGGATTCAACTGGGTATGATGTTTTCTCCTCTTCCCTTCTCCCCATTCCCCTTATGTATGTGATCAGATAAGTATAATTACTCCTGGGAAAAAACATAATGGACATCATTATGATATTTTAAAGTTGCTATGATTGATCAAAATAAATATAGGCTTAGTGAACTGAATGCACACATTTCCCTGCAATAATATTTACTGATATTTAAAGAATATACATGAAGAGGGCACATTTTCAAACCCAGGCCATAGGGTTCAATTGTCCCTTTTTGTGGAAAAGTCTACTAGAGACCAAAAATATTCTGCAACCTCTGCAGGAGGAGCCTCACATACGTCCCTTCAAGAATTCTGTGAGGAAACCAGACTGTATCCCTCAGGGATCCAGAAGCAACCAACTGGAGCACCCCTAGCTGAGCAGTGTGCCTGCAAGGGCTTCAATTATATTCTCCCTAAGTTGTTATACCACCCTCATCACCCCAGTACAGTGGTTCCCACTAGGCTTGCTCGGGCCCTGGGCCGAAGCCCAAGCCCCACCACCTGGGGCTGAAGCTGAAGCCCAAGATCTTCAGTCCTGGGCAGCTGGGCTCAGGTTTCAGGCCCCCCTGCCCAGGGCTAAAGCCTTTGGGCTTCAGCTTTGGCTGACTCACCCACCCGGTGTGGTGGGGCTTGGGTTTTGCCCCCTCTCCCACTTAGGTGGGCTCAGGCTTTGGTACCCCGTCCTGAGGTAACGTAGTATTTTTTGTTGTCAGAAGGGGGTCGCAGTGCAATGAAGTTTGAGAACTGCTGCCCTAGTATCTCAGTGCCTTCCATTAATGTATTAAAGAGACAAGTTGGGTGAGGTAATATCTTTCGTTGGACCAACTTCTGTTAGGGAAAGAGAGACGCTTTCGAGCTACACAGAGCACTTCTTCGCTTGTCTCTTTCACCAAAAGAAGTTGGTTCAGTAAAAGATATCCCACCTACCTTATCTCTCTAATATTCTGGGACCAATACAGCTGCAACAACACAGCAAACATTAATGCAGCAAGTCAGATGACTACCATCTAACCAAGAACTGTGTTCGACCCAGGGGAGAATTGTGCTTGCGATGCAGTGTTATGTTTTGCTAGGATTTTGGTTTTGAGGTTGGTTGGTCTGTTTTTTGAAGTGTGAACACTGTTGTGTGTTAATGTAAAAGGAGGTTTGCATTTGGAGCAGAAAGCAGTGAGAGTTATTTCCTGCGTGGGTCTGTTCCATAGTCCTACATTGGCTCTCAAGAAAGCTCTGTCTCCTCTACAGATACATTTTACACTTATGGTAGGACTTTCCATTGGGCTTGAGGAGCAGAGTTGTTGACCACAGGCCTCACTACAGAGCTGTAGGTGATCTTTTATATATCCCAGGCTATTGAGCATCTTGAAGATAAGGAGCAAGACCTTGAGCTTGATCTGACATTTTATGGGAAGCAAGGGTAGAATGGAAGACAGGGCTGATGTTTCATGGTAGTCCATGTTGCAGAGGAGATGTACTTCTGTACTTGCTATGCTTCTGTGGGTATGGGGATGTATGTGACAGTCCCAGCCTAAATTTCCACTTCCTTTTGTTCATCTCTGCCAGCAGAAAATGAGGGGTGCCTTCAAAATTATGGACAAAATTATGTACAAAATAGCAGAAATTTAAGCTCAGAACTGATGGGTGCAGTTAGGTACCACGCTGCTTTTGTTAGGCCAAAAGGGGTACCACTGAGGCTAATTATTTTTCTGTGTTTCTGTCCATAAGCATTACACTTTTCAGTGTTCCCAGAGAAAACCCTTAGTTAATGAGATCCATAAAGTTTCCTTAATCAGCATATATTGTGAAAGAGTATTAGTCTCCACTTTCACAACAGGCACATGAAATATACAGTTTTATGATATATTACTAGCATGGGAACTCACCTTCCCCTCCCCCAAACCACCTGCAATTTTTAATAGTCATGTATCGCCAGGGTACCAGAAACCCATAAAAGTTTAACCTGCCAATTAACAGCTAGGTAACGTTCCAGCCTCGTACAACGTTTTGATTGATTCCTAGAGCTAGTCACAAAATATAGCAACGATTCCCTTCAAACCATCAGCCAAAGTTTTGATCTGATCTAGTTAATAAATAAAATAAATAAATAAATAAAGGAAAAACCCTAAAAGAACAGTCTCTGTTTATATAGGGCAACAAACCCAGCAGTAGATAGAAAATTGCCTCTTTTATATAGCAGGAACTTTCATTCAAATATTTCCTGTAGGTGGGATACACAAAGAATGAATAGCGTTCAGATGTTAGAGATCTCTGTTAATCACGATGTGAAGTACTGTAAAATACTTCTCATGCTATTGTTATAGATACACAGTACATCAAGGACACTAGAAAGAATGGAGAATAAATTGAGTTCCTAATAATTTGCTTAGTCCTGCTTTGTCAATTAAAACCATGTCAGTTTTCATGAGATGTGTTGTAGAGTTGGATAGGAAAGTATAGGAACATATCAATAAGTGTAATCTAGCCAACAGGGCTCAGGACGAGGAAAATCAGGATTCCTGATTCTAATCCTGGCTCTGCTACTAACCTGCAGTGACCGTGGGTATCTAACTTTACTTCTCTCTGCCTATATTTTCCCTTTTATCTGGTTAGGGTGTAAGACCTTCAGAGCACAGAATGTTTCTTCCTGTGTGCTTAAACAGTACCTAGCACAATGGGACCTGGTCTTTAGGGGTACTGAGAGGGTAAAAACTCATGGTCCAGTCTCTCACTTTCTCATAGCAGCCTGCATAGCATAAGATAGCTGTGCTATGATAAATATTAGCCATATACTCTAGATCAACAATTACTTGGATTCAGGAGTCAAAAAACTCCAATATAGGGAGCTGTATGCAGGTTACCCTAAGCTGGATTAATAGCTATGGAGATGCCCTACACACTCTGCTGGCAGGCTGGGGTGCATTCCAATCCCCCCCAACCCCATTTAGACTTTGCAGAGAGAAGATTCCCCATCAGATTATTTTATGCTATTTTTACTGATGAAGGAAATAATAACATTTACACAAGAGTAAATATCAGTGCTCCCAACTCTCACAATTTTATCACAAGTCTCGCAAGAATTGGTTCTTTTCTGATAGCCTCAGTTTTGGGGTCACTCTACTATATCAGAAAAATATATAAATATATATAAAAATATATAAAATATATAAAAAATATAAAATATATAAAAATATATAAAAAAATAAGCTTCTAGCCTTCCTGGTTTGGAGAATAGCTAAAAAACATGAACTATAAAGGGAAATATAAGGACCCAACAATTATTTGATTTTTCTATGTTAGGGGTTGGCAAGATCAAAATTGTGTGTACTCTGTGCTTTCATTAAAATCTCTTTTAAAAAAATTGTTTTCTCAGAAAACACTACCATGCTTTCAGCTTGCAGTGAACTACCATTACTATTTGACACCTCATGAAGGGAAATAACACCACAAATGTAAGGACTGACCACAAACTTATGCTCTCTTATCAGGCCATAAACTGAGTGAACAAACAGCAGTGCACTTCAGGACACATTCAAATATTTCTCCATCATTTTATTAACCAACTCTCTGGCTTTTTCCTGCACACCCAGATTTCATAATGTGTTTTGTATCCCTTTCTTGCCTTATGAGCAGCAGAATGAAACCAACATTTCTCAGAGTGGTGGTGGTGTTGCTTTTGCAATACAGAAGTAAACAAAAACAAAAAAAACCTAGTAAAATCCATAGGCTAACCTCTAACCTTAGGTACAGGCTGTACAGCCTGACTAAAATCATTCTGATTCCATGTCATTTTTGTCTCTTCCTAGTTCTCACTTGCTTATTATTGGCTTAAAAACTCTCATCAGTTTCAGGATTATTTTGATTCAAGCCCCCCTCTCCCCCCATACGATAAACAGAAGTTACGATATTACTAGGGAATCCATTCCACCCTAATTCAGAGGATCACAAAAGAGTACACTTTTCTTGTTCACACTACACCATACTGTAGGAACATGCTCCAAAATTAGGCCTCAATCCTGAAAGAATAAACATATGCTTAAACTTGATGTACTGTGAGCAGTCCCATTAAAAAACTTAGCATAAGTGCAAATTTTTGCAGGAATAAAGCCATGGGTAGGGCCCTCTCAGTTCTAAGGAAATGACCATCAGAGGACTCAGGGAAGCTGGGAACATGACTGCTGAGACAACCATGGTGCAGGGTTGGTGGGTGGGCACTGGGCCTCTATGCAAATGTCTGGGACTTTCAGAGTCCTGAGATGTGTGGGATTTCCCCACAGACGTTGCAGGATCTGGAATTAGAAGCGCTGTGCTCTTTGTTGATTACGTTGTGGTGAAGAAATGCACATAACCATAATTAAGTTATTTTTGGGATGTGGGAATTTGGAGGCTGGCTGAGGGGCTAGGCAGCTAATGAGAGAGGGGAACCAGTCAAATAATCAGACATACTCCATTTAAGACTTCACACACCCAGTGAAGAAAGTGTAACCAATGCATAGCGTAGAGAAAAGTTAGCAACTTCACTTGTCAGTCCTCAGATTCTGTTATTGCAAGGACGCACAATATTAGAAACCAGGGGCTACATCCTCAGCTGACTTAAACTGGCATAGCTCCATTGAAATCAATGGAACTACTCAATGGAATCAATCAACATAAGCAAAGCACAAATTATACTGTACAGCAAATACAGCCACCTTGCTTTTTACACAAACACTGTTCAAGAGTATCATGAAAAGGGCCTACAATATTTCCTGTACTAAATATATGTCTGATATTTAGTATGTTCAGACTTTAAAATCATAGAAATGTAGGGTTGGAAGGGACCTTGAGAAGTCATCTAATCCAGCCTCTTGTGCTGAGGCAGGACCAAGTAAACCAAGACCATCCCGGACAGGTGTTTGTCCAAAACCTCCAGTGTGGGTGATTCCACAACCTCCCTTGGAAGACTGTTCCAGAGCATAACTGCCCTTATAGTTAGAAAGCTTTTCTTAATATCTAACCTAAATCTCCCTTGCTGCAGATTAAGCCCATTACTTCTTGTCCTACATTCAATGGATGTGGAGAAAAATTGATCACTGTCTTCTTCATAAGAGCCCTTAACATATTTGAAGACTTATCAGGTCCCCACTAAGACTTTTTTTCTCAAGACTAAACATGCTCAGTTGCTTTTTTAACCTTTCCTCATAGGTCAGATTTTTTAAAAGCTGTTATCATTTTTGTTGCTCTCCTCTGGACTCTCTCCAATTTCTCCCCATCTTTCCTAAAGTGTGGTGCCCAGAATCAGGCAAAGTACTCCAGCTGAAGCCTCTCCAGTGCCAAGAAGAGTGGGACAACTCCTGTGTCTTACATATGACTCTGCTGTTAATATACCCCAGAATGATATTTATCTTTTGTTGATTGATGTTCAATTTATGATCCACTATAAACCTCAGATCCTTTACAGCAGTACTACCACATAACCAGTTATTCCCCATTTTGTAGTTCTACATTTGATTTTTGCTTCCCAAGTGAAGTACTTTGCACTCATCTGTATTGCTTTCCATCTGGTTGATTTCAGACCAAGGTCATATCCCTTCCCCCCGCACCCCTCCCCACAACTTTTATCTTTTTGGACAGTAAACTCTATGTATTAGTAGAACACCCGATTGGAGGCTTTGGGCTGCCCCAGTAATAATATTTTACATAAAACTAACTCTCCAGAATGCAGCTGAGCTTTTCTCTTTCTCAACTCTGAATCTACAGCCAGGAGCTTAATTTATTTGTTCATACTTTGGTAGCACCAAATCCACTGTGCTGGGCACAATGCAAACACATAGCAATACATTTGATATAATTTCTCCCTGCATTTTAATGTCCCAGTATCCTGTAGTATATTTAGACTTTAACTGTAATTAATGCACCATCAAATTTAATTTGAAACTTTTTTTATTATTTATATAGTGTGTGAACAGTATAGTATGTACTTCTATGTTGAAGAAAGGTCCTGGCTCAAGAAGCTGGCAGTCCAAATAATCTAAAAATGTGAAATTTTACAGTATTCATTTCGTAACTACCAAAAATCCATCAATAAAATCTAAATCAAGATTATAATTATTTGTGTAATACCAGCTTAATACATGTGAGATATGCCACACGTGACACTAAGTAATAATAAAATGACATTCAGCTGCAGCCTCTGTGTTTCTACATTACAATGTGTACATGAAGGGAATGTAGGCAAATGTTACACAACTTAACATCCCCATTTTCCCCAACAAGATTCCAAACATGTTAAATCTATTACTGGGGGAGGAGGTGGGGTAAAAAGTCTCCCTAGGAACTCTGCTTCACTTTTTTGATACCTTCAGTTTCATTTCCAAGAGTACAGTACAGACCTGTTTATGCACGGATGGCAGGAGTCAAGCTTTCACGACCGCATGTTAATGGACCGCGGGTTAAGAGGGCCATGCTGAAATATCTTAATATATCTATATATACATGTATAATTATCTAGGATTATATACAAATTCACAGTGTCCCAAATACTGTTAATGACGCTTTGCAAGAATATAAATTCAAATGTCTAATCTAATAAAAAGATTATTATTACTACACGGGGTTAAAGTAACTCAGGACACTTAGCGGCACGGGGAGGGGGCGGCTCTGGCCCCTGGAAGGGGCAGGGCTAGGGGTCAGCATCCCCCAGCCAGCCCTTCTAGGCCGCCTGGTCTGCACCACCCAGGGTTCCCATGGCGATTTAAAGGGCCCGGGGCTCCAGACGCTGCTGCTGCTGGCTCCAGGGCAGCTGCTGCCTCCCCCCCCGCCCCCATCGGCAGCCAAGGGGGGGGCAAAAGATGCAGGGGCCTTAAAGCGCTGCAGGGTCCTTTGCCGTGGCAGCGCTTTAATGTTGCTGCCCCTTCCCTGCCCCCGTCCTGGCTCAACATGTTTCCGTGCCACACTTCAGGTCGATTTCTATGTCAGTGAGTTAGTAAGCAAATCTGTAGCGCTACACAGTAAGTTCCTGTACCGCGTGTTAACGAGTCTCGCTTGTTAAATAGGTAGCACTGGGAGGCATGGCGCTACCGCGCATTATGTAGATTCGCGAGTAAACAGGTCTGTACTGTAATAATTACATTGGTCAGAGTCTGGGACAGATCCTCAGCTGGCATAAAGTCTCCTTCCTCCACTGAAGTCCAGTGATTGAAACTATGACAATTTACACTAGCTGAGGCTCCACCACTTTGACTCCACCCCTAAAACAGGCATCATCTTAGGTAGCTAATTTCGGCATTACACAGACATTGGCAATGGATAAGAGGTAGCAGTTTCAATAGCTCCAGAGATCACAAAACCCATGGAAGGAAATTTGGGCCAGATAAATAGTTCCCTTGTAGCTATAATAATCCCATCCAGTTAGTATTACTTACACAACACGGCAAATTAGGCATCAAAATAACAGCATCAAATATCAGCTCCTTTTCATATAGTTATAACATTTTTGTTTCATACTGATATTCAAAATCTATAATCAGCTGGATTCTTCCACACACTGCAGTTTTGATTCTGCAGTTGATTTATCTGGCTTTTTAGTTCTGAGGGGCATAGGAGATTTTCCTGTTTGCTGCACCTGAGAATGCCCTTTTTAATTTCATGTTTGCAGAGGAAAATGGATCATGCAGTCATACCATATTGTTTTACTCAATGCTGCAGAAATTAGCTTTGTCACACACCAGTGACCTCCCTAGTCATTTTTCAGCTTCATAAACAAGTCAAAAGGAAAGGAAATCTATTTTTATTAGCTAGCTTCTAAAACTAAAGCCATTTATAAAAGCTGTGTGCTTCACTCCATTGAGACCACTAGTCAAAGGAAAAGAAAGCCAACTGCAATAAGTTTACCAGTAGGTTGCTTTATTAAAATCTATAAGGTGAAATTTTTCAACACAATCAAATCATCATAAAATATGTTATGTATTTATGGTAAATTAAACTGTTACTACACTCCTTCCTCGCTATGACACCACCCATGGGAGCAAAAGGATTTTGTAGGTTCCAAATGTGTTATTGTAAGGTGCTGCTCTAGTTAAGGTTAACTTGCATTTTCCATTATAAATGCTTATTTCCAGGGGTTTATTACTCAGCCATAAAAATCTGCTTGAGCTGTCTTTACATACCATATTTCAGCTGCAACAGCAATTTTTTTCTTTCCTTCTCGTTTTTTTTTTTGCACTGAATTTAAAACAAAAGAGAAGTAAGAAAAGAAAACCTTAGTTTAGCTATTTTTAAAATCAGACAAGCATCAACAATTCCATACAAGCAAGGATCTGAATTGGGACCCAAAGTATGCTACTAAGATCCTAAGGATGACAGAGGTTGACAGCTCAGAGGATGTATTTTGTTTATTCACCTTGTGCCAGTCATAAGTGAATTACTCCACTTAACATGCTAGTAGTTCTGTACAGACTTTCTACTGCCTGAGCCTGCACACACTGAAGTCAGTGGCAACATTGCCATTGACTTCAGTAGTGCAGAATCAAGCCCATAGGCAGCAGGAGGAACATCATGACTTGCGTCCTTCAGCATGGTGGCAAATGTTCAAGAAGGGAAAAGGATCCCTTTTTTCCACTTTCTTTTTTAAATAAATATTATTTTACTTTATTTTGCATCTGTATCACTCAAACATTGCTGTAGTGTCAAACAGGCAACTAACCCAAAATTTGATTTTATCACTTTTAATACTATGGGGAAAAAAAGTGTCCACTGTAGAGGGGTATTTTATTATGCATTAGAGTCCCAGAAGTTAAGAGGGAAAGAACTTTATGATGCAGTTGCACTGCTCTTGCATTGCTAGACTAAAGATGACAAGACCTATTGCATTATAATCCCATAATTTTCATCTCATATAAATTTCTGGAAAGATGATTTTGAGCTGAAATTTCTCTAGTTATTCTTGATTGAAATAAGATTATTTATTTTTAGCATATGAAGTACAAATGATTCAGAGCCATTGTAGTCTCCTGAGTACATAATCTATATATGATTAGACACAAAACCTCATTATGTTAAAAGAACGTTATTAAAATTGCAAGGTTAAGCACTCAAAAGTTGGAAATGTGAGAATTAAAGTTGCCTGTAAAATTTTAATTTGGCCTTTTTGTGCACATACATTAAGATACAGTCTTTAATTACATGAACATATACTATTTTTCCCACAGGACCCAGCCTAATTTAGTACACAGAATGGACTACATTAATTTGAATACCTGCTCCTCATTTGTTTTTTCCTCGTTGTTCTGTGTGTAGCCACATGCCTTAATTACTGCACACTATTCAAACTCTGCTCTGAAGACAGAATTATTAATTTTCTCATGGGCTTTTCTAGGACACTCATTGCTATAATATCTGAATGCATCACAAACATTAATTTATTTTCATAACACCTGTGAGATGAGCGGCTGGTATTATCCCAATATTACAGATGGGGAGTTGAAGCACAGAGAGATTAAACTCAAAAGTATCCAGTAATTTCAGGGGCCCAATTTGAGATGCCTAGGTCCTAATTTTGCAGAGTACTTGGCATTATATAACACTTTATATGTTCAAGCCACAGCTTCCATTGACTTCATTTGTGACTATGAGTGTTCAGAACTTCTGACAGCAAGTCAGAACCCAGGTCTGAAATCAGGAACCCAGAAAATAAGAAACACAATTAGTAACCAGTGAAAAGTTTGGTTTAAGTGACTTGCCCATCATCAGATAAGAACTTTCCAGCAGAGACAGGGATAGAATCCAATCTCCAGGACTACATTCAACTGCCTCCACCAAGAGACCCTCCTTCCTCTCCTTGCAATCCTCTGCCTCATTCACTACACACCTTCCAGCTTCTGCAACAATTGAGGGAGGGGGTCCAGCCGACAATAGTCTCCTTCCCTGCAGGTCTGGATCTCATCCCCCCTGCATTTGAATAAAGCAGCTTCCTTATCCATGCTATCTGGGCCCAACAGGGGGTCACAGAGAGAGCACAGGAGAGAGAGGTTCCCTGCCCTCAGTTCAGATGCCCAGACCTGGATGGGGTGCAGCCAGTGGTAGCCCAGAGCTGCAGGGAAAGTCCTGCTTAACCCTGGGCTGGAGCACATTCAGTGTGGATGGAATCATCAGGGAATTTAGCTGCTAAAATCTAAGATGTCTCTACTAAGCATGTACAAACTGCAATTTTTCAAATGCTTATAACTTTGCCAAAGTTGGGTGGATTTTCATGGGGGAAAGCACAAGTCACATCCCTGAATGTAAGGCCATCTTCTGCCAAATTTATAGTCCCTGCTCCAAAACATGAGGACACTAGAGCTTTTCAATGAAGAGGTTTGAATTTTTTTAACATGGGCAAAACAAATTTTTCCCTAGCCTGATTCTTGGAAACAACTGAACTGTTTTGGCTGAAGGAGGAGAAAACAGCCTGAGGCGTATACCCAGCGTGGAAAATTTCACATCAAACAGTTAAAGTTTGGCTAAGTTATAAGTAACTGAAAACAGCGTCTTATATTGGAAAGTGCTACCAGTTCTGCCGCCTTTGATAAAATTCCATTAAATGTTATCTCTTCTTTTCTTCTCCCCAGTAATTTTGCTAGGAAGTTTAAAGTGAAAAGTATCTATATTCATATTAATAGTTATACATATGTACATATATAACATACACACACTCTAACTTTTCAATGTATGTGAATGCATAAATGTCAATGTGTGTGTAATATAATGCATGTGCTTGTAACAGGTCACTGAGTGAATGACTGACAATTATTTTCTATGGTCCCATGGAGCTAATGTCTTGAAATTTAGCACATTTATTCATTTTGGTCCACTGAATTTAGGAAAAATTATAAATTTTAACTCTGGCCTTTCCTTCAGAGGTAATCAGCAATTTCTATCAGATTGTTTGTGGGACTGCTTAAATGCCTTTAAGGGGAAACTAGCATCAGGTGACAATTTACAAAAACTGCATTTTTATTTCTTCTGTGAGCCGTTGATGCTGGGTATGAGGCCTCCACTCTGGGGCGATGAAGGACATACGAAGTCACCGTTTCTATTTATGGATTTTAGACACAATAATTTCCATACAATGTTTCTGTGAGTTATTATGGTTGCAAGCCTTGATACAATCTAAATAGCAAAGTGTTCCGATTGAGAGGCTCTAATAGGTTGCATAGTGCAATACAAATATCACTTATACTTTGTATATCCTGGGGTTTTAGCCACTTGCACATAAGGTAAACACTGAGTGTAGATGTGATTTGTGCTGGTGCAGCTTACTCCAGTTTGGAACCATATGTTCACTAGGAACTGCACAACTACAAATCATCTCTACACCACAGGTATGCAGTGGTACAGCTGCAGTGATAGCTAAAAGGCCAGTGTAGACAAGACTTTACTCTCAATGTTTTCTAAGTAGTATTTCAAAAGACATTTTCCTTTAGTACAAATTGAAACATATTGGGCTAGATTCTACACAGTGTGAGGGCAGCTTTGCCTCTTTGTTACTGCTACAGTACTTTCAAGCTGCTCTAATTCCTGCATAACGCTGACCTGGCACAGAGCAGCCCTGGCTTAAAGCTTCCTTTGCATTTTCCCATCCTGGGTCACCCAAGTATTCCTCAACCAGAGTTGAGGATCAGGGCCACAGTGTTCACTATTAATTAACTGCCAGAATGAACACGCACATGCACACACAGAGTATATCATGAACATGCAAGACCACACAAACCACAGATAAAAGTTTGCGTTATAGTAGTCATAATAGGAAGATTCTTCCCACTCCATTAACATACACACCCAAAATGTGATTTCAGGTATCCTCTTCTTAAAGGTTTTAAGGCCCCTTGTGAAAAGCTAAGTGGAGATTACTTAAAGACTTAAATACACAGAAACCTGACACACTCATTTTTAATGGGCAACCAGACTGTTTATTTAGTTTTTAAAAATCTAGTCTAAATTAGGCATTAAGAAAGAAAAAAAAGTCTAGGTTTCAATTAACAGATTGTCTTTCACTTTTCAAGGGATAATTTGAACTTGAGTGAAACATGTGTATGAAGTAAAAATAAAAACAAGCACTTCCTCAAAATGCATACTGCTTTGTATCAGTCCAGTTATCTGTGGTTTTGTGTTCTGGTTAAAATGAATTTACATTCTGGTAAATGTAACTTACATTTAGACTGGAAACTGACATTGTTAATAGATTTTTTTATGAGATATCAGTCAACATAAAACAAGAATGATTCTTATTAAAAATCACGGTCTAAAATCAATTGTCAAATCTTTTAGCATTGTCCAGCTTATTAATAATGCCCTAAAGAAATCAGAGCAGTATGATCAGAATAGGAGGAACAAGAAAAGTTTCCATAAGGAACATGTCAATGGAAAGCAGTGAAATTGAAATATTATTGTAAGAGAAAATGATGTCTCTTTGTAACGTTACCGTCAAATTTGGAAAAGCTCTGATTTCCACTATGCAAGTTACTGACCTAGACCAGTACTTACTAGTGCTGGGAAAACTACTCTTAACATAACGTTATAATGAAAATACATTTAACTACAAAATCCTTGCTTTTCACAAAACAAAAGCAATTTTTTTTAAAATTCAAAAACTTCCCACAATAAAAATTGTTCAAATTCTTTGGGCGAGACTCTGCCACCATTACTCGGGAGTATTATCTCATTAATAAGGCTATGATTTAGTCACAGGTATTTTTAGTAAAAGTCATGGGCTGGTCAGGGGCAATAAACAAAAAATCACAGCCCTGTGACCTGTCCATGACTAATACTATAAATACCCCTGAAAAAATCTGGGGGGGAGGGGTGCTTCTGCTGGAGGTGGTGTGCTCCGGGGGCCATGGCACCAGCTGCTGGGGGCCACTGAGCAGAAGCTGCTCTGGCCCGCCAGGGACCATTGCTTGGGCAGTCCCGGGGCTGCTCCAGCAGCAGCCAGTGCGGCTGGCTGTGGGGGCCACCTGAGCAGCTGGGGGCAGAGTTGCTCCAGCAGTGGCAGGTGTGGCTGTCTCTGGGGCCACCTGAGCAGCAGCCCCAGAGCCAGCTGCTTGGGCAGCCCTGAGGTCAGCCACACTGGCTGCTGCAGAAGTCATGGAAGTAGCGGAAAGTCATGGAATGCGTGACTTCCGCCACCTCTGTGACAGAGACGGAGCCCTGCTTATTACACATATAGTTCCATTGAATTCAATCCAACTACGTGCAGAGACAGGTACTGCTCAAGAAGAGTAAGGCTGTCAAAACATGGCCCTTGTTATGAGGACTAGGAAGAAGGCACATTAATCTTTGGGGGGACAGGGTTGGGAATTAAGGCTAGACTGAGTGAGATTGGTCTTGGGATACTGATTTTGATGATACTGTGCCAAGCCACAATGGGCAGGAGATATGCCAGTTGTTTTGACTCATTCTCTGAGAAGTGGCATAAGAGAGGAGATGTGCACTGCTTTCTGTTGTAGCTACTCATGCACCTGAAATCAATCCAGGTTTTTAATTAAGGTTGTAGCCTTCTCAGGCTGGTCTCCAAAAACACTGGATGAAAGAGTGTTTCTCCACTGAAGACACAAGAAAAATTATAATAAAATAACTTAAATCCCCCCTCCTTAAAAAGAACCCCTCAAACTGTTTGTATGTCTCAGGCGCTTAATAACATAGTGGGTTGGCATTAAATACAGTAAAGTGATTTTAAGTACAAAGCCACTGAAATGAGGTCCAGTCAGGAAACATGGAATATGAAAAATCTACTGATTCATAATTAGTATGAATGTTTTCTGTGATACAACCAGTCATAGGGTTTGCTTTACTATTCCTTTAATCTATTAAGATAAATGGGCCTAAACCACAAAGTTAAGATCCAGATCTGACCTGCTCATCTCTGGCTAATGTCTGCTCAGCACTTTTTGAGACAAAGTGCTAGATAATTGTTATTTATTATTATTCTGCTTTGGTTCAACATGCTGGGGGAAACCATTAATTTATTAGTTTGGTGAACAGATCCTATGCAAAAGGATGAATGATAATTATTTGTTCAGGGTTTTTTGGGATCTGCATGTACATAGAAAATGTGGAGTTGGAAGAATCCCTGGCTCTCCTGAAGCCTGAGAGCTAACAGGAAAATGTACAGAACTGAAAACATGCTTTGTTCACCTTTCAAACCCTGAAACTACAGCACTAGGGTTTTCGTACTGCTGATACATTTGTGTTAACTTGTAGGAAAGTGTAGTTATAAATTTTGAAACCATTGTATATATAAAACAAGCTCAACTTCCTGTTCGCCTCCAATTTTAGGTTAAGGGTCAGAGGTCACTCCACTTGTTCAAGGAAAATGCTTTGTTGTTTCAGCTCTTTAAACTATCTTACATCCCTTCTAATTCCCTAGAGTCTCCATTTAGGCATTCACTTTTTTTTTTTTTTTTGGTCTTGCTTTGAGGCCCCTTTCTTACTCCTCTAAACATTGTACCACAGCTTGGAAAATACCTGATTGCCCAGTAAAACATTTGCTGTATGTGGTTATCTCACCCTTCTTTAACACATAATCCAATTTGGGCTACACTGTCCCTGGTCCTTGCTCTCTGTCCTTTCACACCCTACACAGGAGCCTGGAACAATGTGCTCAGGGAAGTCCAGAGTTGCTCTCTCCTCGGGACCCAACGGGTGCACATTGCCCCACATGGCACTCAGGCAGCATGTTGATTAACACGGCATTAAAAGTTAGCTAAAAAGCAAAGGATCAAAAGATGCTAGGGTCATTTGCCTCACATGCGTTATCCCAGTGAGAGCAAGCTGCCCCATCCTGTGCCATGCAGATCGCAGGGAAAGAGTGTGCCTCCCCTACAGCCTAGTGTATCATGAACAGCCTCCATCATATCAAGCTGTGAAATAGTGTGCCAAGACATGCATCAAGAGGGGACTCTGATATGGGGGACCTTGGAGTTTCTGGTTGGTAGATGGAACTTACAACTTTGCTCAGCTTTGGGGCCCATTGTCACATGTGACTGCAATTTACAGCAAGCTGCAAAGGTAACCAGTGTCAACTGTGAACTGTCATGGGATAAGTAGTTTCTGCTTGAACACAAAGACAACTGCATTGCCAAAAACTGATTAAAAAAATCTAACAGAAGTTCCATTTGAAGGCTTAGTTTGCATACTAGCCAACACCAACCTTTGCCAGTAGTGGCTCTGATGGCTTTGTAATCCAGTGCCCACAGCGAAGGGCTTCCTGTACAGAGATTTGCATCACTGCTGACTAGGCCTCCCTTCCCTAGTGGCCTTCTCCAAGTTTTAAGTCACATGAGGCAACAGCAACTGAAATTATGTCAGAAAACTGCCTGGGCTGGGGCAGTGGGCACCGGGCTGGAAGTCAAGAAGCCCCGAGTTCTAATCACGGCTCTGACATTGACTCACTTTACCTCTCTGTCTTGTAATACTTAATTCACAGCAGCATGGGAGGGTTAAATTAGTTACTATCTGTACTATAGTTTGAGCATGTATAGCTCTAGGTTAGGGTGACTAGACAGCAAATGTGAAAAATCAGGATGGGGTGGGGGGGGTAATAGGAGCCTATATAAGAAAAAGACCCCAAAATCAGGGACTGTCCCTATAAAATCAGGATATCTGGTCACACTACTCTAGGTAAATGCTAAGTATTGCTGGGCCAGATGGCTTCTGCTGTTCAAGCTAAGAAAAAGGTAAAATCAGTAACAAATTAGATTTACAAAATATTTTCACTTTAATAACTGAGGGTGCTATTTTATAGCATGGAAATAATTTTGTTCTTTAAACATATAGGGGCTGAATTCTCTGCCGCATCGCAACAGCCCATACTGAGATGTCTAAGTCTCCAGTTACCTTTCCACTTGCCCTCTTGATCTGTGGCTGCCCTGCAAAGGTTATATGAGCCAGCACACCTGGCGCTATTTCAGCTGAGGACTCCCCCTCATTGGGATTCTTCGCCTGCCCATTTAAAGCAGCTTTAAAGTCACTTTGACCAGTAAGGTGGCACAAAAGACCAGAATTTGGCCCATATGATTTTCATCCCCACAATGTCCTTTTTAAAATTCTATTAAGACAGCACAGAGGGATAGTAATGAGTTGGGAATGGAGAGGGTCGCGTTTTATGTTATGCAGCAGAAATTTTAATCAGTGGTGTGCATCTATGGTAACCAGTGATGAGTTCTACTGTAGATTAAGAAAATGGATTGTGTCTATAGGTCACAGTCCATCTAGGCACAAGACGCCTATGGCAGATCTCAGAAGCATTATGCACTTTAATACAGTTGATAATTGATTAGTGAGGCCTGGAATGGTGAGAGCCGAATGTGGGATTTTTTATAAGAAAGAAAAGATCTTTGAGTTAAAACTGAAATATTTTTGTAGCTATCTTTGGCTGTAAGTTATCCACTGTCCTACTAATTTATTGTCAGATACTAAGGAACAAGGGCCTGATTCTGATCTCACAGGTTTTTTTCCCAATGTAAATCAAGTGACTCCATTGAAGTTACACTTGATTTACACTAGCATTAGTGAGATCAGAATTAGGCCCAAAATCAGAGCTTAAATTCAGCCAGAGCTGTCCGGAGCGGAGCGCCAGTAAATATTTTCAAACCTGCAGGAGCCTCAGTGCATCTTGATCCCTGGCACCACCCCCCTGCAGAATTAAAGCCCCGAGGAGTCCTGACCGCTACCCCCCAAAGCCCCAATACCCCCTGCCCCTGAGCTGAAGCCCGGACGCCTGAATGCAGGGAGGCTAAGGGGAGGCTCCTGGAAAGAATCTGTGAGAATTTAAGCCCTGCCCAAAGTGTATAATGGCTTCAGAGTTACAGAATGAGCAGAAGATCAGCAATAAAAGACAAAGTACATGTGCACACTCACAAATTTATGACACTAAATAAAAGTTTGCCAAGAAAACAAAACAGCACTCTAGTTTTCTAGCATGCACTGGAAGGGAACAGTGTAGTCTGTGCCACCTTGTAGCCAGAAAATAGAATTGAGCTAGCTAATACTTGCACATAACACATAAATCTGCCTGTGTCTCCCTCTCTCTCAGGCTACTGCTACACTGCACACCTCAGTGAAAAGCAGGCTGCGTCCACGCTGCTGTGGATGCAGTGTCAGTAGAAGGCTCTGGCAGGGGGAAATGGCACAGAAAAGTTTGGCAGTGGAAAGCTGCTGGAGTCTTTCCCCACGGTCTCTCCCCGCCAGAGTCTTTCACTGAGGGAGGAAGGGGGGAAGCAGGGCCAGACTTTGGGAAAATGGCACCCTGGGAGAACTTATATTATGGTGCCCTGGCCCCCACTGCCTTCCAGGGTGCCTCACTCATCCCCCTATGGTCCCTGGCCCTCGCTGCCTCCCCAGTCCCCTGCCAATCTGCCCATCACCCCTGGCTCTCCCCAGCCCATCTCCCCCTCTCTCCTGGGCCCTGCTGCCTCTCTGGGCTCCCCACACACCCATTGCCTCGCCCCCATTGCCCCAAGCTCCCTTCCATGGCCTCACAGCCCAGGTCAACTCCACTCCTTGACTCTTGACCACAACGCCCCCCTGACCACAGCACCCTGGGGAGCCGCACGTTGCCCACCCACAAGGCCAGCCCTTCGGGAAAGGCTCTGGCAATTTCCTGAGGTGGTGAAAGGTTCCACCAGTTCCCTGTGGCAGTGAAAGGCTCCAACTGCAGGGGGCAGCCAGAGTCTTTCCCTGTGGTTGGAGCCTCTCCCTGCAGCTAAAAATAGCAGTGTAAGCAGGGGTGGCACTTGGGTGAGAAGAGATCTTGTAGGGTACATATTCCCAGAAGGTTCAGGCATGCCAGAGTCTCACCATCTACACTGCACCGCTTGCACAAGCAATCTCTAGTCACGAGACTAGCCCTACTGAAGTAATCTAAGTTGGGCAACAGATATTTTCTGAACCTGCTCATATTTTAGAGGAAAATTGTAGTTTGAAAAGAAACAGCTCTTTTTAAATGCTGTTTGCTCCATGAGTCCCTCCTCCCCAATCCTTTGTATGCAGATTTCAGTTATCTTAAGTGGAAACTGGACTCTACCACCTCAACAGCAGTGTTTCCAGTGTGCAGAGGGCTCTCTATAGGGTCTGTGGAAGGGGAGGAGAAGGGAAGGGATCTCACAAACGAGAGGGGAACTGATGGCAGGCCCAAGTGGTACACAGAAATTAGAGAGGAAAGATCATACAGCCCCAGGCTTTGGGATTCCACATTAAGGGGAAAAATAAATCAGCCCTGATGATGGATTTTAGGGGGTTGGGGGGAGATCTCCACAACAGCTGCAGAAGCCATGGAAGCCTGGCTCTATTTGAACTGCAACAGCAGGGAATGCAGTATCCGTCCAGGGAGCCTGGTCTCAGCACAAATGCCCCTGGCCTCCTGCTGATCACTAGTGATCCGTGCGGTTTGTGGTCACAGTCTGTTGTTTGGGGCAGGCAGAAGCAACATACCTTCCTCACCTACAGTGTGACGATCAGAAACAAACCTCAGATTTTGTGCCCTTTAGTTCCCTCCAGCAACTTTTATTGCAGGAGGGGGTGATCAGGCCCATTGGTTTTTATTCTTTTAGGTATAGCATTAGTTATGGGTAGAGTTCCTTACTTAGACCAGTTCAAACAGAGTCAACTAAAAATATAACTTTATATACACATAAGACATTTAAATGAAGTTATGATAGTTATTGTACCATAGTGCTGGAAGTGCTGCAGAAGTCACACTGTGCCACAGAATGTTCTGCAGAATCCAAGCTGTTATTTAAAAATGTTTCTAGCCTTAATGGTTGCAAAGAAAACAATGGGCTTATATTTTCAAAGTTAAATGAAGCAGTGCTTTGTTTTTGAGTCTGCAGACAGCCAGCAGCAAACGAGATGAGAGGTATGAGCTGTCTCACTCATTTTAAAGGTGATAACTCTGAAATCTAATAATTACAACACTAATGCCAACACTGTTAATTGTTTCTTTATTGCTCATTTTCCTCACAAACATCCTTTTTGGGATTGTGTTCCTGTGATCCCAACCATACCTCACCTGGTGCCAAAAGCCCGAAGTGTCCTCTGCACAGCAGCCAAAACTTCCAGCTTGCTGATGACAACTCTTACGATGTGGTTATGTGTTGTCAATACAAAAACAATGGCACACTGAAAACTGACATTGCAGAGAGTGAAAAAATAAACTGAATGTAATGCATTGATCAAATTAGCACATTTTCATATATAATTTATAATGCTGATTTTTCAAGAATTTGAATCCGCTACAGTATTTACAGAATTTCTACTCGAATACCGATGAATCCAATAAACTTGCAAAAGAAGTTTGGTTATGGGGCTTTGGTTATTTCTGTAAATTTCGATTAAACTTTTATGAGTCAGTTGAACTATCACATACAGGATCTTTTTCTTTACAGCAGGGTGGACATCTATTTCTAGAGGCCCTTATATTGTATATGGGACTGTGGTTTTAAAATATTTATTGTTTATGGCAGAGGGCCCATCTGACATGAGGTCCACATTGTGCTAGGCACTGTTCAAACACAGTAAGAGACGTCTCTGCCCTGAAGAGCTTTCAATCTAAATCGACGAGGAAAACAAAGAGTGTGAGAAAGGGAGTATTATCCCTATTTTACAGAGAGAGAACTGAAACACCAAGAGATTAAGTGAATTGCCCAAAGTCACAGACAGTCAGTGGAAGAGTTGTGTACAGACCTCAGAAAGCCCAAGTCCCAGCCAGTGCCTTCAACACAAGACCTTTTCTACGAATTCAAATTAAGTTATTTGCTTCTTTAAAATAAAAGCGTGAGAGAGCGTAAGGTTCTTCTTCTGCAAGTTGTTCCATGCAGGAAAACTCATGAAGTTAATGGGGCTCTGTGCAAGTAAAGGAATTCATCTGTGTGGAACAACTTGTAGGATTGATTTTTGTTTTAAAATCTAAATGGGAGCTAGATCACTGGCCAAAACAGCTCTACAATCCCCACCAATAGTCTGTTGAATAAAATGATTTGCTCTCCAGTTGCACGGAAGGACCCAGACTCATCCTTCCCTGAACTGTTCTAAATCTGTAAAGTAAAATCAGTTCCTACGCTATCAGCCTGGTATGTGCTACTGATTCAACTAAAACATTGTATCATATCACCTTCTTTTCTCCCAATCTTTAGCATGACATAATATCGAAGTGTCACAGTAGTTTGGTATTTCAGTAAAAGGCCATTGTACAGCTGTTTAAAAACGTCCCTAGAGACATAGTCTGCAACATACTGATCAGATCTGAAGTCCTGAGTCATATTCAGACTACACACTACCACAGTAATAATTGCAATGTTAAGAAAATGTTTTCTATAATCCACATGGCATACCATTTTGTGCTGTCTGTTTTAAAACATCACAAATATCTGTGTGAACTACTGCAAAGCTAGTTGGATTGTCTAGAATTTAACATTAGTTCCTGGTCATTCCAGTACTGAGTCATATTCACCCCGACACTGTTATAGAATTAGTTAAATGTGTCAGTTTGAAAGGTATTCTAAAACTTGACTCTTTGGAATACATTTTCAAAGGCGGGCACAATTAGTGCTCCCATATTGTACATATTGTACAACTGGGGCAACTGCATAGTCAGTGAGCTCGGTGTGCAAATATGTATATGTACATGTGAACTGCTTGTCTTTTTTACGTTTGAAAGTCTGCCTCATTAATGATGAGTCCCTACACACACACACACACACACAATATATATATATAATTACATACAAAATCACTACATTAAAAGATTTATTTAGGTTCCCTTCATGTACCATTCTTTGTTCCGAATGAGGAAAAGCACCTGTGGAAAACTTAGTACGTAATCATGTAATTACAGACTGTATACATAATACATATGCACAAGGAGACAGAATTAAGGACTGGTGGGCAACTGAAATCTGGCATTTTTTAACTTCAATCTAAATCATGCTCTTTTTGTGTAATGTTTTGTATATAATTTCCTAGCAATGTGGGGGTGCGATGGGGTAGGGGGAGCATTGTTTTTAAGAAAAGGGTAAAAATCAAATCCTATTCTGTATAACCATAACAACCCCCCATCATGCATCAGTGTTTGAACCTAGCGCCTTCAGCACTGCAACCCACATTTCTATCACATGAACTGCAGGACTAAAGACATTAACTGGGAACAGCAGAAAGCAGTTATCACACAGGGTGGGAGAATGGGTCACTGGTGTCATGTGCTGAGGCTGCAGGGATGTTTGGTGGGAGCCTCGTTCAGCTCTTCCCTCACTACCCCACAACAGGGCAATACATAATTTTTTGTCACGGTCCAAATTTTTGGTCAAGGTATAATCAAGGTCCAGACTCCAGAAAAAATAATAAAAAACCCAATAATGAAAATAAGGAAATAAAAATATTTTGTGGTCCATTAAAAAGCATCTGGTAGTCCATATTTGGCCTGTGGTCTGCCTCTTGACTGCCCCACCTCAGGAATTGGGTAGCTCCTGTCTCATGTGATACTCCAGGGGGACTGGGTCGCTGGGGCCATGTGCTGAGTTTAGGGGTTAGTCAGAGGGGGAGTCCTGCCTGCCTGCTTCTCTCACCCCCACCACTGCTACAGCTGCTCTGGCAGCTCGCAAGAATTTCCACCAGTCTATTGCTGCTGCTGCTTGGGAAGCGCAGATGCCAGTTCTTTAGAATATTCTAGTTCGATGCATGCCACAGGAAGGAAATGGCAATTTTTAACTATTTATATTTTAGATAAACCTGAATAGAAATTCATGGGACAAACAAAAGGCACATCTCTAACCCCAGGGCTTTGTCCCTGCTGAATTTCAAAAGGTGTGCTGCAAACAAGAACTTCTCAAAAGAAGGTTGCACGAATCTTTCATAATGGAAAGTATTAGGTAACTTAACTATAGGGGTTTTCTACCAGCTCCCTCTATAATTATGTGTATATATGTTGTACATACACACATATACACAGTATAGACATGTGTACATGTATGCCCACAAATATATACATATACTCATGCTGAGTTTGGATGTTTTCTGATGGCAACTTCAGAAGAAACAACAGTCTTACATCCATAGTTTTGCCCCAGTGATTCTGAATATCTTTCACTCTTTTAACCCACCTAAAGTCATTTAGATCATTTTCAATTTAATTTTTACAAGTTAAAAAACAAGAAAAGGCTTAGCCAATGGGACCTGAATCCCATGAGCTCCATGATAATACCATGGCTCTATTTTAAAAAATTTCTGGAAATCCATAATTACCTTTCCAGTATATCAGAAATAAAAAAGGATTGTCATATACTGTTATTAGTGAGTTGGAAAAGCCAAAACAGCCCAGTGGGAGAGAGAAATGTTAGACTGATATGATTATGAGTCAATGCAGTTTTGCTTGAATCATG
This sequence comes from Mauremys reevesii, assembly GCF_016161935.1. Lineage (NCBI taxonomy): Eukaryota > Metazoa > Chordata > Testudines > Geoemydidae > Mauremys > Mauremys reevesii. The sequence continues at coordinate 56,685,425 of NC_052624.1, read as the reverse complement.
GCCATTTATTTGAAAATCTGCTGTCCCAAAATGTTTCCTAATTTGCAAAACCTTTATTTTTTTAACTGGAGATCTTTCTATATAAATTTGTTTCCATCACTTTATTCTCAGGAATTTTTCATGTTGGCCCTTGTGTAGCATGATGCCAATAACATCCAAAACAGAGGGCTCCAGGATGTCTGCCATAAGAAAATATACTGGCTTTCTTTATTTTTAAATGTTAATACAGTTGGCAACTGTGAGGACAAGAATGACATGATTTACAAGTTTGTGGGCCAGACAAAGAAGGATCAAAAGATTATCTGCAAGCAAAGAGTCAACGTTCCAAACGGAGGAAATAGAAATAGAAAAGGCCTCAACTGTACCCAGCCCAAATCTTTTCAACAGTCAAAGGTAAAACAGCAGAGATAGAGGGAAATCTTCTACTCTAGCTCCCTCTAAAGGAGTTAAAGCGTAATCATTTGGGAGAAAGAAGAAAATTAAGGCTGACAAAACCCTTTTTCAGATCATTCTCCGTCCAGCTAGGACACAGTGCAAAACTGGGTATTCCTCTGTTGTCTGATAAATGAATAAAATTAAGAGGATGATTCCTGGCTATTATCTATGCAGTAAAATTGAAGTTAAGACAAAGTCTTCTGGACATAGATGAGTCCTTTTAACGTAAAAAAAGTTTGGCCAATCTTTTCACACCTCCCTAGTTTTAGTTTAGTTGTAAACTCATCTTTGCAGGAAAGAGTCACATTATAGCGCCTTTGTCCTCTGGGTCAGCATTTTTCAAAGTTTGGGTCACGACCCAGTACTGACGGCATGTAAGGCACTGGGTCGCTCTGGTCAGCACCGTCAGTCGGGATGTTAAAAGTTCCGTGGGCGGTGCTGCCCAGCTAAGGCAGGCTAGTGCCTACCTGTTCTGACACCGTGCTGCACCATGGAAGCAGCCAGCAATGGATCCATCTTCTAGGCGAGGGGCCACAGGGCAAGAGCCATGCAGAGCTGCTTGCACGCCTCCACCTAGGAGCTGGACCTGCTGCTGGATGCTTCAGGTGCAGTGCGGTCCGCGGGGCCAGGACAGGTGGGAAGCTTTCCTCTGCATCCTGGCTGCGCTGTTAACTGGGAGCCGCCGAAGGTAAGTCCATGCCCCAACCCCGCTCCCCGATCTCCTGCCCCAGCACTGAGCCCCCCCAAAACCCAGAGCCCTTCCTGCACCCCAAACCTCTCATCCGCAGCCCCAGCCCAGAGCCCTGAGCCCCTCCTGTACCCCAACCCCCTGCCCAAGCCCAAAGCCCGCTCCGACACCCTGAACCCTTCATTCACAGCCCCACCCTACAGCCCTCACCCCCATGCCCCAACCCTCTTCCCCAGCCCTGAGCCCCTCCCACACCCCAAACCCCTCATCCCCAGCTCCATTTTGTCGCAGGCATCTACAATTTTCTTCAACTGGGTCCCTAGGGAAAAAAAAGTTTGAAATCTACTGCTCTAGGTCCTAGGTCACTGGTTTGAATACATCATAGGCTGGTTGTGACAAAGCACTGCAGGGGCTATTAATTGTCTTTGTCAGCTTAGTTATTTGCCTCAGTCTTGTTCCTAATGAACAGGTGTCCACAGGTACCCTTGCTTTCAATGCCTACAGAATCTGTGTGAAGGAGAGTTTTATATTACCAGTTCTGAAGAGGGGTGTGTATATTATGTATATTAAAAAAAACAATTCTGAAGAGTAATCTCCTCCTTCTTTCCAGCTACTTTTACAGATCTCCAGTCTCTTCTTTGCAATTAAGATCCTGGATACCTGAAGAAGCAGCTGAAACAAGGAGGAGATACCATCACTTGAGCAGCCAGCCTCTACATAGCTGCAGTGGTCCATGGACTATGGTTTGGGAACTATTACTCTAAGGATTATCCCTTACACTAACTTCTCTCTTTGACAGACACATCTGACTGCTTTCTCTGCTAACCCTATGGGAAGAAATATTTCTGTCATTCTCTCCCCTAGCTCAACTGGGAATGTGAAGAACAGTTTTTAGCAGGGGAATGAAAAGGAGAAAAAGCAGAAATTAGATCACAATGGGAATGGGATGGGATATTATGGGAATATTCAGCCAAATCAAATACCCTCTGGATATCATAACAGTGCACAAGTCCCAAAACCAAAAGTAACCTAATGCTGAATATGTAACCCTGCAGATTTTATGAGCTGTACAATGAGGATCATGCAGGTATCCCTTCAAGGGCACGTACCATTTATGAATATAGCATTTGAGCTGTTAAAAAGAGCCATTACAATCTTACATAAACACATACTTTTAAAAACAGTTCTCCAAGTGGATTGGTGACGCAATACAGGACTCAACATAATATTTTTTTCTTCACATCTCCAGATTTCTCCTTTTTCTGTACCCAAAAGAACATTTTCTGAATGCAGTGATTGGGGAAACTGGTCTTTCCCCTGGAGCTCTGCAACCATTTATACAGGCAGTCCCATCAACTGAATAATGAAAGGTCTGTGTTTATGGAGAAATTGTTTCACCAGATGGGCACAACTCCAACCTGCAGCTCTCTCTACCAGCAAAGTCAAAAGAAGTTAAAAAAAAATGAAATGGCAGAAAGTGAAATGGTTTTTGAACTGAAAAGCACCAGGTGCAAAAAAATTATTTTTTCACCCATCACAGCAACAGTTCTTCAGAAATACAGAAACTCATATTCAAAAGCGGAAACAGCCTGTAAAGAGTGGTGACAGTGACATGACACCTCCTAATATAGCTGATCAGTGGAAAGCAAGGGAGCTGCTGCATGTGACCCAAAGCCACTATTTAAAATATTCTACTCATTTTTAAATTAATTTTAAACACACATTATACATTTTTCACATTTTGTGGCATAAAATTAAAGGTAAATTCTGCCTTGGATGTATGTACAAGGCCACCATTAACTTCAAAGGGAGCTCAGTGAACACATCTGAGAGCAAATGTTCTTGTTTTATTCACTGCATTGTGAGAAGCCTTCAACAACAATAAACCACAGATGCAAAGGGATGGGGTTTTATAATATATTACACATGCATACCATGTGTGTTCAAATACACACACACTTATCTATCACATGGCTGTGAAATTTATCACATGGATATTATCTCCAAGTGTGTGTGTATTATGCACACATACATATGTATTATACACACATATCTAGAGATGATATCCATGTTATAGATTCATTTATCACATACCTTTGACCACTTCACCAGCCCTCTACCCACCCATTTATCTGTTCTGGGACTACTTTGAACATTCTGAAATGCTGATCAATTTCAAATAGTCATTCATTTTATTTTTTAAACTCAACCTGCCATTAAAATATTTCCTTTTCCTCTCCATCAAACCATAGAAATTCTCCCACCAGCCTCCATGCACACACACACACACACACTTAAACTTCCCCATGACCCAGGATAGGAAATATTCAGCCCTCACCTTATAACAGATTTATGGTACAGCATCTATAGGGCTAAAAATGGGAACTTCCCAGCATTGAAAAATGGGAGAGTCCCGGCTTCCCAATGAGACATAGAATCCATGATTCTAAATCCTGGGAGGTTCCATTATGTTAATCTTAAATAGTCTAATATATTTATTGATAAAAAAACTATTTTAGTTCAATTTAGATGGTTTTTATGGCCCTCACTGAGCCCTACATTTGGACTCATGCTGTAACTGAGGCCTTGCCTGACATGAGTAATTAACACATGGAAGGAGGCCTCATTTCTTGGAGGACAGAATTAGGGAGATGAACAGATCGTTAGGCTGAAAAGACAGAGGGTAAGTCTACATAGCAAATAAAAACCCATGGCAACCAACTCAGGCTTGCAGGGCTCAGGCTGCGGGGATGTTTCATTGCTGTGTAGAGTTGCAGGCTCAGACTGGAGCCCTAGCTCAAGGACTCTGCAGGGTGTGAAGGTTCCAGAGCCTGGGCTCCAGCCTGAGTCCACAAGGAATCATCCCAGCAGCCTGAGCCAGCTAAGATAAGTCAGAACATCCAGGGAACCAGTTACTAACAATGGACAAGATACGTTAGGAATGTAAAGAGGAGGTGAAGCATGGATGATACATGAACAGAGCATGCAGCACAGGGATTGGTTCCTGCAAAGTGACCAAGCCAATCCAAAAATGTAAGATGTAGTGTATAGTAAATGCAATGAGATCTGTAATTGTATATGAACTGAGAGGGTTTCTGTGTAACTTTGGATGTGTGGCATGCCCTAGACCCACCCCCTACACTTGAGTCTGATCAACCCAGCACAGCTTTGCTGTACACCAAGGAAAGGAACCTAAATCTGACGAAATCTGGAGTCAAACTGAGTTTTTTGGATTCTGGAGAACTAGATGAAATGTTCTCCCAGAACTAGACACGGTGTTCTGAATAAGCTGAGTGGAAAAGGTCTGAGATGGAATCCCAACACATGCTAACGCAGGCACCTGGGTTTTAAATAAGTACAAAAATAGTTCTAATGATTAAAAAAAATGTATAGCCCACTAAAATTTGTAAAATAGATTTTGCTGTAATGTGTGTGGCATATACAGAACATATAGTAGGGTGGAGCGCTATAAAGGTTTTATTAGCTCCTTTTGTTATTAACTCACTTGTTGCTTTTCCACTTGTGAATAACGTGGCCATGCTCTGTCCATCCAGATAAAAACTCTGTTCCAAAAACACACAATCATCTAAGGCCTGGTCTACACTAAGAAGGGGGGTCGAACTAGGGTACGCAAATTCAGCTACGTGAATAGCGTAGCTGAATTCGAAGTACCCTAGTTCGACCTACTCACACGTCCAGACGCGGCGGGGTCGAACTCTGCGGCTCCCCCGTCGACTCCGCCACCGCCGTTTGCAGTGGTGGAGTACCGGAGTCGACCGCAGCGCTTCCGGAGTTCGAACTATCGCGTCTAGATCAGACGCGATAGTTCGAACTCCGAGAAGTCGAACTCACCGCATCGACCTGGGAGGTAAGTGTAAACCTACCCTAAGCCTCTTTCCCTCTCCCCACGCTCTTCTACAATATATGCACTATGTGTTGTTTATGTTCTATATCATACACACTATTCTATATATACATGCAAACACATTTTTAACATGTGCACTCTAATAAACTAAGTACAGATGAATGGATCTTATTTTTTAATTGTGAACAAAATACTCATCAAGTGAATTTTTATGCTAGAAACTGTTCAAATTGTAACTATTCAACTTTTCAAGTCAACTCATCCGAAGTTTTTATAGATGCACTGCTTTGAAAATCTCAGTGGGCAGATGGAAGTGAATTATGAATAGACGTCTATATTCAGATCTTCCAGACACAACAGATACTGGACAAAATCTCATTGCGATTTGATTTATGCTCTTTTATTGCTTGGTTACTTTAAACAAATGTTTCAAATAATTTATAATAGATCATTGTGGGATCCTTGTTCTTAATCATTTCATTAGTTGTTGACTGCAAAAGCGATATATGCAATTTACTTTACCTTTTTGCAAACTCCAACAGAAAAAAAGGTTATTAAAATTAACCCAGCTGTAGACTCCTCTTCATTCTAATCCTTCTTAGTGTGTCCTTAACCTAAGTTTAAATGGTATGAATCTGACATTTGCATTAGGTAAGAATCTTTCTTTCATTAAATCCATGCAGGAATTAAAGGGGAAAAAAGCAATACTACCAGTATATACACATATATTACTGTATGTATGTATATAGAGAGTCTACATGCTTATTTAGTCATCTCAGGAACGCTGTACACAATCCTTTGAGCATCAGTCTACTGGTAAAGAGGAAATCTATGTTTGCTTTCATAATAATGCATATGTCTAACTCTAGGGACATACCAAAATTCTTTATTAGTCACCTGCAAGTTACTATAATATATTAACCATATAAAAAACAAACTGTCTTTAACTATACAGTCTCATTTACAATTCCCTAGCTTCCAGTCACTAAATATGAACCAGCCACAGAATAAACAATCAAAACCCTACAAACATCAGCTATTCCAAACATAGCTTTGGTCTCTCTTTTTCCTAATGCTTAGATGTTAGTTGTTTCATTTTTGCTGACTGATCATTTAAACTCCTATCTATTATTAAGTCTTTAGGCTTTAGGAGTTTCCGTTCTAACTACTGAGGAATCTGAGATCTCCTTTAGGTTTCCTGGAATGAGAGGTTAAATATTTTTCAAGAGGTGTGAAAAATGAACCATTTCCTTTAGCCTGTCTGTGGATAACTCTTCATCTCTTACCAACAAAAGCAACAGTCTCAAGCTTCACCACACTAGCATACCATAGTCTTTAAAACTGAATTACACAACAAGGAAGTAAGAGGCTTTAGACTTTTAAAAATGCACATCTTGGTAGGTAAGAAAAAAGAACATATTGTTATTATCTGTTTTTTATCTTAAAGCTGTCTGTATACCCTTTCACTAGTATGTTCCGAGACCTACACACGTTTCTAATTACAATGATGGATAGTTTAGTATAAAATATTCACTAAGAAATTAATGAAAGCCAAAATCTGAGGTTTCCCCCAAAATGGTCCAATTTCACACAAACAAAAACCGTTTTAAATGAAGAATAGGATAACATTAACAAAAATGTAATCATACTACTCAAAAATGGCCTAATTTTAAAGCAAAAACCTCATGACAGTTTAATTCAATTCAGAAGATGATCCATTTTCTTTTTAAAAACGTGCCAAAATTGAATGTTTGCATATTTTGGTGCCAAAATTCCATTTTATGAAATTTTATAAGAACATACAATTTTGTGGGCATGATATCATACAATTTCACAGCTGCAGTGAAAGTTTGGCATGTGTGTATATTCCATCATGGAATATCTATATACGTATTATCATTTACATTATTTCAAGTTGCACGAACATGAGTATCAGGTCTAAAGAATTTTCAAATTCTCAAGGATTAACATATTCAATGTAATTCAATTACAGGCAGCACCTGCAGACATCCCACTGCACCACCGAGTCCTGATATCGTCACTGGGGTTCTTCATGGGAACGGCAGCATAGTTGCGCATTACCATTTGCAATATCAGAACCTCCATGTAAAAAATAATGAGTTCTATTAATTAAATTAGGACGTAAATCACACAAACCTTATTCATTTGGTTTCAACAGGACTCTTTGCATGTGTAAGACCTACTTTTACAAGTCAGGGCCACATGATCTAGCACTTTCATTGTACCGCTCCCCAATGCTAGTGATCTGTCATTTATCTGTAAAGCACCAGGCATATCTACTATACTGAATACATTATAAACAAATAAATAACAGAATTTACTATATAATAAATCACTGTGGGTGAAATCTTGGCCATTTAAAGTCAGCCACTGAAGTCAGTGGCAAAGTCCCATTGACTTTAATGGAAACAGGATTTCACCTGGTATGTTTATTTGCCTATTTGTTCCCTAGATCAAAGTAGCAGGGCTAATACTCAGTTCCTTTACACTGGTTTTGAAGTCTATGAGTGTAAAACGAGTGTAACAGAGTGGAGAATCAAGCCTAATAATTAACAACATTGATCAATTGTCACAATGTAGCTCAAATTCAATAGCCAACTGCAGAGGCAAGAAGAGTTTTGCACATAGGATCTGCAATACAATGACATAACTGGGTGAGTTAAGATGGAAGTGAATTATGAGACTCTTTCAGTAGAGGACTTAAGCTGTCATCTTTAATTCTGGATGTCTTCTGTTTTATGGCTAATTTTAAGTCACACCCTTGAAGCTTTTTAGCATAGTTTTTATATTCAACAAGATGAGAAAAAGACCAGTGAGTTGAATGTCTTAAATTCCAGTGTACTGGTTTTCATATATTTTTTTTAATGAAAGCATGTTGCACTGCAAAACACAGGTTGGTAGGTTTTCGCAGAATATAAAAATACCAAGGCTATAAATTTGTTTTTAAAAAAGTTACATTACTTACAAAAAGTGTCATGATCCTAAAACAAAGAATATATATACCATCATAACCTCGTCCATAGATAACTGAAATTTCAAGGAACAGCTAAGGAATGTTAATGATCAGTAAAGAAGATTTACCTCACGGGGTCAAAGTTGGAGAGTGGTATTAAATATATGTTCCTTGCAGAGCTGATTTTGTGTCACTTACGTACACTTTGGTTTTGAAAGGACTGGTATGACAAAATGACATTTCAATAGCACGAGATTGCATTCATTTGCCACAAAACTATAAAAGGCATTGTTTTTCCTAGAAAAGGAACTCACAGTCAAGAAGCTGTTGCAGAATGAAAGACAGTAGATAAACTCTAAGAATTTCGGTGCCAATTTTAATCTTGCTTTAAAGTTTACTGACAGCAGTACTGGGGCTTGAGTAACAGATGAAGCATCTGTTTCCACCCTCCTATCATCCATAATGTAAATGAACAAGATCTATAAAAATCTATGTAAGTCTGAGACTCCCGGTCTGACACAAACACATAATTATGACTGCAGCTACACAGATAGAAAGTTAGAATGCCTTTCTTAACTACATCTAGATATTGACACCCTGCTGTTAGTTGATCCATTAGCTAACCATTAAGGAAAACTGGTCTGATTCTATCATCTTCCTCAAAATGTTCCTTTTAATTTTCTTTTTAAATTGATACTTTGAAATATTAAGGTCTATTTTGCCATATCCAGAAGAATTTCTTCTGTCCTTTTATTTCATTATCTATTTGAGAAGTACTATATGTGAGTCACATGAATCTGAAGAATCAATAAAACATGTAAAATAGTTGTTACTTTAGTGCCTAATCTCAATAATCTATCTAATAAGTACAGATGGTTCCAAGCTCCAAAGTTTGGAACGGAGTCTGAACTTCTCAGAATGGAGGGCTGCTCAGATCTAAGGGTTTTAGCTCATGTTCATCTTTAGCAGCAGTGTTTTCTAACAGCTTTATGATACTGAAAGCAGGTGAAGTACAGACCTGACATGAATGCCTTATATTCAGGTGCAGTACCAACTAGCTCCTTATACACCTGTCAGGCAAAATAATGGACTCAAAAAGAAAACAGTTTTGCTCTCCGAGACATCCATGCAATCCCATTGATGTTAATGATGCTGCATGGTGTTATCTGAGAGCAAATTTTCACCCAGCTTCTTAACTAGAAATACCAATACAATGAATCTCTCCCATGTCTAATTACATTATTTAGATACAGCAGGTTGCATTTCTGGTATTACATCTATCATGATATGCCTTATATTATTTCTGACCAGCAGAAGGGCAACCAGAATTTTCGTAGAGCTCTCCCTCTGGTGCCCTCCACCCAGCCCCACACACTTCCCTCTACCCCTATAGCCACTGTACCCAGCCCTGAGCTCTCCCCATGCCGCTCCCCCATACCCAGGCCTGAGCTCTCCCCATGCCACCCCCCCTTACCCAGTCCCTGAACTTTCCCTCATACACCCACATCCACACACACTCCCCTGCCGCACACCCTGTCTTATGCTCTTCCCCCCCACCACATACACATTGTCCTGTACCCCGCTCCGAGCTCTCCTCCCCGTACCCAGTCATATGGTCTCCCCTTCCCACACCCAAACCAGATCTCTTACCCAGAGAGGTGATGTGACAGGACAGTTTACCCCTGAAAGGCCTAATGGTCAGCCCACCACATCATGTGGCATGGCATGGCCCCTAAGGGTTTGAAAGGTCTGATTATACATGAGGACCCAGGAGATATTGGGAGAGAGGAAGCAGTCCTGGGAGTAAGAAGTGTTTGGGAAGAAATCCCATTACTATTTCTTAAAGGGCCTGGGGCCCAGAAGCCTTGCAGAGAGGGTAGGGCAAGGCTCCCCCTCTCATGCCTACCAACTGGGGATAAGGTGGGAGAAAGAGACCAGCATAAAGGACCAGGACTGCCTCCCCTCTCAGAGTGGATACCAGCAGGGAAAGCTGGCCTGCTGAGCAGCCTGAAGCCTAAGAAAAGGGGCCAGCTGGGGGAGAAGCTGGTTAAGGCTGCACAGCTGACTAATCCACAACTCAGCTTCAGAGAGGAGAGGGGAGAGCTAAGGGCTCCTGTTTAGGAGAGACTAGAATATAAGAATGGCCATATTGGGTCAGACCAAAGGTCCATCTAGCCCAATATCCTGTCTTCCAACAGTGGCCAGTGCCAGATGCCCCAGAGGGAATGAACAGAACAGGTAATCACCAAGTCACCCATTTACAGCTTCTGGCAAACAGAGGCTAGGGACACCATCCCTGCCCATGCTGGCTAGTAGCCATTAATGCACCTATCCTCCATGAACTTATCTAGTTTTTTTTTAATCCTATTATAGTCTTGGCCTTCACAACATCAAGATAATCTGTTAAGAGAACTTGGGAGACTCCTGGACAGGGAAAAAGTGCAGGACTAACTAATACAGCCCAGTTCCAGAGAGGAGAGCTGGGAACTCCTGCTAAAGGAAGGACAGACAGAAGTAACCCAGAGAAGGAAGTGAAAAGGGTTCCAGAAACAGAGAGTGTTTATATGCCCAGCAAAGAAGAGTCTCCTGAAGGAAGGTGCCAGAGTCTGCTATTTGGATGAAGTATGAGACGATGAATGCCCCAGGTGTAGCTGAGAAAGCTTGTACTTACACTTATGGCTCTTGTAAATAAAGGAGACTCTTGGAAGGGTGCACTCTTTGATAAAAAGATCTGCCTAGACTTGTTTATAACTTGGGTGAAGGGAAGTGAGGCAGGACTCACGTGCAGTACCACTCCTGACTGAAAGGGGGCACACCAGGGTGAACACAATGCCATCATAGGTGGCCAGGCTGAGGCTCACCATCCCCACCAGGGGCCAGGCAGTTCTGGGAGCCTCAGACCCCATTCTCCTTCTGTGTGTCTGCTTCCCCAGAAAGCAGCAAAAGCCTGGATCCAACCCTCTCATCGTCCTGAGAACTGAGGGTTCTTGGTGTCTCGTGCTCTGCTTCTCTTTGATGGCTGGGAGTGCCCCGTGCCAATGGATGCTGGAAGAACTACAAAAGAATGTGAGGGGGGGCAAGGGTGAAGCTGGTCCAAGGGATAACAACGTCATGCAAATTTGACCCGGCTGCCCTCTGGCACACCAGCAGGGAAGGGGCTCCACCATTGGGCACCCCAATCCAGTTGGCATCAATATTGTGCCCTTGCTGATCAGCTCCCTATTTAGCAAAAACTGACAACTCATTGAGACAATTCTTCTAGAATGGATACACAAAATGTTTGGGGGTGGGGTGTATTCCTGACCTATTTTAGGCTCCAGTGAAGCAAGATAAATAAGCACATGTTTAATGAGTGAGTAGTCCCATTGACTTATATAGGACTATTCAGAAGCTTAAAGTTTGACCCGAATATGTAAATTGCTAAATGAGCGTCTTAATATGTATTTGGACCAAAATGCAAAAACAGACACTCACATTTTTATATGAGCAAGGGAGTCAGATAACCTAGGTGCCTCAATCTGCAAGTCCTATGATCATTCTGTTCTGGTTTATTTATTCATTCCTGTGCAGTGAATGCTTTTTCTTTACCTTTTTTTTTAATACAGAAGTTTCTTGAACATATTTTTACTCTTACTAGTACATCTGATTATTTTTAATTCCTCATACCAAACCTCCAGGCACCTTTGCAAAGAATATCTACAAACAGTGTTTAGCACAGGTTGAATACATTCTAGGCAATTTGTCGTAAGACATGCAAATACTAAGAAGTAGGATACACTCAGACAGATTCGTTCTCTTATTGAGGGGTGAGGAGAGGGTCCTGACTTAAATTAAAAGTATCCTCTGGAAAGAGGAGCAGAGAGTGTGGCTAAAGCAGTCTGCAGTTAAAATTACAAATCGTCCTGTTCTGGAGCCCTGAAATCCACGTTAGCCAGCCTCTTTCTGCAGCTCCTAACTTGTTTCTTTTTGTACCTCAACCTCCTAAGGTCCTTTAACCTTAACATACTCTTTTACCCATCCTCATACGCCTATTTTCTACATGATTTTGTACAGCAATATGATACCAGCATTAGCCCAATGCAAAAAACATCCAGGAAAAAAAGTGGTTGTTGAAATCTTTCCTTGTAGTAAGCTGAAATGCAATACAAGTAAATGTTTCAATTAGAAAATCTTTACAATAATAGTCTAACCATTATTCATTATTTTATGTTTATTGTAGCAATATTAATTATAACGGATAAATTAATTTGTTAATAATGAAGATGCCAAGTGTACTTCAATGGGATTCTTTTGTTCAGTATTCCTTAAAAGGACTATTATTTTAAAGGGCTTCCAAAAATATTAATACATAATGTTAAACTGAAATCCATACTTCAGTTATGTTCGCGAAGCAACTGGCGAGGTTTGCTTAAGAAATTTCATGCCCGAGCTTTAGAAGTGTGCACCCTAACCTTCTTTGACACATAATTCAAGATAAACACTTTCTTCGTGACAGACATTTCAAGAGATCAAAGAGTGGAACAAAGGCAGAGGGTGACATGAAGCACAAGTTCTGGACCATTAAGATGAATGGATAGATTAGCTGGAAAATTCATGATGACACATTGGGCTGACTGAAGTGGCTCTGTTTATGTAATTACAGCTTGGGTGCTTAGGGGATATGAAGCTCTAAACAACAATTTTACAGTAGTGCCTCTGTATGAGAGCTCCTGCAGTATTTCAGCAAGCCCGTCCATCAATGCCAATCAATGCAATTCACCTGACATCTCATTACAGGTTTTAAGCAGTTAGATGTCATCTAGCAGAGGACAAATAGTTCATTAGAAAAACTGTTATGGGACAAATACAACCTTTATGCACAACATTCCAAACAACATTCAAGTGTACTGCCAAATAGGGCTAAATAAAAGTCAAACAAGATAAATTAGCTACTATGGAGTGCGCTCTTTGTATAGCCCAGTCACCCAACTGGCCCATGTTTATGATTTATTGACAAACTGCAAGACATAATGTTCTGCTTGCTAAACAAAAATGTGTTTTATAACGCACATCCCAGATACAGAGAATGAGACTGGGAGCGTTGCTTTCACCTCTGAAGCTTCCTTTGTGATGTGAATAAGAAATAAACCAATGGCTTGTTTTGTCTGCTGAAGCTCAATGTGTTCAGTCCACCATCTAAATGAATGTTTTCAGCAACGTTTTAGACCATAAGACGGACTTTAGAGCATGCCATGACATCAAAAACCTGACCAAGACTTCTCTTTAAATGACTGTTCGAAAGGATATGTAATTAATTAAAACTGTGATTTATGAGATTCTAAGTGGAACCACACTCACTGATTTGCTGGTGATTACAGGAAGAAAGCTAACCATATAGCTGGCAAAACCTACAGTGCCGGAATATAGAGATGGGGGCAGGGCAGGGAGAGCTAGGGTTTCTTAATCTTGTTCACAGGTGCCTTCCATTGCTCACTATCAAACAGCCTGCACATTTCTTTTCATGCTAGGAACTCCACTGCACATTTCTCAGAAAAGCAGGTCTCCTCTAAAGCCAAAAGTCCCTCCCCTAGAAATGAAAAAGCATAAGTGATAGGGAGCAACTCTGCAATGGCAGGAAGATGGACTAGCTCAGTGGTTCCCCATATTTTTCCCTATAAGGTCGATAACATGTTAATAGACAGATTTGTTGCCTATTTCCAAATACAGAGACCATCTTCCTTCTCACTCACAATCACAGCTTCCATGGCAAGAATAGCAATTGCTTACTTGGAAAGGGAATATATGAACAATAATGGGTTTTTTTAGATTCTTTAAATGCCATTTAACAGCTGGAAACAAGGAGGATAATCAGTACCATGTAGCCAACCTTGGAGTGAGTGCTCCACAGAGCCCAGTTTACAGTCTAGTCTAGATGTCTGCATAGTCTGGGAACTGTTGCACTAGATGTCCTCGTAGGCATTTCTCATTACTAATTTTTTATTGCTATTTTGTCATTGCGGGTAACAGCCACAACAATACAAAGTGAAGCATTTTACTACATTAGCAGGATTTAGGGGTTATAGTAGACAAGCAACTGAACATGAGCTCTCAGAGCAATACTATGGCAAAATGGCTGATGTGATGTTTTGCTGGAGTAGAAGTGTTATTTTACCTCTGTATACACCATTGGTGAGTATACTGGAATATTGAATACAACTCTGGTGTCCACATTTTAAAAAGGATGATGAAATTTGGAGAGGGTGCTGAAAAAAAACCCCCACAAATATAATTTGAGGACCGGAGAAAATGCCTTTCAGTGGGAGACTTAAAGAATCTGTTTAGCTTTTCAAAAGGAGGACTGAGAGGCGACTTGATTACAGAATATAAAAGTACCTTCATGGGGAGAAAATACTGGTATTAAAGCATTTTTTTAATCTAGGAAAGAAAGACATAACATGAACCAACGTCTGGAAGCTGAAGCCAGGCAAATTCAAAATACAAATCCGGCACACATTTTTAACAGTGAGGGTGATTAACCACTGGAACAAACTACCAAGGGAAGTGGTAGACTTTTGATCTCTTAATGTCTCCAAATCAAGACTGGATGCCTTTCTGGCAGATATACTTTAGTCAAACACAAGTTATTGGGCTCAATATAGGGGTAAGTGGGTGAAACTTAATGGTCTGTGCTATACAGGCTAGATGAGCTAATGGTCCCATCTGGCCTTAAATTCTATGAATCTATACAGTAAGAATGAAAGCAAAAATGGCAGAACACTAGTTCCAAACACCAGTGTTAAACTGAAGTGACCATAGTTCTGGGTTTGATCCTGGGGCCACATTCCAGCTGCTTCATTGGCACAGGACAACCCTCAGCTTGGTGGATCAGGCCCCTGTGTAGAGGATGCCGGAGCAAAGGCTGTAGCCAGGATGAAGAGGTAATTGCCAGGCCTCCCCTACTCCCAGGCTCCCTTAGGAAGCTGAACCAACACAGAGCAACCCCAGGCATCTCTGCATAAATCCCTCCTAGCTGCACTGACTGCTCCTCAGCCATGGCAGGAAATCTGACCCTCTGTCACATCAAAAGCACACTCTCCTTCTAGAATATACCCAGGCCACCCCTGCCCTTGTGTCCTACTACAAACCCATTACAGTCATATATTTTGTCAACTGCAACCATCTTACAATCTCTTCCAAGCTGTGCTCCAGCAGGCCTCACTGGTGTAACAGTTCCATTATAAAACAAAATAAATTAGAGTAACTCTTAGGCTGCTCTAACTAGTAAGGCAGGAAATCAGCTTAGAGCCACATATGCCTCCCCATGAGTTGTGTCAAGCATGACTGGCACAACAAAGGATTGCCCAGCATCTGTAAAGCACTTTGGGCAGCTTCAGGATAAAAGGTGCTATATGCTGTAAAATTAAAATATTATTTCCATCAGGATGAACATTTTTGTCCTGGAGAATCCACATTGTCAGGATTTGAAACCAAAAAAGAATGGATGCAAACACCATTTAATCACTTTATGTGATATTAGGTCACCATTACCATCATTCTGTTACTAGTATGAGAGATGCTAGCTGCACTACTAATGTTGATAACTTAGCATACTTTTTATGCATCATATAATCACCCTGTAGAATGCACTGCCACAGGACACTATTGATGCTAGTTATTTAGTCAGATTGAGAAAAATATTAGACATATATATGAATAAGGAACAGCATTTGATGTTATTTTAGCTACATTAAAACATAAGCAATATCAGTCCTCATGCTTCAGGCCATCTAAGGTTAGGTAGGAATATCTTGCCCATTTCATAATTGTCTGGGTGCATTATGGGTTTTTTTACTTGTGACTCATCAGTATGCACAACTGGCTAGAGGCATACAAAAATAACGTTTTAATATTTTGTGTAAAACATAATACACATTTAATTTGCCCAATATCATAGCCTTTCATTGTATAATATCCTTTAATACTCTGGTAAGTGAAACTTTTTGTTGCTGTAAAATCTAGGAAGAACACTGAGGGAACATGATAAATACAACATGTAATTTGGTAGTATCATACAGGACTCAGTTCATCAATCAATAGAATAAGTCAACAGCAGTCCTAAAAGTTCAGGATCATTCTTCACTGCAAAGTCAAACTGCATGCACAGGATTTTAATTTTCTAAAGTAAAACATTGGTCCATTCAATTACTTTTATCAGTAACATACCCTGGTGTTTATTCTACTTTTCCCACATTTTTAGACCAAATTAGCCCATAACTGGCCCTCAAATTCACGAAAGCAAAGTTTACTTGGGAATTCTATGACTATACAATGCCATATATCCATCATTAAGTTTACCTAATTTACAATGATCCGTGCTCCTGTTTTGAAAATGATAAAGGTTCTCCAATTTATAAATTGTAAAAATCCATCACTGCGCATGAAGAGACACCTAATGAAGAGGGATAGATAAAGCCTAGTTTTGTGCACACCAGTAACAGATTGTTTCTGTTTACATCATATCTGTATTTAGAAAAGGGGGAAAAAGTAAACCAGACCAGTTAGTAGTATGTAAGGTTTTAAAACAAACTGCGAAGAAAAGAATAATTAAATTAATGGAAGTAAACAGTAAAGGGGATGTAATTTAACTAAGGTAGATCATACCAAACTAATGTGATTTCTGTCTTTGAGAAAATAACTGAATTTTTAGATAAGGGACATGGAGTAGATCTAAGAGCTTGTCTATACTTAAAATGCATTTTGTAGTGCTTCAGCGACCAACAGAAGGGGTTCTCCCTTCAGTATAGGTAAACTGTCTATACCGGGGATTAGCTTGGTTTAACTGCATTACTCAGAGGTGCGGATTTTTCACATCCCTGAGTGACGCATTATACTGATTTAATTTCCTACTGTAGACCAGGGTTAATATACTTGGATTTAAGTAAAGCATTTGACACAGTACTACATTGGAAATTATTAGTTAAATTAAGGAAGATGGCGATCATCCCAAGCATTGTAAGGTTGATAAGGAAAATGTTAAAGGGGAGAGGGCAACAGGTCGTGAATTATCAGAATGCAGGGAGGGAACTAGCAGAGTTCCTCAAGGATCGGTCTTGGGATAAATCAATATTTTTAACGACCGTGGCACAAAAAGTAGGAGTGTGTTAATGTAATTTGCTAATGATACAAAATTGGGAGTCTTCATCGATACAGATGAGGATGGGAATATTACATAGTAAAATCTGGATGACCTTGAAGACTGGAGTGACAGAAATGGGATGAAAATCAATAATAGGATCTAACAATAAGAATTTCTGCTACAAGCTCTGAGCTCATCAGTTGGAAATGACAGAGGAGAAGAGAGACTTCAGTGTGTGGGTCAAACACAGGGTGTCTATGAACCACCAATGTGATGGCATTGTGGAAAAGGCAAATGCAATCCCAGAATGTATTAAGCAAGGCATTTCCAGTAGAGATTGAGAAGCATGAATGCCATTGTACAGGCACATTGTAAGACCTCATTTGGAATATTATGTATAGGAAGTACATCAGGGAAGATAAATTTAAACTGGAACAGGTGCTGAGAAGAACTATTAGGATGATCAGGGGAATGGAAGACCTATTATATAAGAGGAAACTGGAAGTGCTTGGCTTGTTTAGTCTAGCAAAAAGAAGGCTGCGAGGGAATATGCAGTCAGGAGGTTTATAGCAGGGAGGTTGAAGAGCTATTTAAGCGAAAGGACAATATTGGAATGAACAAATTCAGGCTGAAAATTATCATTCATCATCATTCATGCCCGTCACCCCAACCGGGGTATGGGCCGCCAACCACAGATCTCCAGAGTCTTCTATCCTGGGCCATTCGCTCTAGCTGGTTCCAGGTATAGCCCATTTTTTTGCTATCAACCTGAAGGTCGCGTCGCCAGGTATTTCTTGGGCGGCCTCTTTTCCGCTTGCCTTGGGGGTTCCACCGCAGTGCCTGTCTGGTGATGTTGGTTGGCTGCTTGCGTAGTGTATGTCCTATCCAGCCCCACCTTCTCCTTCTAATTTCTTCCTCTGCTGGGAGTTGATGGGTCCTCTCCAAGAGGTGGATGTTACTGATGGTGTCTGGCCAGCGGATCTGGAGAATCCTTCTGAGGCAGCTATTAATGAAGGTCTGGATCTTCCTGGTGGTTGTTTTGGTTGTCCTCCAGGTTTCA
This sequence comes from Mauremys reevesii, assembly GCF_016161935.1. Classification (NCBI taxonomy): domain Eukaryota; kingdom Metazoa; phylum Chordata; order Testudines; family Geoemydidae; genus Mauremys; species Mauremys reevesii. The sequence goes on along the minus strand of NC_052624.1, from coordinate 56,667,288 downwards.
GCTCCATACAGTAGGACTGATTTCACGTTGAACAGTCGAATCTTTATTGCCAAAGACAGCTCTCTGGAGCTCCAGATGTTCTTGAGCTGTAAGGTTTCTAACCATCAGAGAGGTGAGATTCTGGACTAGCCTCCCAGTAGGAGCAGAGAGATCAAACAACTTAATTAGTTTTAAGAAACAGATGGACAAATGTATGAGTCCAACTGTATTGTGGGGTTGTTTCTGATGGTAGGGGGCAGGACTCAACAGGGCTCACTTCCAGTTTATGTCTTATATTCCTAAAATCTCATGCTTCAGGGCTTCAGCTGGCCACCTGCAGGGGTCAGGAAGGAATCCCCCCCCCAATGTATTATGAGGGGGTTTGTTTTAATCTCTTTCCTCTGAAGCATCAAGAGTGGCATGGCTGGAGATGAGCCATTGGATGGGGAGGGCCAGTGCTGTGAGGTGGCACTGAGCATTCTCCCTCTCAGGTTCTTGGCTGGCTGGTTCTTGCTCACATGTTCAGCATTAACTGATTGCCATATGTGGGGTTAAGAAGGAATTTTCTCCCAGGTCAGACTGGCAGTGATCTAAGGGGGTTGTCACCTTCATCTGCAGGTGGTGGTGCAGATCATTGTCGGCATTATCTGTTTATATCTCACTGAACCATTTCCCAGACATTGCAGGGCCTCACACACTGGTGCACCTCAGTCCCTCCTATTCTCTGCAGTGGCACATAATAGTCTAGTTTCCAGAGGGATGTAATACTTTGATCTAATTTTGGTTTGGGGTTTTGTGTGGGGTGCTGAGTGGTGTTGGCGGCCTGTGATATACAGGAGGTCAGATTAGTTGATCTGCTGGTCGCTTCTGTCCTTAAACTCTATCACTCCATGACTCTAACAAAATCAATCATTCACCTAGTGTCCTAGAGTCACAGGAAGCAGGTATGCTGGTCTGGTGCACGACAAACACTGAGGGGCTAAGTAGCCCAAATTAAAAGGTTAGATTGTGCAGCAGTTTAACAAATCAGACTATTCTCTTGCAACCAAAGTGCATCAAACTAGAAGAACTATAGATCCTTTGGGACTTTGCCTGGAGCTCCAGTTGGTCTACTGATGTCGACTCCTGTAAAAGCAGGAATGCGCTCCAGCTAACTGAAGAGCTAGCCAATGCTGAATTAGCACTTGCATTTGGACCAAAGTAGAAGAGGAAGGGAGAGAATCTCTCAAGAACAACAAGAAAAAAATTGGCTGCAAGTTCTTTGCCTCTGTCAGTAAAGGACTGGCAAAAAAAAAATCCTCTCTCTCTGTGTAAAGTAGAAAAGACAATGCCACATTAAATATAGATATTTTAAAAAAATCTTTAAGGCAATATTTCTTTAAACGGCTTGAACTTAACTCTTCTGCTCTATTAACAGAGAAAAGTTCAGCTGAAAAACAAGACACAGGTCCCTAAGCCACTCAAATCTATATGATTCTATGGATCCTGAGTTCATTTACCTCCTTTTGAACACTGCCAGGTAGGCAGGCCAGAAACAACATGTGATTTCCTCTTCCCAGTTCAGAGGAATTTGAGTTAAGAGTTTGCAAAAGGTATAGCCGGAGGATTCTCATGCTTGAATTTGATTTAAAGACGCAGTTTAAATTTGCAGCTGTTGTTTAAAAAAAAAGGAAAAATAGCTGACAGGCATAAACTCAATGTTCAGTGCTTCTGGCTAAACTTTCACTAGTGAGCCAAGCTCAGTGTTGCCAGGTCCTACCATGACAGCTTGTCTGCGTCCAGCCCTTCTTTCCAGTGACCGAGGAGCCAGTTGGCTTGTTAAACTTTCCATTACGTTAGGAACAATCTACTCTCCAAATCACATAGGTGCTGTAAGTGATGCCATTAATTTAGTCTGCTGTGCAGTTCTTTGCCCCCTGCCCTACTCCACTTCTATAAGCACTCAATGAAAAGAAAGACAATGGGACTGATTCTCCATTAGCTTGCCCCATATGTTGTCATTCACACCAGTGCAAAGTGAGTGTAGAAGACTGCCATTTTCATTTAGTAGTATTTACACCCACTTGGCTCTGGTGTAAATGACTGCAGATCATGCAGGTTAATGGAGAAATGGCCTATTTATACATTAAACTTCCTTTTGAGGAGTACGTTGAGCATAAGCTATTCTTTCCTCTGTTTAATTCAAGAAGATGTGTTGCTTTACATTCACTAGCCAATTGCTTATCTGACTTTAAAAGGTAATGCTTAATCAGAAAGGCAATAATGTTCTGTTATTCTTTACTACCAGTGGCAATATCCCCCAGGTGGTGAATTCAGGCACACAAGAAGTACCTCGAAAGATCCCCAAAGGTGGATGGGAGTGGATTTAGGGTCACATAAGCTAAGCAAGGAGTCTCCACAACATTTGGATATACTTTAGCACCCAGAAGTTGAGATGCTTTTTACCTAAAGCAAATTTCATTTACAAGGGCATCATGCAAAGTCTATTGAAATGTTCACTTAGCTCTAGTTTCACTGAGTTATTGACCTATACATATTTACTCTAAGTTAGTTTTTTGTAGCCATAGACAGTTTTAAAGGAATTGTGAAAAGCAACCACATTTGAGGTGAAAGTTTTTACTTTAAAGGGCATTGAGGGCTTTAACAAAAGAGTGTAATGTTTCTTTAATATCTGTCCTTATAGCTAGCTTAATTTCACACTGAAAATTCTATTATCCCTATTATTCCTCCTAATAAAAAACAGTGCATTTCCCTCTAGAGGTAACCTGGCAAAAGGGCTCAATCTGTTGGAAATTCACCCAAATAAAAAAATACAATCACATTTATTCTTTAAGTCTTGGAGTATTAGATTGGTAAATCACTGGTGTTTTCCAACTCTCCCTACAGGATTTTTCACTCTTTGGTAACCTCCTAATTTAAGCAGAAATAATAGCAATAGAAAGATAACACAAAATTGTCTCTGAATTTAAACTCAATGATCTGATGCAGTTTAAAATTTTCCCTGTGATTTGTTTATATTTTAATTTATTAAAAGCTGAAGTTACATGGTCAATGGAGCTTGCAACACATATGCAACAGGTAATCCTCAAGGAAAATATGCTCCACCTAGTATCCTGTTTTCATCTGATGTTTATATTCATCATTACCATGCTCTATGTTTTGAAAAAGCATTTAGAGGACATTTTATCTTTAATGGATTTTTTTTATGATCATGGCATTGCAGATACAAATAAGCCAGATCCAAGCCACAACATTTAGATTTGAATGTATCCTAAGTTGAGGAGCGTGTGCTTGGATCTGGAGGTTTGGTCCATTTCCAGTTGTGGCAGCAAAGACAGCTATGTAGAAAAGGCACCGTAACACCTGTTGTCCAATGTAATTCCCTAAAGTCTCATTAGTTAGAATCTCTCAGTCTCTCTCACTCCAGAGTTAGTATGGCTCCGTCAGTGACCCATTTGCCTCTGGGCTAGAACAACAGTCCTTAAGGCTGCAGCACTCTTCATTTTCAAAACACTTTCCAAACATGAACTAGTTACTTCTCATAACACCTATGTGAGGTAGGTAAGCATTAACCCCTTTTTACACTTATCTATCGGAGGCTGAGAGTTTGTGACTTTCCCCACGGTCACGGAGAGAGAGCAAGTGACAGTCAAGGTGAAAATTACAGGTTTTACAGCACTTTCAGGAAAGAGAGGATAATTCCATCCCACATATTCTATATAGTACACTCAACTTCCATCTCTCCTCATAATGAACTGCAAGGTGGAGCAATGATAACATGGCTGCATTACTGTGTCGTGTAATCATGTATGAAAGGTATAAAGCTACTTGGCATCTTGTGGGTTATAATTCATAATGAAATCAAGCCAATAAGCTAAACAAGGGTTTAGCTTATTAGCCACTTTATTTTGAGTCAGTATTTTAGAAGACAAGGTTTTCTTTCATTTTCTCCATGTATTTATACTGTGAGTAACCTTTTTCGGCATTAAATCTGTGGATGGATGCATCATCGAGCATCACCCTCCCCAACTAAAGCCAAGAGAGAACCATCAACTGTTCCACAGACATTCATCTAGCACGATGCATCTGGCACCCGTCTGCACTAGCCCCCGCCTCTGCCTTTAGAATTCACGTCTGCACATTAGCTACCGTCAGTCTTTTCCTCCCACTTTCTAATAGTGTGAAGTGAAGTTTCATAAACAGTGAAGTGTGTTAATTCAAACAAAATACAAGACAGCAGTTCTTTCTAGGCGGTAAAGCCCTGTCTGCATATTTCAGCTGTTGCATAATTGTTACCTTTAGCCCATAAACTTCAAGGTCAATTCAAGGTCAAGAAGAAGTGGTTAGCACATGTAACGGGAAGGAATGTAGCTAGAAAGAATACATTTCAGAAAGTACAATGATTATTTTTGAATTTTTATCAAATTTTCTTCACAAAATGTACAGTTATACAGTACTTCCAAGCAAAACATATGCATGTATATACTATTATATGTACAATACTGTGTATCTAGAACATAAGATTAACGTATCATTTCTATGTGCCAGATTCTTTTACTTCCCCCTTTAACCTCCACATCAAGTGTTCGTGTTTATGGTTGCGGAAGGGCAGAACTCAGCTGGCCACTGAAACATGGAACCATTTATTCACAGGGGCCATGTCCGATCATTGAGAGTCCTTATGAAGACAAAACACTATTGAGACTGGCATTCCAGACAAGCTCCTCCATATTGAAAAGGCTACAGGTGTTATGTTTAAAAGCAAGTACATACAATTTTACTTAATTTATATATCTCTCCATCATTTCTAAATGATGAATTCTATATGCCAGCTATAGCTAGGACAAACTTCTCATTACAATATAGATATTTGCTCCCACACAAAATAGCAGCACTTCGTATAATCATGAAGAAAATATCCCAAAATATTTAGAAGTATATTACTGTGTGTGTGAAGTAAGTAATTGTTTAAATTTCTGCTAACATAGAAAAGTGGTTTCGAAAGTTGACTGTTTTTATGCTCCATTTTCACTTGCATGCTTATTGATACCCAAGATATAGCAAATAATGTAATTAATTTCCTTACAAAGGATTAATTTGCTCCCTGGGAATAAAAGGTTGCGACAGTAGCTTTTGGATCACTCGACAACAGAATCCAGCATTTATAACAAGGTTCAGAAGCACAGAGGAAGGGGTGGGGGAAGTCATTTACTTAGCATTCTTTAATTCTTTGAGGTATAACAAGAATATGTCATGATTTATGGTTGAATAGCACATTTATTTTGCTCACGAGAAAAACTTTTCATAACCTGCTCATTTCTGTGGCACTTTAGAGTTATGAGATCTAAGTCCAGTCATAAATGTGGTGTCCTGCTGAAAGCTAAAAGATAATCTTTCCATTACAAAAAATAGTTGCATGTACTGCAAGGTTTCTAAGTCTCTGGGTTAAAACTTATAAGTACCAGAGTTTGTAAGTATGTATCGAATGATCTTGTATAAAATTATTTATTGTATTACTTGTTTTTTAATATGGGGTCATTTATTTCTAATTAGGCATTTTTACCCTGATTTGATTATATAAAGAGCTAGGTTTGTAACACAATAGCGCGTGAAGGTCAGTATGGCTACAGGAGAAACCTTATATACTGTGACAAATCCAATAACCATCAGGGTATTTCAAATACCATATTTGGTTCATAGAAATACAGCATTTCTTAAAATATTTTGCTGATTTGCTAAGGTATTGGTAGACATTTTGCTGACTGTGGAGCCTGACCTTCATTGAAAGGCATATAGAATATAGTGAGGCTGTCAACAAATTTGCTTATGAGATGAAAGTTTGCACTTTGGGGAGGCCAAGGGTATACTGTCAGAACAAACAGACGTGAAGACACAGGGGCTGCTGAAAGAAAGGGAAAAAAATGAAAATCAGCTACTTTTGATCTCTGATTTCACATCTCTGTCTATTAGCAGAAACTGGAAAGATTGTGTTGGGCTTTCCCTTTGCTGGGCACCCTGAGAAACATTTTAGTGTTGTTACATTTAACCTTTTTTTAATTTTCATTAACTTTTAGAAAATTTAAAGGCAGTAAGGATGTTAATCGCCATTACATTTCAAGGAGTTAAAACGTGGTCGTGATCAGCAACATATACTTCAGTCTGTAACTTGTTGGTACAATTGAAAAATGTATTTAGATACAGTTTAAATCTCAAAACAAAAAATTAGGAAAAATACCATCCAAGAGAGAGAAACACTAACTTATTCAAGAAATTAGTTTCAATTCTCTGTAAAAGTGTCTCACAGTAGTAAAAGCAAAGTTACCTCTCCCCCCCCTAAAAAAAAAATAATTGTAATAATAAGACTTTACCTCCCCCTAGAGGCTTCTAGCTTGTAGCTGGCCTTCTTTCCATTTATGTTGATTTAAGTTCTATTCCTTGATAAGGCAGAAGAATTTCAGATGCACTAAGCTAGGTTTCAAACGCTTATTGATTTCACATTTTTAGGTCATATGAGACTGTTAGAAGAATATCAGGAGATGGATGCAGTCAAAGTAATGTTTGTGTTAGCAAAAATAATTGTCACATCACTGTATTGTTCTAACCACTATAAAACAAGTTAACACAGCCTGATACAAAGGCATTTTCAGTCAATGAGATTCTTTCCATTGACTTAAAAAGGGCTTTGGATCAAGGCCTTACTGTTTTGCGTATCACAGCATGAAAGTGAGATAGGGGCATAAAGCCATTCACATTTACATCAGCTTTAAAAATGTAAGGGCCAAATCCTATTCTTAGAGCACAATCTGGGGAAAGCCATTGCCTTTTCATGTCAAAGTAGTATTGATGTATACACTATAGATCCACTAGCCCAGTCCCTACCCCTACATTTCTCCTACATACTGGGCCCTGCTGCACAGAGCATGGACCATTTGTGTAGCTCTCCTAGCTCCTGCCTCATTGTGCAGTAGAATCACTCAGGTTCCCCTGTGTTCTCCAAGAAAAGGGCAAGTCAGCAAGTATTTTCAGCATGATTAAAAACACTCGTTGTCATTATTCTAATGACACTTTTTACTTGCAAACGTACATGATTTGTTTAGTTTTAATCAGATTTCTGTACAATGGTAAAGCTTGGAAGACAGTCCAGTCCTCTCTAAACCACTGCAGCTCAAAGCTGAAAAGCAGGTTAAGAAGAAACATGCCAACAACAAAGCTACTGCATGCATGGTCATAGTACTTATGGGGATTAGTGGTGGGTCAGGATCGCATGGCTGTACCTGCAAAGCTTGACACTGTGATATTAGTTAATATCCTGCATAAATCATATTCCTTCTGTTTAAAAGCAAATAAAAAATAGCTGTGTGTGTTACTGACCTGTATTCCTGGGAAACCTGTGCAGTTTATCTTTATGGAAATGGACTATGCCAAACCCACCCCTTGTGGCAGGGCTTTTCCCTATTGCTTAAGTAGACCTGAAATTCAAAGCTCCCACCATTGATAAAGTGTTGTTTTTTTGTGGTGGTTGTTGTTGTTTTTGCTTGGGGCAGGTTGGGGTTTGTTTTGTTTTGTTTTTTTTAAGAAGAGGAAAAATCTAAGAGCATGAAATCAAAAAATTCAAAAAGAAATATGTGGTTCACTATGCATGTACTGTATTAAGAAATAAGGAGAAAACTGAGCTGTTCACCTGTTTAAACTGTTTGAATATTTTGATGTGTCAAATAAAGATATAATATACAACAAGCCAAAATCATAATGCTGGATAGGAAGGGCCTTGTGCCTTTGATCTGGGTTCAGATTATAAAGCCAGATCTGGATGTGAATTTCACCCTAACTCCTATTTTAATAATGGATTAAATAGGTCCAAACACCCATGAGCATAGGTGGATCGAAATTCAAATCCAGATCTTAAGTAGTGGGTAATAGGCCTCAGCCACAGAAAGTATAGAGATGAAGAACTTATAAATTTTGTTTGCAAATCGAAGATTCTGTCAATTATTTCTCAGCAGCAGCTCATAAATCACAACTATACAGTGGTGTTTGTATGACAGTCATATTACTATATGGAAATAATGGTGATCAACAATCAAAATTTTTCCTTTCTGTTGACCTTTCCAGAATCAGTACTATATTGTCTTTAGGTCCTGGGGAAAAAATGGTCCCTCAAAGTATATCTGCCCATGATAGGTCATGAAATACTCAATCTAAAAAATAACATAATTCTGATCATCATGTTGCTTTTGTCTAACCTCCAATTCCAACATCATTTTAAGTAGTCAGTATCTGATGAATTGCTACATTTAGAGACTAAAATCTTGTTTTTTAAACAAATCATGAATAAATTGGTTAACCATGCACGTGAATAGCTATATTCATTGTTACTTGTGCATGGAACATGATTTATACACCTGATTTGTTCAAAAATCACTTCCTTGGTGCTTTTTGTGACTTGAAAGATTTTAGATTGCATATTACAAAAGCACTGTTTTCTAGCTTTAGCAGTTCTGTTGACAGTACCTTCTAAAATTATATTTGAATTGAAATGTAGGAATGAAGACGCAAGAATGCAATCAGAATGGTATGGTTTTATCATCTTAACTCAAGCTTTTAGGTCTAGAAACAACTCTTAATTTACTGTTGAAAGATGAGATCTCCAGTTTTCCAGAGGTAGATAACAGTCATTTCTTGCCTTGATTATTTATGATATACCCAATGTTCAAAATGTCACTGGTCCCTTGGCATAAACAGAACTTTTTTTTTTTTGGCACTGCTCTGGAATTCAATATAGCAAGTCCCTAGATTGGTATCAGTTTCATTTGCATTCCATGATACTGACAGAGCCTCGTTGCCTTGTTTTTCACATGTAACGAGAAGACTGGTCTCCCAAATTCTCTGGGATATGAGGGAAATGTGTGTTTTAATACGGACCTGATCTAAAAGCTGAACCACATACAGAAATGCTCATTGAACTCACAGCAGTTCTGTGCACAAAACAACTGCATAACTGGACCCTAGCCCCCTATTGGGAGTAATACTTGCATTTCTGACCTTTTCACAACAAGGCCAGTTTATAAGAATGCAAATCAGTCAGAAATGGAACAGGGATCTACTTTCATTTTGACACCAAACAACAGAAACAGTAGGATAAATGGACAAAGAGCAGATAATATGCAAGTTAACCTAAATCAATAACTGCTAAATACACACAGGAAAATATTTTCTGTTCTTTAAATGTTCAAGGTATATTAAAGTTAAGGCTAATCGTGGTGGGGCCACAGATATAAAATACTGTATGCTGCCTCCCAAGACAGCAGAGAATAGGGAGTATTTTTATTAGTACTGGGTTAATGAATAGCTAATAAAAACTGTATATATTTCTAATGAATTATTTTCTATTTGTATTACAGGTGCACCTAGTGCCAAGCCAATAGCGGGGCTCCATCATGCGACACCCTGTACAAACACATAGTAAAAGTCGTCTCTGCCTTGGGCTTTTATTCCAAATAGACAAATCAGACAAAGAGCAGGAACAAGTGGAAAACATACAAGTAGACTATTGGGAATTGAGCCACAGAGAGGTTCAGTGAGCGGCCTAGGATTTGACTTAAACCCTGTGACAGATTTGGGAATATCACACAGACCCCTGAATCCAAGTCCAGTGTCTTAACCACAAGACCATTTCTCCTCCCTCTAGTTTATGGCGTAAATCAACACTGGATAGTAAAAATACAAAGAAGTTCTGCTGAGCAGAGACGGAGTCCACCTATTGAGGAAGAGAAAACAGCATCTTTGGATACAGACTGGCTAACCTAGTGAGGAGGGCTTTAAACTAGGCTTGATGGGGGCAGGAGACAAAAGCCCACAGGTAAATCAAAAAACATGGAGACTTAAGAGAAGGGTCAGAATTTTAGGGGAGCATGGGCCATTGCAGCAGTGATAAAGGAGAGACAAGAGGGAACACACAGGGGAAATCAAATCAGTATCTTCAATGTCTGTACACTAATGCGAGAAGTATGGGGAATAAGCAGGAAGAACTAAAAATGCTAGTTAATAAACACAACTATGACATAGTTAGCATTAGAGATTGATGAGATAATATACATTACTGGAATATTGGTATAGAATGGTACAGCTTGCTCAGGAAGGGCAAGCAGGGAAAAATGGGGTCGCCTTATATATCAAAGATGTATGCCCTTGGACTGAGGTTGAGATGGAAATAGGAGACAGACTTGTTGAGTCTCTGGGTAAGGATAAAAGGGGTAAATACAAGGGTGAAGGCATGGTAGGGGTCTGCTACAGACCACCAAACCAGGAAGAAGATGTGGATCAGGGCCGGCTCTAGGCACCAGCACTCCAAGCATGTGCTTGGGGCGGCACTTTCCAAGGGGTGGCACTCTGGCCTCTTTTTTTTTCTTTGCTTGGGGTGGGAAAAAGCCGGGAACCAGCCCTGGCCAGAGCCCTGCCACTGGAGTGCCAGAATATCGTCCCCTGGAGCTGAGCCTGGGCTGTGGCAGTGAGAGGGGCTCCCGGAGTGTGTGAGGAGCCGGGGAGGGAGGGAAGTGGGGCCCGGAATGCAGGGAGGGAGGAGGGGTCCTGCTGCCGCCACCGCTGCTGCTCTGAGTCTCCCCATGGCGGCGCAGCACTTCCCCGCCCGAGTGGGCTGTGCAGGGCACCGCCGGGCTGGGCAGGGAGCACGGATCCCAGCTCGCGCGCTGATGGGGCAAGTGGCTGGGCAGCCCAAGCTGTCAGGGAGCTGCCCCCTCCTGCCCCTGGACCCAGCCCGCTGTGCACCTCTCCCGCCTCAGCCCTGTGCTGCTTGCCCCGGGCACTCACAGCGCCAGGGGCGGGGAAAGGCAGAGCCCGGCTCCAAGCGGGGCAGGTGAGGATACTGCCCCGCCGGGGGACCCCCACGGCTTGGGCACCTGGGGGTCAGTGTCTGTCCTCTCAGCTCTGCCTGCACGGGGCTGGGGAAGCAGCTGTCAGCGCCTGCCACTCTCAGCCCTTGCACCCCCCATCCTGCTCGCAGCCCCTCCACTTGTACCTTCCCCCATCGCTCCTTTGCCGCACCCCTTCCCCTTGTACTCTCCCCCATCCCTCTCCTCCCTCACCTCCCCCTTCCCCTGCACCTCTTCTCCCTCAACCCTCCTGATAACCCTTGTCCTCCTCCACCCTCCTCCACGAGTACATCACACCCCACGCTTCTCTGCCACTGTAGACCCCCCAAGCACCTGCACACCTGCTCCTCTGCCTGAACCCTCTTTACTAGATCCCCATCCCTTTCAAGGTTTGAGGGTTAGTCCCTATGCCTTCCATGTGCATTTGGAGCACTAAAGATGGGGTTGTGGAGGACGGGGCAAGATTTAAACTAAAGTGAAATAAAAATAGGAGAAACGGTTTGATTGTAAGTGTAAATGGGGATTGCTGTGGTGAACGAGGAGGTCACGCTGGCGGGGAGTCCAGGGCTTGGGTGGCAGGGGGTGCAGGTTGGGGAAGGCACTGGTTGAGGGGGAGAGCCCAGGGCTGGGATGGGGGGCAGCCGAATTTTTTTTTTGCTTGTGGCAGCAAAAAAACCAAGAGCTGGCCCTGGGTGGATGAGGCTTTTTTAAAACAACTAACAAAATCATCCAAAGCACAGGACTTGGTGGTGATGGGGGTCTTGAACTACCCAGACATCTGTTAGGAAAATCACAGAGCAAAGCACAGATTATCCAACAGATTTTTGGAATGTATTGCAGACATTTATTTATTTCAGAAGGTGTAGGAAGCTACTCAGCGAAAGGCTGTTCTAGATTTGATTTTGACAAATAGGAAGGAACTGGTTGAGAATTTGGAAGTGGAAGGCAACTTGAGTGAAAGTGATCATGAAATGGTAGAGTTCATGGGTCTAAGGAATGTTAGAAGAGAAAACATTGCAATAAAGATAATGGATTTCAAGAAGGTAGACTTGAGCAAACTCAGGGAGTTGGTAGTTAAGATCCCATGGGAAGCAAGTCTAAGGGGAAAAACAGTACAAGAGAGAGTTGGCAGTTTTTCAAAGAGACATTATTAAGGGCACAAAAGCAAACTACCCCACTGCGTATGAAAGATAGGAAGTATGGCAAGAGACCACCCAGACTTAACCAGGAGATCTTCAATGATCTGAAACTCAAAAGAGAGACCTACAAAAAGTGGAAACTAGGTCAAATTACAAAGGATGAATATAAACAAACAACAACCCTGTAGGGATAAAATTAGAAAGGCCAAGGCACAAAACAAGATTAAACTAACTAGAGACAAAAAGAGTAAAAGGAAAACATTCTACAAATACATTAGCAGCAAGAGCAAGACCAAGGACAGGGTAGGCCCACTACTCAATGCGGGAGGAGGGGGAACAATAACAGCATATGTGGAAATGGTCGAAGTGCTAAACAATTTTTTGTTTGTTTTCACCAAAAAGTTTAGCACAGATGAGACATCTAATATAGTGAATGCCAGTGAAAGTGAGATAGGATTTGAAGCTAAAATAGGGAAAGAACAAGTTAAAAATTACTCAGATGAGTTAGATATCTTCAGGTCTCCAGGAGCTGATGGAGGAGATATTGGAGCCATTAGAGATTATCTTCGAAAAGTTATGGAAGACAGGAGAGATTCCAGAAGAGTGGGCAAGGGCAAATATAGTGCCAATCTATAAAATGGAGAATAAGGACAACCCCAGGGAATTACAGACTAGTCATCTTAACTTCAGTACCCAGAAAGATAATGGTGCAAATAATCAAGCAATCAATTTGTAAACACCTAGACAATAATAAGGTTATTAGTAACAGCATGGATTTCTCAAGAACAAATAATGTCAAACCAGCCTGATACCTTAAATTGCAGCAAGGGTGGTTTAGGTTGGACATTAGGAAAAAACTTCCTAACTGTCAGGGTAGTGAAGCACTGGAATAGATTTCTCAGGGAGGTTATGGAATCTCTATCATTGGAGATTTTTAAGAGCAGGTTAGATGATCACCTGTTAGGGATGGTCTAGATAATACTTAGTCCTGCCTTGAGTGCTGGGGACCGGATTAGAAGACCTCTCAAGGTCCCTTCCAATCCTACGATTCTATGATCTTGGATTAAAATGGTTCCTTTCACTGAAGCACTAAAATCCATTTTTAATCAAGCAGAAGCATAAATGGGTCACAGGTTTGTTTTCCCTTCAAAAATTCCTCTGGAATGGACTAAATAAATGTCTTGCTTGACACCTTCAATGCGCTAGTTTAACACAGGTCTTCTGTGAAAACCAGAGCAACATCTGACACCCTTCAAAATTCCAATCCATCCTCAGGCACAAATAAATTTTATTGGAAGCCCAGCAACTGTAGTAATTTATTCCTGTAGTAGTTTTATTGATAAAAATGAAGAGGGCCAGTTGCATTAGGGTTGTCTGAAATGAGAGCGGGGGATAAGAACATTAAAACCCTACACAAATGCTAAGGCCCCAGAGTGTCCATAAGACTAGGTTGTGTGCTACAAAACAAGCTGGCATTAGTGCTTTGACTTACAGTACCTCCTCACTCAAGTCAAAACAATACACAGTGTGTTTCAGTCTTTCCCACGTGAACCTCTTAGTGCTGGGATCTGGGACTTCCTTTATGCAACACCCCTCAGCAAATCTATAATATAAAACAACAACAACATATACTGCTGGGAGTAATCCTTCATTCTCAGATAAATCAATTAGATGACATAATGCATCTTTTCCATCTCTAATTTCTGTGCTTGTTTAGTGTTTCGGCACTTAAAGGGTTCGTTGGAACCTGGGTTTTTCACAATATGTGAAGCATTAAGTTAAACCTGATGCAAAGTTAAAATCAGATTAGAATACTGTTAACACAACATGTTCTGGAAAGAGCTTCTAGTTTTAACATGCTTTGTTGAGTAAGTTCCATAGACAGATTAGTGAAATTAAAGATGCAGATTTGACATGATCTCCATTCCCACAACTAAAGCTAAATATAGTTATGGAATTTAGGTTCTAGGTCCTCAGACCCTTCTTAGACTACGTCCAGAAAAATCTGTGGATTGTTGGATATTGCCTTCTGTCTGTTCAGCTACAGAAAGGGAGGACACAATCCAGCCTGCTGGAGAAGCAATGTACATGAAACTCCACAAATTGAAACTTGTGGAGTTTATGGCACCACAACCCCCCCCCTTTTTTTAAAGCCACCTAGGAAGCAATATGGGCCTAGAAGCAGAAAATGAAGAAACATTTAATATTTACATGAAATGTAATCCCATGAAATACAATCAGTATAAAAGAAGGTAGCAAAAGGATGGAGTGGGAAGTAATACTAGGAACTGTAGAATTCTCAGTGCCTTCAATTCTTCGTGTTTAAATTTTAATTACAGTGTCAATGGAAATAGATGATTTTTCAGTGTTGTGTATGTACAGATATGCATACAGACATGCATATAAATATATATATTCACACACACACATATACATATACACACTTATTAAACAAACATTTCTGAAGACTTCATTGAATTTTGTGCTTTTTTTTAAATGATTTTTTTCTAAACAATGTAGAAAAAAATTACACCACATTGAGAAAAAAGATCTCCCTCTTCATGAAACACATGGAAGTATTTAAATAAAGCTTTAATGCCTTTTAATATAGACAGTCACCTCCAGCACTTACTCATTTAGAACAGCTTTCATTTTTTTTTCCTCTTATAGTAACAAAGATTTTCTAGCAGTATCAGAAGCAGTAAAATCTTATGAATATGTTATTATATTATACACTATAATATTAAACTTTGCTGTTCACTCATCACATCTCTAGCATAAATGATACTATACAGGAGGCTGCTTTGAAGACATGCTCAAGCAAACTATTTGGAAAACATTCAATAATATGGTCAGCAGGGGGAGCCACAATGCAAATATAACTAGTCCAGCTGCAGAATAAGTGAATACTATAATAGTCAGATGATATTTGGATTCATTTGGGTAATGTTCAGGCATCCAGAAGCAGTTATTACACTGCAACCCCTCAGTCCTTTTTAAGAGACTGTCATGCCCATAACCCAGGATACAGATATGTCCAGCACAACCTCTTCTGGAGAGGTTTTTCAGTTACAAACCTCCCCTCCTGCTTCAGTTCACAGTCCACATCCCATTCCTCCTCTCAAGATCTTTAGGGGGTGGGGACTTTAAAATTATTTTTTTAGAGTTAGGAGAGCTCTTCCCCATCTCATAGCATTGACAGGCTAAACTAGCTTGTTGTGACGCAGCATAGACACTGTTTGATGGAGTAACAGAAACCTCTAGTTGTAACTAGCTACATCATTAAAGGTGCGTGGCTATCACATTTAAGTCTTTCTGGTGCATCTCTCAACACCATATCCTGTGTAGATGAGGGGCTGGACTAAATGTCAGCCTCACAACTGCAGGGTTGGGTGTGGTAGCCTGGAGTTCTCCTCCCAATATAACCTACCTGTGGCTTTTCAGGATGCTGGAAACTAAAGAAAAAGCAGTACATAGAAACAAGACTGCCAAACCCATCTATCGGATCAAGGCAGCAAAAGTTCTTGGTGAGTAGAGGAGGAACATTTCTGACAATACTCCATGTTATATTCAATCTTTCATGAAAGATTAATTAATTCGTTATAATCAATAGAGTAATCCAGGGCCATATATAGTGGTATTTTTTTTATTTGTGATTACCTTACGCTGACACACTTTGTGCAAAGCACTCTGTACAATTATTGCACCTGTTTTTAATTTGCACCATTCTAACTAAACCGTTGTGCTGCATTATTGCATGATTTCCTTTTTCAATTTGCAGCACTAAAGCCCTAATAATTAGGATCAACAAGACCCACATATAAAAGGGTAATTATGCACAAATCAGGTAAATGTGCACCTCACCATCTGATGATCCCAGCAACTTCACAGGCCAGCTGGAAACATGACCTTCTTCTATTCTGTTGCATTAACAGAAAAATATGAGAACCAATTCATCACCAAAATAAAATACCTGAATCCTCAGAGATGTTAACTAAATAATGTTTAGTCTAATGCATACAGTCTCTGCTTCATATTTCACAGATCTTCACAACTCTAGAGCAATGAGGGACTCAGTGGTATCATATGCAGCCCCAGAAGTGACATAAATTCTTCTTCTTGACATTACATTTTATTTATTATGTAGCGTCTTTGAACCAAAACACTGAGGAAGAGTGATAGAAAGATACTGCAATAAATCAACAGAATTCCTGCCCCCCCCCCAAAGAAAGAATCCACAACTGGTGGTCTTGAACGAGAGCAATATATTAAGTTTATAAGAAGACTACCAGGAAAAGAAAAGGATGTTGTGCAGTAACTGTAATTCTTCGAGATGTGTCTCCCTATGGGTGCTCCCTTGATCAGAGATTTCTAGCTAGCAGTGTTCTTTTGGCCTGTGCACACACCCTAAGAGACTACTTGTGGCAGACATCGAGGCTATAGAGGAGTGTGCAGGTGAAATACCCTCAGTTCCTTCTCTACCCAGGCATCCTATCAGGAACAACCAAAGTAGAGGGGAAGAAGGGCACCCATAGGGACACACACCTCAAAGAACTACAGTTACTGCACAGGGTGAGTAATCCTTCCTTCTTTTTCAAGTAGTGCTCCTACAGCTGTTCTACCTCAGGAGACTTCCAAGCCATGCCCCCCAGAAAGAGGAGGGAGTTTTGGAACAGAGTCCAGAACTGAAGATAGTACTGCAGAGCTAATTGCTGCATCGGATCTGATGGCATGGAGCAAGGAATAATGGTGTGGAAATGTATGGACTGAAGTCCAGGTAGTTGCTCTATGTAGCTCACATACTGAAATAGTCTTCAAAAATGCAGTAGATGTTGCCTACAATCTGGCTGAATGTGCTTTCACCCCTTAAGGGGCTGAGCACATGCAGACTCATAACAGGTAGAGATAAAAACCCAATATCCATTTTGAAAGTCTTGGAAAAGAGACAGGAGCCCCTCAAGATCTATCTGCGAAGGAGACAAAGAGTCTAGGTGATCTCCTAAACTGTTTAGTCCTATTCAGGTTGAAGGCCAAGGCCCTTCTAAAGTCCAGGGTATGGAAATAGGATTCTTAATGAGAACTACGAAGTTTCGGAAATAAATCTGGTAGATGACTAGATTGGCTAAGATTAAAATCCAATGTCATCTTCTATAGTACTTTAGAATGTGGATATAAAGAGACCTTATCATTAAAGAACACTGTAAAGGGAGGATCTGCCATCAAGGCTCCAATCTCTCTGATCCTATGGGCCAACATGACAACAACAAGAAGACAGTCTTCATAGATAAGTGAAGTAGGGAGCAGGTTGCCATTGGTTCAATTACACGTCTCATGAGGTGATTGACGACCACGGTGCGATCCCAAGATGGGGTTTGGTGTCTAATGAGTGGGAAGAGGTTATGCAGACTCTTAATAAATCTGGGCAATACTGGGTGAGCAGAATGGAGTTGAGTTGCTCCTTCCACCAGTTTAGGGAGTTCTTTATGTGCAAGGGGCTCGTCACCTGTTGGTCCAAGATGACCCTGCTCGGGGAGTAGGTTGTTTTGAGCCAACCCTGGAAGCAGTGAAGGCATAGCCTTGAGTGATTGGCCACAAAGGTGCAAGCTGCCCTATGGCTCAAGAGTTGAAGACAGTTCCTTACTATGATCCGCAGGCGTCCCTGAATTGTCCCTAATGACAATGTCACAAATATGTCTAAAGGGAGATATGCTCTGGTTGTCAATGAGTCCATAAACTTTATCCTTTGTACTGGTAGCAGTGTGGATTTCTTTACATTCATCTGGAGGCCCAACTCCTGGAACACAGCGAGGGCTGTCTAGGTGCAAGACAGCACTGTCTTGAAGGAGCAGCCCTTGAGTAGCCAGCTGTCAAGGTACAGGAAACCCAGGATCATTTCCTGCAAAGTAAGCGGCCATTACCACTAGATCCTTCTCAAAATACCCTTGGGGCAGAGGATATCAGGGGGAGGGATAGCTCAGTGGTTTGAGCATTAGCCTGCTAAACCCAGGGTTGTGAGTTCAATCCTTGAGGGAGCAATTTGGGGATTGCTCTTGCTTTAAGCAGGAGGTTGGACTAGATGATCTCCTGAGGTCCCTTCCAACCCTGATATTCTATGATAGGCCAAAGGGGAGCACTCAGTCCTGGAAATAATCTTGGCCTATGGTGAAACAGATATTTCCTCTGTGAGGGGTGTATAGTTACATGGAACTAGGCACCTTGTAGGTTGAGGGCTAAAAATCAATCCTCTTTCTCTATTAAAGGAATTATAGTTGCCAGGGTAACCATCCCAAACTTTTAGAGGTTTTACAAACTTGTTCAACAGTCTTAGATCTAAGATCTGCCTCCAATCTCCATCTTTCTTTAGTACTAAGAAATACTTTGAGTAGAACCCCCTGCCCATGAGGGGAAGGAATTGGTTGTATTGCTCCTAGTTAGAGTAGAAAGTCCACTTCTTCTTTAAATTTTAAGCTCTCTAGCACATCTTTAATTCTAGCAGAATGCATAATTAAGTAGATGGAAGTAGCCAATGAGCTAGTTCAGTTCATCACTGTCCTCATTAGCCCACTCCCAACACTCAGCCAATGACTGATCAGTGTACAAATAAAACCTTAATTAAGGTAAATTAACCCTTCTCTTCTCAAGCTCCTTCTTCTGTTCCCTTAATTAAAAAGAAAAACATAAAAAGATCTCTTAGGAGCCCACCAGAAGCTACAGAAAGACTTATCTTGATTGCATACATGTCTAAAGCTATGACAAAGGAAATGTTCACTAACACTTCTCCTATTCAAAAATGTAGGTACATACTAACCACTCAGACCCCAGACTTACAACCCGTTCCTTTTGTTCTGTAACTAACTTCCTTGTTTTAGGTCCTGAATTGTGTATATTAATATGGTCCTGAATTGTGTATGATGCATTTTGTCACTAGGAAACTGCAGGAGGAAAAGAGCAGATATGTTTTAAATAAACCTGAATCTTCCTCTCCTATAACTTCTGTGTCTGCCTCTGCTATCACTCTTATGTTTGCCAATCAGCAGCAGCAGCAGGAAGCTAACATGATTATTAAAGTTTCATGCCACTCACAGGGTTTTGAATAGCAGGACTGAAACTGAGCAGTCTTGTAAATTTCACTCTGTTGCAGTAGAAGCTGTGGCATGGGATCTGCCTGTCTGAAGATAAAGCAAAATAATACTGTATCAGTTTATATTCCTGTCACAGTAGAAAGGGTTTCTTTATAACCACAATGGATAGATTTCTTTTTTAAAACAAATGGTTAAGTTCTGCAAAAACTGATATCTTAAGATCACACAATCACCTGGGAAATTTTGCCACTGGCAAGTAGATTTTTCTAACTCTGTTCTGTGACTTATCTAAGATCTTATATTAAACTAATTTTAGTGTGTTTACCACTTTTCGCATCATAACGTTATTGCTGAGGATGATTTCACAGTCAGAGATTGTCAAAGCTCGATTCAGGCTTGTATTCATATCCACGACACTAATTTCTCTAAGCTTCTCCTTACCTAGGAATATTACAAAAGGTATGTCAACACTGCAATCCTGGACTGTGCCTGCAGCTCATATAGACACAACCGAGATAGCTTTAATCTCGCTCGTTCGGGTATCACATGAGTGAAGGCACAGCAGACTGGGCTCCAGCGTGATCTGAGTAATTATCCAGGGTTCCAGGTGGACTTGTACAGCTTGCACTGAAGGCCATGCTGCCACGGCTTCACTGCTTCAGGACCCAAGCTAGCTAGCTTGGTATTGCAACTTGTGTAGATGTAGCCAAAGAGTGCTAACAAGCTCCTTATTACTTTTACTTCTTTCTTTTTTCTTCATCTGCATAATGGGCAGACATTTTATACTGGAGAAAAACCTCAATCCCAGAACGTTTTTTTTCTCTGCATTGGTTTGGAAATGTTTTTGGTATTTGCTGCATATATCGTCTACTTGGCTGCCTTGGACCACGACAGTGGCCTAAAGGAGGATTCAAAGTTTACAAGATTTAGTCCCTCACAACAGTGTTACTAGTGATTCTCCCATCTGTTAAGCACTATAAACCAGATCTATTGAGCTATGACAGTTTATACCAGCTAAGACTCTGACCCATGTATATTTGACACAAGACATGACATAAGAGAGGACATATTAGACAGTAATAGGATTTTCTTAAGAAAACACTCTATATAAAAGCCATAACATTTCAGAAGATTATCCATTTATTTAATTGTTTTTTTTGTGGGGGTAGGGGAAGACAGGAAACATTTTGCTAGATCTAGGCCTAAATGCACAGAAATTACTACATCCCTAGTCAACAATGCAAACAAACTAAGAATCTGATTTAGCTTTTATTCCAATGTTCAATGAAACATGATGTTCTGCCTCCCTTAATATAAGGTAATATAGCATAACTATTTGTTACTGAATATAAACACTTACACCACGATTATCAATTACCCAAATACAAACAGCGTGGAAATACAATACAGCCTTTGGTTCCTGAAACATGTGTGTATCATCTGAGCTGAATGAGACTCTCTATACATCCCTTTTCTATGCCACACACCAGTGGGCATGGCATCCCATTGACTGGGGTGATCTGGTTCTAGCCAGGAGAGGGCAGCAAAACACATACACCCAGACAATATATAACAACATACAGTACTGTTTTAGAAACAGAACAGTTTCTTAAAGAAACATTGCTGTATTTTAAACTACAGTATTTGGGTATGTGCATTTATTTTGAATAGATGATTGTGTGTGTGAGACTTCTCAGAGTGGTAGACTAACAGCACCAAGAAAATACAAATGATTAGGTGAGATGTGCCAGACTCCTATATTTCCAATTACATGGCAGGTCTATCATTTGGAGTTCTTTATATTCAGTATGAAAAACTATGTTAATTAAATATTATGGCTGGGAATTAAAATGCACAAAAGTCATTATATTCAGACTTATAGTTCCCACAGCAACAATTACTCAGACCTTTTGTGCTCACACAGTAATATATGTTGTTAAAGGTATGCCTTTGAATTGTTTTTTAAATTTAATTATATTACCATTTATAAAACTGTGCTCCTCTCATGCCTCTAGATGCAGGTATAAACTCAATTTCTAAGCTACCCTCATCATTGTGGGGTCCTGACTCATGATTTTTGAGCATTTGGGGTTGGCAGAACTGAGTGATTCACAGTGATAAGGGCCATCCACTGAGGATGCCCCATCTCCAAACCTACAGCATGCAAATCTGAGGACTGCTGGCTGAACTCAGCTACCATGTTTACTACCATTAGACCCACACCAAACAGGACTAGATAAATCATAATAAACACTCTGAACTGCACTCACAAGCCAGCGGAGACTCCAGAAATAAGTTTTAATATGTTCTCAACAGTTTATACTGTTAGGTAAATGAGCAGTGTTAACCTGATCTAGCTGAACCATGTCCCCATTTGCATTCTGTGGCATCACACTCTGTAGTGGCAGCGGGAAGGTTAGGGCAGAGCAGAGGCATGGAGCGGGGCTAGCTGTTCCGAAGTTTAGCTGATCTACTGGCCGAAAGCGTTCTAAAGTCCTATGTATGTGTATACTTGCGAAGGGATCACAGCAGGCATGGACACTACTACAGAGCATGCTCCATGCTCCGCGGCTGTCACAGTGGAGGGGGACAGTTTCCCACTCAGCGTTCACCCCCAACATGAATTCCAACAGTTGAAGCATTTACATTCAATATCATTTCTGAGATTTCACAGGCCTCTGGATGTATTTTGCACTTTTAATCTTGGAGGAATCTCAGTAAAACCCAGGGTTGGTTGTGGTGAAGGGATGGTTGTGATGGGGTGCCCACACAGGCATAGATGGGGTTAATCATGCCCTGACCTGGAAGGAGCAATGGGGTGAGTCTTTCAAGGCCCAGAAGTACAGCCAATCAGGGGGAAGTTGCAGGGAGCAACCAATCAGGACCCCGCAGGCTCAGATAAAAGGGAGCTGCAGGACAGAGTAGGGCCAGTTGCTGCTGGGAGCACAGGGAATAAGGACGGCATCCCTGGAGGGCTGAGAGAACTAACCACCTTGGACAGAGCAGCTGCTAGCAGTGACCAGAGGAATGAGAGGAAGCTCCTGGCTGAGCAGCTGAGTGCCCTGAGATAAGAACAAAGAAAGTGACAGATTTCAGAGGACCAGCAGGAGGTTGCTATTTACAGGGTCCCTGGGGTGAGCCTAGGCCCCTCCCCACTTGCCACTGGAGAAGTGGCTGGACTGTTGGACAGAGATGCCCCCCCCCCCGAAGGGGGAAACACAAACAACAATGTAGCCAGAGGGCTGAGTTGCGAAGAGGACGCTCCAGTTCTAGAAGCTGAGAGAGGAGCCATAGGCATGAGCAGAGCCAGAGTGCCAATGTGCAGACCACAGGCACGGGTGTTGGCCTTGAGCTAATCCCCAGCATGACGGGGAGGAGGTGCCAGTCTGGCAGAGAGGGCTGCGCCCAGTGATAGTGGTAATCATGGTAATCCAATTCATACTCAACACGTGGGAATAAAAACAAGAGGTTTTAAAAGAACTAGGAAAGAAAAATATTGAATAAAAACAAGACATGAATGAGCTCCCCAAAGACCATCCTCCCACAATGAGCATCCACCAACAAGCAGCAATGTCAATAGGCATCACCGCCAAAATGTCGCCGACAAGTAGCGTCATCCACAGGTGTTGCTACCGAAATAACGCCAAAAATCGGTGGCATTTCGGCGGCGATGCCTCTTGATAACGCAGCTTGTCGGCGGCATTTCAGCGGATGCTCGTCCACTGGCCAGTACACAGGTGCACTTAGATGCCATGGCGCTCGCGGGCACCGCATTGAGGATCCCTGGTATAGGGTATAGAGAAGGCAGTAACCAGGAGGAGATGAGGTTCAGGACCCAGGTGGAGGATTGAAGGTGAGAATAGGAGAGATATCTTAAAGAGATTGAGATAAAGGAGAAAGTAATATATGAATGACAGGGAGGAAGAAGAGGTAGGAGATGAGGCTGGGGCTTGGGCAAAGCACATGTTTCATCTTCTCAGCCTTCTTGAAGAAGTCAGAAAGATATTGGGCAAAGACAACTATGTAGGAGTTAAAGAATAGTCAGTGGGACCTATCAATTTCTTCTCAAGAAAAATTGTTTTCCCAAGTTCCTCACCTCCAAGGCACCAAATAATGTCATCCCCACCCTTGTACTCTCTCCTTCTTTACTTAGATTGAGCATATTACTTCTGCAACGCATGATTTCCTCCGCCCCCCACCCCTCCCACTGGCCTGGAGGCTCGAGTCCTAAATTCACTTCCCAACCCAAGTCTCAAACAAAGAAAGCATTTGTTTCTGGAACATGATTAGCTTTTTGATAACCACAGATCATAACAGCTAAAAAGAACACTTCTGAAAGCCAAAAAGAACTGAAACTGCTAGGGAAAAAAATCTGATATTAGCAGCAGTAGGTTTCAATGAGCTGATCTGGGAGAAGCTGGGGAACTAATTTTCCTTTCAACAAAACATTAATGCAGCAAACATTTTCAAATGTAAATATGATGAAATAGATACAATGCCACAAAGGACAGGCATTTCCTTATTTTATTGCTATCATATTATGACTTTATTTTGCAAGGGGATTTAAAAGAGTTGAAAGGGCCCTCAAGACAAGCTAGGACTCCCTCCCCTGTCTTTTCTTTTTCACATATTGAGCTCTTCTAAATAAAGCAATGTGAGATATAGGAAGTGCTTATCTCTCACTGTAGTCATTTTGGATGAAACCAAAATTTAAATAGGATATAAAAGCTACTTTAGAAGAGAAAAATGACTGAGAAGAAAAAAAAATAAGAGTTGTTTAGTTTACCATATCAAAAAAGAAATTATATCTGTGATTACTCTGCTGCACCCTTGGCTTAAAGCTAAGCAGGAGAGATCCTAGCTAGTAAACACCATCTAGCTCATTCTTAAGAGGCTTAAGAAATGCCATCATCAACATATTTTGATGTAGATTTTTGCACTAACTAACAAAATGCACATTTTAAGTACTTTATTGGAAAACGTTATTTTAAACATTTGAAACTAAATCACTTCGCTCAGAGGATTTATTACCAAAATCCTTCAAGATACACCTTCGGACTATCCATATGGATATGCCTGTGGAGAATAGAGAGAAAAAGACTCTCTTCTTGTGATTTCCTAAATGCTGCATGTTATATGACAGAAATGGATTTAATAAAAAAAGAAACCTCAGTGCCTCAGTTTTCTACCAATAAACTGTTAGTTTTAAAATGACAGCACTGGATTTATCTCTACAGCTGTTATTATTGCTAACAGTTGAATAGATATTAATTTCCTTATCAAATATTCAGAGCCTGGTGCAATATTTTATTCATGGATAGCCATCAAAGATTATGGGAGGAATTCAGTCATTCAAAACTAGTTTATCAAGCTGGAAATGATGATTACACTTACACTCTGCAGTACTAAAAGGAGGTGAGGTTCAGGGCTCCCTTGATCCCACATGCATTCCAGTGGGAGTTGGGAATGCTCCTTAGGGGGCTGGGCAGAGAAGACAGAAATCAAAGATGGTACAGTGAAAGGTAGCTGAAGATGGCAGAGTGGGCCTACAGAGGAGAAGAGCCTGCCATCAAAGCACTGAATCACAAGCATAGAGTGCCACAACCCTTTGAGAATCTTGTCAGAATAAACATCATTCCAAATCATTTAAACCCCCAAAACAGCTGAAATATAAACACTTATCCAACAAATACACTGAATCCTATAACCAAATTCTATACCCTTAATTCCCGTGGGCTCATACATGAACCAAGATAGAGCAGTCATAGCTTTACAATTGATTTTAAACACTGCATCAGATGTTATCCGCTACAGTACACATTGTTCTTTTTGTAGAACTAAGTATTCATGTGTCCCAGAACTATGCAATCAATTTACACTAGAAAAATAACCAACTGTGTCCTCTAAAGATAGAGGCCAGCACAATTACAACATATTGGAAAATGGCTCAAAGGTGTTTTAAGCCAATTTCAGTGGAACTCCCTCTTCAGAGGGAGAGAACAAGTAAAGAAAGGTCACATTTTGTTATAAATAAATTGCAGAAGTATGGAAAAGGGACACTTGAAAGTTGGCTGGGTTTTCAGTTCCTCTTTAAAAATCCAGAAAATGTACTGGTAATGTGGAAAACAAATCTAAAATAATATATTTTTTTAATGCTAATGCAACAGCTAGTCTTTTTATCACATTGCTTTGGTTTGCTGTCTGAACACTATGTTGATGTTAATACTGTACACCTTGAAATTACAATAGAATCAGAGTAAAGGGATTTTAAAAAATAAATATGGTAATTACCTGAATATTTTAATAGCCACTCTGATTATTAGTTTGGCCTTATCAAATATTTAACACTTAGCATAGCGCTTTTCTTGACTAGATCTCAAAATGTTTTACAAATGTAAGAAAGCATTTTCCCCCCCTTTTAGAGGGAACAGAGTCAAGAAGAGGTAAGTGACTTGACTATGGTCATATAGCACATCAGAGGCAGTGAGGTATAAGTCCCATGTCTCCTGTCTTTCAGGCCATGTTTACTATCCATTAGACCTCAGCTCACTCCTTTGTCAATATGCATTGGCAGAAATATCTAGTCTTCTTCCTTGAAACAAAGGGCTTGTCCACACAGAAACTTAGTGTGTGGCAAACCAGAGTGTGAATCTATAACGTGTGGATCCTGTTGCCTCACACAAAAAGTTCTGTGCCTTTTGACGTACTCCCGTTTGAAACAGCAGTATGTCAAAGCAGACTAGGGAACATTTAGTGTGCAGTAACAGGATCCAAATGGCCAGTAAGCTAGTGTGCTGTAGATTCACACATTGGCTGGTCGTGCACTCTCTCCATGAAGACCAGCCCTTAGTTTGCCAGCATAGCTTTACTGGCAAATCCTCCTATTGTAGATGCATCTTCAACGTGCAAAAGTGTGCTGGAAATGAAATAAGCTATATTGGCAGAAGCACTTTTTGGCTGGTATAACGGTATGTACACTAGGGCATTTGCAGGTATACAAATATAAAAAACATCAGATCCCAAACCAACATTATTACTGGCAAATGTTTCTAGTGTAGTCTTGGCCTTTATCTTGAAAATTTAATTTGCCTGCCATTTCTGAAATGAACACTGATTTATGCCAAACTGAACTTCCTAAAGTGACAGTTTTTCAAAGGTTATATTGTGCCAGAAATCCCTGTACGTGCATGTGAAAATATGTACTTGATGCACACAATGACCTAGCTGTAGGTGCAAATGCCAATCTGCACAAAAATGCCAGTTCAGTGAGCATGCACACACATTTACAGGTAACCCTTAGGTGTCAACTTTTCAAAATATGGTCCTTAATTTTCTTAGTGATACTGCACGATTCAACAACACTTCTGTCATTGATTTCCAAAGTTTGTGTGAAGCCAAGTGGAATTAGTCAATGCTCAGTAGTTTTCATTGTTAGGAAATAGATTACGGAGAACACTGAGACCCTCCCCCCTGTTTTTATGAAAAAAAAAATTCACACCATGCAATTTAGACAGTATTTGCCTCCTTAGATGTCAAAGGTCATTGACCTGCGTGATCCTACACTATCTGAATATTTACTCTTACAAGCATGGAAAGTAATCTCTGCAAGATTTGTGAACTTCATTAACAAAGCAATTAAAAATAAGCAAATATAAAATCCCAAAACTCTAATAATGCGGGGGGGGGGGGAAATATGCACTATTCACTTCCAATATAGTGCTTAGAATTTTTTAACTTTAAACTTTAAAAATATATGTACATTTCTTCTCATTCCCCATCCCCTTTTTACTAGCTCTACTTCAAAACTTTTATATATGCAATATTTACTTTGATACTGGATCTGAGAATGTCTATATTTGTTTATTATTAATCCAATATTTCTCCTTTTGGGTCTGAGCCAGAACTGGAGTGGGATTTTAGTTAACTTCTTTCATAGGGAACACAGTTTTGCAAAAGCAACAGAACCACCTCTCTGAGTTATCCTAGTGCCACCCTTAGGATTTACAGAAAAGCCAGAGATAGTCTTGATCACATCTGTTCCCTTTAAGAAACCCAGTGCCTTATTTTTAATACAGAGAATGATTTTTGGACCTCTACCATCCTTTTCTGCTGCTAGAGAAGTGGAACCCAGCAGCTTGTACTGGGGTCTAACTCCACAAATCTCATTCACAAACTGCACTTGCTTTACTTATATTTTTTCCACACTTGCTCCCCTCTTCATCAGCAAACAAATCAATTTCTAGTGGGGTCCTGCAGGGATCGGTTCTTTGCGCTACACTATTTAACATTTTTATCATGACCTGGAAGAAAACAAAATCATCATAGATAAAATTTGCAGATGACACAGAAATATGTAGAATGGTAAATAATGAAAAGGACAGGTCACTGACACAGAATGATCGGATGCAAGCAAACAATGTGTTTTTAATATAGCTAAATGTAAATGTCTATATCTAGGAACAAAGAATGTAGGCCATACTTACAGGATAGGGGACTCTATCCTGAGAAGCAGTAACTGAAAAAGATTTGGGGATGATAGCAGATAATCAGCTGAACATGAGGTCCTAGTGAGATGCTGTGTCAAAAGACCACTGCTGAAATAATATATTTAGTTCTGGTGTCCACAATTCAAGAATGATGTTCATAAATTGGAGAGGGTTCAGAGAAGAGCCACAAGAATGAATGAAAGATTAGAAAAACATGCCTTACAGTGACAGAATCAAGGAGCTCAATCAATTTAGCTTAACAAAGAGAAAGCTAAGGGGTGACATGATTACAGACTGAAAGTACCTACACCGGGGAACAAATACTACATAGTAGACTCCTTATTCTAGTTGAGAAGGGTATAGCATGGTCCAATGGCTGGAAAATGAAGCTAGAGACATTCAGACTGGAAATCAGGCATGATTTTTTAGTGGTGATAGTAAAATTAACCATTGGAACAATTTACCAAGGGTCATGGTGGATTCTCCATCACTGATAATTTTTAAATCAAGATTTTATTTTGGGGAAGTTCTATGGCCTGTGTTATACAGGATGTCAGAGTAGATGATCATTGATCATAGTGGGCCCTTCTGGCCTCAGAATCCTTGAATCTTTGGGTAACCTCCTGCCTCTGCTCTTTAAGGAACTTTTCTCCCCTGGAACAAACCATCATCCCATGATCCCAGCCCACTGCAAACACGGTAGCTCTGGTCCCCAAGAGCAAACCAGAATGCCTTCAGTTTCATAGAAATGTGATTTTCAGCAGTACTATATTATTCTTCAGCAGTTATGTGAAGCTGATGAAATTTAGAGGAAGAAAAGCTAAACACCCTCTTAAAAAAAAAAAGCGCAAACAATGCTGAAGTCATAAATAAGATATTTCCAACTACACACCCAGGACAGGAAATGCAGTTAGACTGCTCTTCTCTTAATACTCAGTCCCACCCATACCAAAAGCCATTAGGGATTATTAATAGTTATAATTAAATGGTTTTGGTCCGTCAAAGTCCCTTACAATAATTCTACTAACTATTTAATTACTAAAGACTCTTCTTGCTATTATGCTAACAGTTGAGATTAATAACAAAAGCACAAGATAATTAAACAGGGATATTTTAACGAAACAGAATTCATGCATTAATTACACACTTGGTTGCCTAACTAAAATTAGGCAACTAATCTGAATATGACGAGAAACAACAACAATGAAAGAACAAATAAAAACGTTAAGATAAATGCAATGATTTTTCTTTTTTTAGCCCGAAGTGCCATTTCTATTTCTGATTATAAAAGCGGCCTAATCTGATTTCCTATTTGGTTTATCATTACAGGCCAAAAGCAGAGCACACTGTTAATTGGTCAGCACAAACTATATAATTTGTTGTTATTTATCTCTGGCCTTTGATCTTAATTTCTCTTGTGCTTCCTGTCAGAATTGTTTGTCATATTTCTGCAAAATCCAAGAACCACAATGGATATGCTGAGCTTATACTGAGTCCTTTACTTCTGAGTAATCTTCCTATGTACTCTATTTTACATAGCTGTATTCTTTAGTGGGTTTTTTCCATATGGCTGTATTACTGAAGCACTTGCCAGTACAATTGAACATAAAAAGGTGTCAATGGCATCTGCTTTTGAGGGTTACAGTTTGCATACAGTAATGCTCCCTAAGCTAAAATCTGGCATACACCATCAGGTAATGCCTTAGAGAAAATTCATTTTACAAAATGTCAAGGGAAAATCAGTTTGGCTATTTTTAAGCTACAGGAATGCAAAATAAAAAATAGGAGTTGGTGTTTTCTGGAGCATTTGTATAACTCATGAATCTGGGTTTTAGTTAGGCTTGCATCTGTGTACTTCTGTGGATTTGTATCGTTTTGTTTTGGGGCATTCAAGAGCAAATGAGTAATGAATGAGCTGTTACACTTAGGAAAAAGTAGCTATCACATATATGTAGGACGTTATGCCAGACATGCATACGGAAGAAGCCATCACTATTTGTTGCCTAATTAGAATAGGAGCGCTATACTCTTTATATATTACTATAATTAGTAAGTTCAGTTCTTTCTGCCCATCCTAATCACTTGCTATTTTCAGGGGTGCTGGCACTTCCAATTCCTATTAAGATCAATGAGACTCTAAAAGGGTGGCAGGATCACTGTTAAAGTGGTTGTCCCATTCAGTTTTAACCCCGAAAGGGCTGCAGACTCCATCTTAGGTACTTATATGGCCACCATTACTGTGTGATCTGACTGGCTCACAACCTTTGGAGGTAGGGAAGTACTATTAGCCTTGCCCAAAGCCAAACAAAGTCTGTGCTGAAGCAGGGAATTGAATTAATATCTTCCAAGTTCCAGACTAGTTCTCTAACCACTAGATCATCCTTTTTCTCACTGCAGATTGATTCTTCCTAACTTATTGGGTAAATGTGGATCATTAATGCCACCATGACATAAGGGAAGTTGGAAGTAGCCCTCTGGGAAAAGGAGCTAGGGCCTGGGGAAGAGGCTTGGGCTTGTTGTTTTGTTTTTGAGTTACCTTGTACGAAAGCCAAACTACAGGGGGATGGGGGAAGAGGAAGAGACAGTGCATGTGTTGGGTTTTTTTCCTGTGCAAGAGCAGGGCAAGCACACAGACCATACACAGGACCTGTGAGGATCTCAGCATCGCTGAAAATTGACTGGGAAAAAAACCCTTAATATCCACACCATCAAAATCAAAACAACAAAAACCTGCCCATATAACAATGATCCTAATCCCCCAAAAATAAATGACACAGTAAACCCTTGAAATAACCGCCCGGCCTTCAAATCACCTCACTTCAAAATCTCAGGAAATAAACAGTTCAATTTGAAACTTGGGTATCAATTATTTAGGCCCTTTGTTTTGGTGTTTGGGAGGCTTTTATTTCAAAAGGAAGGCTGTACAAAACCTAATATGGAGAAATATTTTCAGAACATTTTGAAAAACATTAAATATTAAAAAAAAGTTAAATATTCCTCTGCACGTTGTGAATGTGAACTCAGCAGCTCTGCACTAATGCATGAAAACTGGGAAGTGGAACTGAAACAAAAGAGAAAGTAAATACAGTATTCTTGAACAGAACAGGCTTGTTTCCCTGACCAATTTGAGGGAAGTGTGGAGAGCAAACAAAAAAGCATAAAGGGTAGGGCGACCAGATGTCCCGATTTTATAGGGACAGTCCTGATTTTTGGATTTTTTTTATATAGGCTCCTATTACCCCCCACCCCGTCCCAATTTTTCACATTTGATGTCTGGTCACCCTAAATTAAAGGGTAAAAAGTAAATGAGGTTTTTACAATTCTTTCTGTTTTAATCCTCTGTTTTAAAATATGATTTTTACATTGCTGATATCCTTCCAATAAGTGGTCTCAACAATCTATAAGCAAATATTTTTATTGCATCGTTTTAACTAACGATACAAGAAAAATGGGAAAAATGTAGTAAAAATAGGTTAAAATAACTTGAAGGGCTTGGTTTAAATAAATATAAGCCAGGAAGTGCAGTTAAGATTGACATTCTCGTCATCCTACTCTGTTGTGGCCAGTTAATGAAGCTTATATGATCCTCTAAGGAATAGGTAATTTTATATACGTTGGCAGCAATGACACATTAAGGAAAAGGATTTTAGTGTTTCTGGTTTCTGTCAGTTGAAGCCAGATCTTTAAATACTATTTTAACCTAAGTTTATATGTGTGTGACTTTCTTCCCTTGTGTATGCATACTTTTGTACTGTTTGTTTCTAAGCTCTGGTGTTGTTAAGTTTTATTGGCAGGTTTTTCCTCAGTAAGAATGCGTTCTTCCTTTACTTTGTACCATAAATGAGCTGTTTGGTGGGATTTCCTTCTTGTTAGAGATTCTGCGATTTGAGAGCAGGAAGTCAACAATTTATTTTGTTCACAAAGGGTTTTGATATTTCATACCAGAAGGTAAACTTTGCTCACTTTACATTTTTTTGTTGTTGTGTCCAACATTATTATACCTGACTCAAGAGAAATATATCTCTGCAGCTACTGAGCAATGAAAATAGCTCTATTTTTGTCCACTTACAGTAACTTAATACAAAGCAACCAAATGTACCACTGCTTAACCAAACTGATTTTACAACAGGCATCTAGATAATGCCAATTACACTGAATCCTGTAATACCACTTTCTCATATTCATATTATTTATCGTTAGATTTAGTAATTAATATGCATATTAGAAAAGGTAGTAAAGGATTCATTTAAATTTTAGAAATATTTTACAGTGAACTTTTCAAGGTAAAAACTGACTTCTAAATTTCTCCAAAATACACAAAATTCTAAGGAAGGCTGCAAAATGAGGTACTTTACAGATGCCACACTTGTATCACCCAAAGCCCTTGTTTATATTAAAACTTTGCATCATGGTAACATGCTTTAGTTAACAGAATGTTAAACACATTTTTGCCCACAAAACCAGTCATGTTTAAAAACATGTTAGCTGGTCATGGTTACCCCTAAGGGTAAAATCACACTTAACACCGTGCTAGTTAAAACACATTAGCTTGTTTTCTAACATGATGCATTTAAATAGTATGGAACAAGCAAAAGTGCAGCCACTGGTAAAGATCTTAGGGTATGTCTGCACTGCACCTGGGAGCGAGCCTCCCAGCCCAGGTAGACAAACTCATGCTAGCAGGGCTTGCATCAGTACACTAAAATAGCCATGTGGACATTGTGGGACCCGTGAAGGCTTGAGATAGCCACCTCAGCTCAAGCCCACCTTACCTCCTGGATCCAAGCACAGGTGGATAACTCAAATCATCACCAGTGCTGCAATGTACGTACAGCTATTTTTTTTGCAGCTTACACGGGCCCTGCCTGCACAAGTCTGTCTACCCTGTCTGGGTGGCTCACTCCCAGCTGCAGTGTTGACATGCCCCAAGGGTGGTGCAGGATCAAATTGTTGGAAAATCAATACATCCTGGTAAGGCCACTGACTGGAAATGCTATAGAGAAATGCTGAAGAAACAATCCCTGCATGTCAACAGCACAAAGGAAGTTTTTTAAAATATATATATAAATACACCCACCCCCTTCCATCCTTAGTCAACCACAGTGTGCCTAGGCAGTCCAGGGATTAGGGTTGCCAGGAGTCCCGTTTTTGACTAAAGGACCCTGGCAGCTCTGGTCAGCACCACTGACCGGGCTGTTAAAAGTCGGGCTGGTGGCGCAGTGGAGCTAAGGCAGGTTCCCTGCCTGCCCTGGCTCCGCGCAGCTGCCAGAAATGGACGGCATAGCTCTGCAGCCCCTAGGTGCAGGGGCAATCAGAGAAGCTCTGCATGCTGCCCTGCCCCCAGTGCCGGCTCTGCAGCTCCCATTGGCCAGGAACCACAGCCAATGGAAGCTGCAGACATGGCACATGTGGACACGGGCAGCGCACAACGCAGAGCCGCCTGACCGTGCCTCTGCCCTGGGGCCAAAGATGCTGGCAGCTTCCAGGAGCAGCAGAGAGTCAGGACAAGCAAGGGACCTGCCTTAGCCCTGCTGCCCTGCCGACTGGGAGCCACCTGAGGTAAGTGCCACCCAGCTGGAGCACCCTGAACCCCCTACCACACTCCAACCCCCTCCCCCTGGTTGGAACCCCCTCCTGCATCCTAACTCCCTCCCAGACCCAAAACCCCGCCTACCCACCCGTGCACCAACCCCCTCCCACACCCTAATTCCCTCCCAGGCCCCGCACCCCAATCCTCTGCCCCAGCCCTGAGCCCTCTTCTGCACCCCAACTCCCTCCTGGACCCCGCACCCTCTCCCACACCCCAACCCCCTGCCCCGGCTCTGAGCCCCCTCCTGCACCCAAACTCCCACCCAGAGCCTGCACCCCAAACCTCCTCCCGCACCCTAACCCCCTGCCCCAGCCCCAAGCCCCCTCCCGCATTCCAAACCCTTCGGCCCCAGTCCAGAGCCCCTTTGTGCACCCCGACTCCCAGCCCCACTCCACAGCCTGCACCCCAAGCCAGAGCCCACACCCCCTCCCACACCCCAACTTCCTGCCCCAGCTTGGAGCCCTCTCCCACACCCTGAAGCCCTCATTTCTGGCCCCACTGCGGAGCCCTCAGCCCCAGCTGGAGCCCTCACCGCTCCTGCACTCCAACCTCCTGCCCCAGCCCAGTGAAAGTGAGTGAGGGTGGGGGAGAATGAGCAACTGAGGGAAGGGGGCAGGATATCAGAGAAGGGGCAAGGGTGTTTCGTTTTGTGCAATTAGAAAGTTGGCCAGCCTACCAGGGATCCCACAGCAATAGCTGGATTCTTCCTGCCACAGGTGCTGTAATAACTAGAACAACAAAGAGTTGAAGATGGAGATCTTCATACAGAATTTAGGCCTTGAACCTGCAATGAGCTGAATGCAGGCAGGTCCCTGTGCTTGTGTGGAACCCTCAATGCACTGACCAGAGGGGTCTGCCCGGGGGGAGCTCACTGAGTCTGTTTCTTCTAGAGCAGTGGTTCCCAAACTTTAACAACCTGTGCACCTCTTTCATTAAAATGTCAAGTCTCGTGAACCCCCTAGTAAAAATGAATCTTTCCAGGGATTTTCTCTTTACCTAAATATAAATTATAAAAGCAGTGATCCTGGAAATATACATTTTGTTTTTATGACATGCTTATTACACACTATTTATTATTAATTATTATTTATCATTACAGTATTTTATTACATTATGAAAATGGCAACACCCTTCCAAAATCTCACTTTCATAGCTTGTATCACTTTGAATAAGCCTGTTATAAAACAAGGCTCCTATGTTTCATCAAGGAGTATCAGATGGGAAACAGCATGAAGGTATTTAAGAAGCCAACTCAAAGAGTTCTTCCTACACATGCATTCAGGTCTTGAGCAGTCCAGGCAAACAACTCACATTACAACAAACCTTAAACTTCTTCTTCATAATAATTTTAAAAACAATACTAGCTGCCTATTTAATTTTAAAAACAGCAAAAAATGTCCATCTCCCTTTCCATTTCTTTACAAGGAGTCTTGAAGTTTAAACCTCCTCAATGTAATAGATATGCTTGCTTTGATCTTCTTAGCTCTTGGAAGTCCAGGGGCTCTGGGCTGCTGGCCCCATGCTGCCCGTGGTCCCTAGGGACTGCTCTGTCCGCCATTAGGGAATCTGTTCCCGAGAACCCCCTGTAACATTTCACGAACTCCCAGGGGTTCACAAACCCCAGTTTGGGAACCATTTTTCTAGAGCCTTTTAAAAATGGAGGCCTCAGGTCTGTGCACAAATGTGCAAAACCTGTATTTTTGCACACAGTTAGCATGACTGCATGTGCAAAATATATGCTGCTGATTTAACTGAAGCAAACAAACTGAATGAGATATTAGCTAAAATATGAAATACAATTACAGTTGGGCAGTTGTCATACAAGCTAGTGTTAGTTCAGTGAAAGCTATAACAATTGTATTGTAAACCATTTAAAAATAAAGATTATAATGCAAACAAGTCACGGATCCCTCAGTATAAAAATGCACATGGGCTTAATTATAATTAAAAAATGTAACCCTGAACACATCCACTTCCACTCCGATTACCTCTACAATGTTTCTGCATTTTATCTACTCAATATTGCTATTCTCAGCAACCAAGGCTTAACATAGCGGAAGAAAACGCAGGTGCAGTCACTCTGCCTCATAAATCATCATCACCAGCCAGAGATAATGACAAAAATAATCTAATTCTGACTTTTCAGTGTTTGCTTTTATCTAAAAACTGCATTAAGTTAGAAGTAAGATCCAAGTGAAACCCAAACAATGGCAAAAAGAGTCAAATTACGGTTGAAATTAAATGTTCTCTTACATCAAGGCACAATATGCAGGCATTACATTCAGTACACCTTAACTCTGGAGGACATATGGTATATTTTTACCTTAATTTCAAATGTTCTCACCTTTATGGGTTTTAATTAGATCTTTAATGTTAAACTACAACTATTGTAAGGTAATTTCTTTTCATTTGAGTATTTAAAGGGACCAAGAATTTTTTTTAACTTTCACTTTTATCTTTTACATTCTCCTTGTTAGTAAGAGCCTTAAAATAGTTTGAAAACAGCTCTCTTTCGCCACTGATTTTCTTCTTTTCTAACTGAAAACATCACTTTATAATGAGATGGAATTCTCATTATAAATTATTTCTGAATGCTCAAAATTGTGCTATGGACTTTAGAGAAACATCTCTGCCTCAAAATACTAAACTCTAAGGGTATGTCTACACTACCCGCCGGATCGGCGGGCAGCGATCGATCCAGCAGGGATCGATTTATCATGTCTAGACTAGATGCAATAAATCGACCCCCAAGCGGTCTCCCGTCGAATCCTGTACTCCACTGCCACAAGAGGCGCAGGCAGAGTTGACGGGGGAGCGGCAGTGGTCGACTCACCGCGGTGAGGACACAACAGTAAGTCGATCTAAGTGCGTCGACTTCAGCTACGCTATTCACATAGCTGAAGTTGTGTAACTTAGATCGATTCCCACCCCCAATGTAGACCAGGCCTCAGATCTGACCTGCAAACACTGACACTCCTGAGTAGTTCCATTGAAGTCATTGGGAATACTCATGGGCATGTTACTCACAGGCATGAACCTTTGCAGGACCAAGACCTAAGCTCTAATGTGATACAACAAAAGAGGCTAACAGGCAAACCCTGAAGAGGAAGAGAAGCGGGAGGACAACGGTTACCATAAAATCATGTGGTTACCTGGTTAAGGCACATACACATCTTGAGGTTTCTGGGATATTTTGGTTTATTTACATATAAGAACATGGGGTACCTCCCTGATTACCTTGGCTAATAGCCATTAATGGACCTATCCTCCGTGAACTTACCCAATTCTTTTTTGAACCCAGTTATACTTTTGGCCATCACAACATCACATAGCAATCAGTTCCACAGGTTAACTGCATTGTGTACAAAGGTATTTACTCTTGTTTATATTAAACCTGATGCCTATTAATTTAATTAGGTGACCCCTTGTTTTTGTATTGTGGGAAAGAGTAAACAACACTTCTCTATTCATTTTTTCCACACCATTCATGAAATATAATGTCTTAATGCACTTTCCACACAACAAAGAAATGAGTTTTTAGGAATTTGAATGAAGGGTGAGGGTTAGAAAATCATAGAATCATAGACTTTAAGGTCAGAAGGGACCATTATGATTGCCTAGTCTGACCTCCTGCACAATGCAGGCCACAGACTCTCACCCACCCACTCTTATATCAAATCCCTAACCTACATCTGAGCTACTGAAGTCCTCAAATTGTTACAGGGTTGGGGAAGATTGTGTTTAAAAAGGCACAGACAGGAAGAGGAAATGGATGAAGAGAACACTGAGAATGGTAGTGCTTGAAGCAACTGTTTAATTGAACTGGCCCCATGACTTCAGCTTCCACAGAAACAAGGATTGGTGACTAACCTGGGTAAAATAAAAAAGAATGGCTACTAATCTTTCTGTAACTGTTGTTCTTTGAGATGTATGGCACATGTCCATTCCATGTTAAGTGTGCACATGCCACGTGCACAGTAGCCGGAATATTTTTCCCTCCGTGGTATCTGTTGGGTTAGCTCTAGTGGCCTCTGGTGCCATGAACTCATGAGCTAGTACAAGGGGTCCGGCTGACCCCGCACCTGCTCAGTTCCTTCTTGCCAGTAATGCAAGAGAGGGGTAGGAGGGTGGTTCGTGGAATAGACATGTGCAACACATCTTGAAGAACGGAAAGGTTAGTAACCATTTTCTGGTCTTTGAGTGCTTACACATGTCCATTCCACGTTAGGTGACTCCCAAGAAGTACCATAGGAGGTAGGATCGGAGTTCATGGACATGCTGACTGCAACACAGCTTGACCAAAATCAGCCCAAACCTTGCTATGTGATGGCATGTGGCATGAAAATATATGTATCAATGACCAAGTCATGGCTCTACAGATGTCCTGAATCTGGACCTGGGCCAGGAACACCACTGAGAAAGCTTACACCCTTGTACAATGGGCCGTCACTATAGCCAGTGGTGAAACTCAATACCTGCTCGTAGCATATATGGATGCACGATGTGATCCAGGATGAAATCCTCTGAGCTGAAATAGGAAGGCTACCGTGTGGAGATGTTGCTCCTGCTCACATGTGGTTTCAGGAAGAAACCTGGCAGGCTAATAGCCTGATTACTGTGAAATTGCAAAACCACCTTTGGGAGGAATGCAAGGTGAGGATGAAGCTGTACCTTGTCCTTAAAGATGACCACGTATGGGGGTTCTCTGATACCCTCCTGGCTGAAGTGATAGCCACCAGAAAGGCTGTCTTCCAGGAAAGGTACAACAAGGGGCATGTTGCCAGTGGCTCTAATGGGAGGCCTGTGAGTTTTGACAGGTTTAGGTATGGGTTCCTGAATCTGTGGGTATAGTCTTTCTAGGCCCTTGAGAAAACAAATGGTCATCTCACGCAAGAAAACCAGTCGGTCATTCACTGGAATGGGAGAGCCCCCAGGTGTACTTTAACTAATGAATCACTGCCAGGTGTACTTTAACTAATGAAAATTGCCAGACGTTGCTGTTTCAGATATCGCAACTACTCCAGAATGGTTTGCAGTAACAACCGGGCAGGTGAGAGACCTTTCTGGGAAGACCAAATGTAAAAGCACTTCCACTTAGCAAGGTGTTTAGGCTCCGGTAGAAGGCTTCCTGCTACCTAGCAGAACCTTGCAGACTTGCGCCGAACAGGTCAACTCCTTGGCATTTAAGCATATCGCTCCCAAGCTGTCAGGTGGAGAGTGCTGAGGATTGGGTGGAGCATTCGACCGTGGCCCTATGATATCAGATCTGGGAGGCGAGGGAGCATCATTGGAGTTTCTACTGAAAGACCTAGCATTGTGGCTAACCAGTGCTGGCGGGGCCAGGCTGGGGCTACGAGAATGACTCACACTCTGTCCTGCTTGCTCTTCAGCAGAACCTTGGGCACGAGACAAATGGGGAAAGGGTGGGAAGCAGTAGAACAGGTGCCTCATCCAAGGGAGCAGGAAAGCATCTGTGAGCGAGCCCAGGCTATGGCCTCACAGAGAGCAAACTGGTGACATTCCCTATTCTGCCTGGTTGCAAACAGGTCTAACTGGGGAATCCCCCACCACTGGCAAACTACTCTTACTACAGGTACCATTCATGGTGACTGGAGAAATACCTGCTGAGGTGATCTGCCAGCTCATTCTGGGCTCCTGGAAGGTGAGATGGATAGAGTGAATTATGTAGAACTCCCAAAAGCAAATAGCTCCCTGGTACAGGGAGGAAGAGCAAGCCCTTCCCTGCCTGTTGAAGTAAAATATGGCTGCCATATTGTCTGTGAGCACTAGCATATTCTTGTTTGCAATGTGGGGCTAGAACACCTGACAGCCAGGCATTCTTAGCTCCTTGACATTTATATGTAGGGAGAGCTCCTCTGATGGGGCAACAGAGCTGAGAAATGGGTGGAGTGCTGGAGCCTGAAGTGCTTCCACAAAGGTGCTGGGGTGTAGAGACCCAGGGGCTTGA
The DNA here is from genome assembly GCF_016161935.1 of Mauremys reevesii. Classification (NCBI taxonomy): domain Eukaryota; kingdom Metazoa; phylum Chordata; order Testudines; family Geoemydidae; genus Mauremys; species Mauremys reevesii. Next base: position 56,628,155 of record NC_052624.1, on the reverse strand, counting down.
AGGTGGCTCTGGAGTCTTTCAGGCCATGGAGCTTCACATCCATTTTTTCTGAGAAGGGCGAAGCACCTTCAAACGGAAAGTTCTGGATGGACTGCTGGACCTCTGTTGGCAGTCATGTGGACTGGAGCCAAGAGCATCTGCGCATGACCACCACAGAAGCCATGAATCTGGCCATCAAATCTGCTGCATCCAGCATAGCCTGGAGGGAAGCTCTGGCTACAGACTTACCGTCCTCCAGCAGAGTGTATAACTCCTGACTGGACTGCTGGGGAAGCAAATCCTTGAATTTCAACATCAACTCCCAGATGTTGAAATTGCACCTTGCCAGCAATGTCTGCTAGCTGGAGATGCAGAGCTGTAGACACCCTGTAAAATAAACCTTTCTACCAAAAAGGCCTAGTCTCTGAGTTTTTCGCCTTGAAGGTTGCTCCTTTCTGCCCTTGCCTGTCCCCCCTCTCATACCCTTGAGTGGGAACAAAGTACTTCTTTTTTACCTTCTTTGAGGTGGGAGGCAGGGAGGACAGGGCTTGCCACAGAGCTTTAACCATTCCCATGATGGCCTCATTGAAAAGGAGAGCCACTTTTGATGGGACCGCCATGGTCAAAATATTGACCCGGCTGTGGGAGGACTCAGACTACCTTCACTTCCAGCCCAAGATTTGAGGCCACTCTTTTCAACAGCTCCCAATGAGTTCTGAAGTCATCGTGGGGAGGAGATTTGTGCACCCCTGATACTGCCTCATCTGGGGAGGAGGAAGAGGAGGCCTGCACTGGCAGGGGGTCCTCCTCCTCTTCTTCTGCACCGAGCAGGTCCTGCAAGTCTAGGGTCCTGAAGGTCAGTACCAGGCTCGGTACTGGAGTCCTGGTAGGGGGGAAGGAGGCACTCTCCTCTCCAAGACCACCGAGTATGAGTGCCTGGAAGGAGACCCCTGCATCAGGGAAAAACGCCATGGGTTCCAAAATGGCCATTGCATAGGCCAGTACCCACTGTGCCAAGTACTCGGGGAGTACCCCTGCACCTAGATCCACAACCAGATGGGGGGGGCAGGTACTGGCTGGGGATACGACTCCACTTCTGAGTCCAATGATGAGCCTTCCTCCGGGGACCCATCAGTGCTGGGGAACAGTGCCATGATGGGAAGACCTGTATCGAGACCAGCAGGGCATTATCGAGATATGCTCCCTTCTGCTCACCGGCGCAGATGCTGCTAACTCTTGTATTGCCGGCGACAGTGGTACTGAAAGCACCAAGTTCCTGGCCACAACAAATGCTTCTAGGGTAGACGGTACTGCGGTCCTGCTGGTGCCACTTTGTCCCTCCGGTGTCAAAGGTTGGCCTGGGACCAGACTCAGAGCCTGCATACAGGACGAAGTCAACAGTACTGTCCTCGGAGCAGGGGCAGAGGAGTGGCCAGATTCAGGACATACTCCACTGTGACCCCATACTTGGCTTTCTTTAGAGTCAGGCAAAAACCCCTCTCAGCCAGCTGCTTCTTCTGTTTTTTCCTTGGCACCAGTGAAGGGGAACAGTGCCAAGGGATGGCACTCTGATGGTGAGAGGAACACTCTGCACCATGCCAAGGTACTCGGTGCTGAGTCCAACTGGCTTGGTTCCGATGAGGGTTGGAGCGCTGCCTCCATCAGGAGGGATTTCAACTTGGCCTCCTGATCCTTAGCGTGGGGTTGAAGTCCTGGCAGATTTGGCAGCAATCCCTGATATGAGTCTCTCCCAGGCAATTCAGACAACTGAGTGCAGGTCGCTCACAGGCATAGACTTGCAGCAGGAGGCACAGGGCTCAAAGCCCAGAGATCGAGGCATGCCCTGGCACCCGGAGCAGATGAAGACTCTGCTAACATGGCAAAAAAACGCCAACTATATACAACAAATTGACAACAGTCCAAATAAGAAATAAAGAACTGGGATGAAAAAAAAAACAAAGGGAAAGGTGGTAATCTAAGACAACTTGAGCAGTTCCAACAACTGTCACAGGTGGTAAAAAGAAACTGAGAGGGTATGGGGTAGGCCAGAACCCTTATGTTGATGCATGAGGGCACGGCACCATGGAAAAAAATTCTGGCGACTGTGCACCCAACACATGCACACCTAACATAGAATGGACTTGTATAAGCACTCAAAGAAGAACTAGCAGTTTTACTGTAGGTTAAAAATATTGTATTTTGTTGTTTGTGTTGTTGTTTAAAGTTCCCCATGCACCTGCACTTTCAGTGCCAAAGATAAAAATAGAAGTATCAGAGATACTAGGGAAAAAATATTTCTACCCTCCTGGTACTTCCAATCTCAATTCCAAAACATCTTACCAAAAAAAGAAAAAGCTATTCTCTAGGGGTTCCAGTTTCATTTACTGACCAAAGAGGTTTGATAAGTTTGAATAAGCTTTTTGAATGTTTAGTCAAACCAAATATCTGAGCCATTTAAGGCTCAGCCTTCATTACCTGTACAGCTTCTTATAGTGTCCAAAGAGAGATGTTTGGGTTCAGACATTGCCAAATGAGCTGATCTCTTGGACTAAGTGTATTCATTAACTCCTGCTGCAGAGAAAAATAATCCGATGAAGTGGGCATTCACCCACAAAAGCTCATGCTGCAAAACGTCTGTTAGCCTATAAGGTGCCACAGGATTCTTTGCTGAGAAAAATAATGTATGTTTCGGTATACTCTGGGTTGCTGCTCCGACCCCATTTTGCAGCAATGCATTGTCAAATTAAAAATTAAAAGTAGTTAGGTAAAATTCCCTAATTTCTAATTATCAAATTATTACAATTATAAGGTTATTTGGATCTAAAAAACATATCAGTTCAGTATTGTTTAATTGGTCTGGGTTAGCCAAAGCTCATTTAAATGTAGTGGTGATGACAGATGCCTCATTGGTAGACAGGGATATAAAAGTTTGTTACAGGGTTTATTTTATTTTTCCTGAAAGTTAAGTCTTTGTTTTGTTTGTAATTGAAGCATAGCAAGTTAGCGGTTTGTTTTCCAGTATTACGAGTTTAGTGAATAACTACAATTATGGCAGAATAGTTCTGAACATTAGAGAACTGAGCATCCCAGTTTAATGCAGAATGACTATATAATAATACTGACGCTGAATGATCTACAGCAAACTACCATGTATAGTTTTGGGGCAATCTTAAAGAGCCTTTCCATAAAATACACAGTCTATTCTGGAAGAAACCAGGGATTAAATATAACCAATTCCAAGACTTCTTTCCCTATGAAACAGTAGCAAAAGAATAAAATAAAACAATAGCTTTCCCCCCCTGCAAATTTAAAAGTTTTAGGGCAGCTGATTTAGTTTGAAAGCTTGTAAATTAAGGATATTTTGTTTGCTGTTTTGTATTTGTTTTGCTGGGTTTTTTATGTTCTACTCGTCAATTTACAATTCTTTATAGCAGTGGTGGGCAACCTGCGGCCCGCAGGCTGCATGCAGCCAATCAGGCTAATCTGATTGTGGGCTGTGACACATTTTGCTAATGTTGACCGGTTGCCATTCCCAGCCAATGGGAGCTGTGGAAAGCGGCGGGCCGCAGGGACGTGCAGGCTGCTGCTTCCCACAGCTCCCATTGGCTGGGAACAGTGAACCACGGCCACTGGGAGCTGCTGGGGGCCACAGGTTGCCCACCACTGCTTTATAGATCTCTCTCCTCCTCCTCCAATACTTATTCTAATATACTTCTCTAGTCTATATGTATGAGGGAGACTGATTAGATTTCACAGTTCCACGGAACTTATCTCTCTCTTTCTCACAAGCACTGAATATTTACAGATTATGACTCTCAAATCCTGTATATAAAAATTAAGAAATCTCAAGTCTGCTTTCAGCTATAAAGCTGTCCAAATAGAGCTGGAACAAAATGTGATTGTTAACACTGTTTTAATGTACTACAACACAAGTGAAGTCTGTCACATTTCAGTCCCAGGGCGCTTTATAATTTTTAACAAAAGCCGACAAACCCCCATTCGGTTAGCTATGACATAGAAAACAGACATTTCTTAAGTATCATCTTGTATGCCAGAATAGTAGCTGGATCTCAAACAAAGGAAGCTCAAGATCACAGTAGCACTACAACTAAAACTATGAGACTCCCCTTCTCTTCCCCCCCAGATCTTAAATCTGGGGCTAAAAGCTCTCTTGGTTACCTCACGACAAAGGAGTTGGGAAGTGACCAATAACCTCAAAGAAAGTGTTCCAGGCTCATGTTTTATCCACATCATCTGACTGTTCACAGAACACAGTTAAAATTCATGGACTGTATGCCCTCTAATGACAAGAGCTAAGTACCAAGACACACGGATAAACTAATATGATCGAGACAGACCAGTGGATCACAACCTATTTACCATTGTGGCCCGCATATGCAGCTCTCTGTGTTATGTGGGCTGCATACACCCAATATGTATATACTACCCATATGGCCCTGAGGATTGGCTGCAGGTGGGTGCTGATTGGGCCTCAAGCGGCCTGCAGGCCACAGGTTGAGAACCACTGAAATAGGCAGATCTATATAAGCAGCAGCAACAAAAGCATGCGATTCCACTTGCATATCATCCATGCTTTATGTATGTCTGGCCTGTATGCATGTGTTGGCAGCTTTATATGTGGAATGGTCTGTGTAATATTTATATGGTCAGCTCTTTGGGGCAATGACTACATTGGAGTCTGTTTTGTATAGCACCAAGCACATATAAATAGATATAGAAGTTTACATATCAACAAGTTCATCTTTCTTACAAAGATTAGGGACCCAATCCTGTTTCTACTCATGTCAGTGGCAAAACTGCCACTAACTTCAATGAAATCACACTCAAAACCATATAGTCTATATCCCCTAATAGTCCAAAGGAGGATTGGCAAGTTAGATATTCTCTTCCCAGACTTATACAAATGATAGACAATAAAATTTGCAAAACCTTTAACTCAGAGTCCAAAAACTGATTTGCAACTATGTATAAAGGTTACTTTGTGCAACAGTGAAATGCACTTACCTGCTGAGTGAAAGGTGAGAGTTCTTTCACAGTTCATAGCAATACCACTTAACAGTTGAGGACAAAAGTGAAGAATCCAGTTAAAAGTGCAAGAGGCAATTTAGATATACAGAACTTAACTATGCATTTAGAACTGCACCTTCTCTCTCAGACAGAAATGTGTGGTAGATATGCTGAAGTTATGTCTACACTACAGCCTACGCCAGCACAGCTATAGTGGCATAGCCCCATAGCATAGATGCAGCCCACACCAACAGAAGGAGTTTTTTGGCTGGTGTAGGAACACCACCACTCCACACAATATTAGCTATGCTGCTGACATAAGCAATCTTCCATTGACAAAGCTGCACTGTGGGGATTTTGTTGGCATAGCTATGTCAGCCAGTGTGTGTTTTTTTCACACCCTTGACCAATGTAGCTGTGTCAATTTAAGTTTTAAGTGTAGCCCAAGCCTGAATAACACTCCCGTTTCTGAACCACTGAAATACTCAAGTACAAAATAAATGTAGGTTGGTGACATCCCAGATTATTTGCATTCATTTTGTTTGAGTGTTTTCCATGTTAGTTCAATCATAAATTACTGCCTTTGGCAATTTCTTGTCTCTTCTTCCTCAGATCAAGAGGTTTTAAATTTCAAACTCAGGAATAGATACACACACTCACTCCATATGTGCTTTACACAATTATTTAATCTGCTAACTAAAGGGTTATGCACCTGTCATAGTGTATGCACACAAGCTAAAATGTTTTCAGAATAGGCCATATCATAAAACAAAGAGATTAGCCTTGATTCTTGTGCAAATGTAGTGGCAAGCAGGGATGCATGGAGTTGGTTGTGGTTCCCCGCCTTAAGGCTGCCCAGGGCCCTCACAATTTAGAGCAGGAGGAATCTACAGTGTTGGTGTCCGGATAAGAAGCTCAGCTCTGTCACATCTCCCTATTCCTGACACACCCTCAGCCCGCACATGACACTGCTCTTTCTTACATGGAGCGGAATGTGGGGTCCTCTACCCTAGCAGGGGAATTCTCTGCTGGGAAACTTCAGCCAGTTTAAGGCCACTTTGTACAACATACATGTGAAGCATAAACTGGCCTTAGCAGAATAGAGAATTTGGGTCATTTTCTCTTGTATATCTCCTGTCCAATGTATGATCACACTTTCAAAACACCGATCAGAAGGGAAGTGACCTAGAATCCCTATGGCAAAGACAGCAATTATATGGCAAAGTAATATTAGGACAGTATTTAATTCACCTTGAGATTCTTTTACTGTGACTTAACAGCTGGAAATAAGGAAGAGAGATGATATTGTGACTATCCCTACAGGCCACCAGCAAGATCTATGTGGTCCACTAGTGGTCCATGGAACACCCCATTTGGGAATCACTACTCTTTTTGTTCTGTGTCTGTACAGCACCTAGCACAATGGGATTCTGGTCCACGGCTAAGGCTCCTAGGCTCTGCTACAATACAAATAACCACCACCACCACCACCTGCATCTGTGTTAATTATATTAAGACAGACTAGTGCAGAAAAGTAGCTGGGGAGCTACTATGGTGCTGGCTTTTGAAGATGTTTAGTCTGTTTTTATCTTGTTGCTACCTGGAAAACATATCTTGGTTTAATCAAAGTTTCAGTGATGAAATCCAAATGGGTGATCATCATTCTTTGATTCACAGCAAGGTTGTTAAATACTGTTTTCAACTAGGAACCTAAAAAAATAGTAGGCGCTAAAAAGGAAAAAAATATCTTACCAGCTGGAAATGTTAAACTCCTCTTTAAGAAGTAAGCTAACCATTGCAATCAGAAGTATTTAAATCTATGCCCTACTTTTGGAATGAATCCCAAATAAGAGACTCAAAACTGCAAAAATATGCTTAACCTAGACCTTTATACCAACAAACTTCCAGTTAAGAAACTAAGGGGCTTGTATTAAAATCTTAGGTCATGAGGTTTTGAAGGCAGCTCTCTTTTCCTGCATTTGCTCATTCAAGAGTAGAGAAGCTGGTTTAGTTTGGGATCATGTATTCAGTTTTTGGCGTGTGCATGCCTGGCATCTGTAAAACAGTAGTGCTCCTGAAACCTTCATCCCACCTCATTTAGCATATCTATCTCACTCAATCATTGTCACAATATTGTAGTAGTTCCTGTCTGGATCAGCTCTAGGGGTTCTGCTGCCATAGGCAAGCCAGGAATGGTCTGCACCTATTATAACAAGTTCACATGCTACAGACAACTGATACTATCATTATATAATCTAATGCACATGTAAAGCTAAGGCCCAGGACTAGACTCCTTGTACTTCTGCTACGAAACACAGAGTTCTACCACTCTTGAGCAGAGTAACTGCTATAGCTCCTAGCAGTAGGTCCTCTATTGTTTTTGTGGACCAGCCTCCAGAGGGCAATATCAGGGCATGTCCACACTACCCGCCGTATCGGCGGGTAGCAATCGATCTATCGGGGATCGATTTATTGCGTCTCATCTAGACGCGATAAATCAATCCCCGAACATGCTCCCCGTTGACTCCAGAACTCCACCAGGGCGAGAGGCAGAAGCGGAGTCGACGGGGGAGCCACGGACATCGATCCCGCGCCATGAGGATTCTTGTAGCTGAAGTTGCATGTCTTAGATCGACCCCCCCCCCCCAGTGTAGACCAGGCCTCACTCACAAAGCCAGTACATTACACTGCCAGCCTGCACAGTTTGGAAACATTTGCTGCCCTAGGGTGTATGTGGTTAAAGCCACGCTGATTTCTGCAGCTCCCTATAAGACAATGCAATGGCACCTTCCAAAATAATGATAGCCCCACCTGGTAGGGAAAGAGAGGTAGAGTGGCTCCATTCAGATACATACACTGAATGCAGAAGGCAAATAGCTACGCTGGAAGACATACTTTATGGAGCCACTTTCACAGAAGAGTGAATCTGGGGAACAGAGGGGATGGAAACATTTACACAAAAAGCAACCAACATTTTTTTTTAATTTAGTTTTTCAGTATTTCAGGTATTGGTGTTTGTTCAGCGTGATCTCCCACCCAGTTCTGCCACACCTTCAATCTAATCCTGCACTGAAAACAGAAAACAATGTCTGTGACCTCAGAACACGTAGACATGGGAATTAACTATTAATTACATGGGGCCAAATTCAGATATCCTGTGGTAAGCAAAGACCAACTTGATTAGAAGGAAATGAGCCATGAGGAACTCAACTCGTGATCAAACATGTATTTTTGGATCACTCACAAACCCAGCCTTCACTCCATAGCCCCACAGCAAAAAAAACCAACCACCACCAAACAAACAAAAAACACCCTAAAAGGTGATCAAATTTATTGTTAAAGCTGATATAAGTGACAGGGTTCTATGTTGTGAAGTTTTTAATCTCTTAATAAAATTAATTATAAGAAATGTTAGGCAAAACATTTTTAGAAAAATATCCTGCTCAGTCACTGATTTGTTCTACATGCAGGCAGATTATTTAATACATAGATTATGCTTTTGATAGCCATGGCAAGTCTTCTTCCCCTGAGCAGCTGATTCTGAAATCCTTTTCAAGACAAAAGGTCCAGATTTTACTTCACTTAAACTGGAGTAAATCAGTAATTCCACTGACATACACTTACACTATTGTTACAGTGAACAGAATTTGGATAAAGACCCCTTCACCCTAGTAGACCAGGCTGTCAAGGCTACATGCAACTCGCATTTCAAAAACTGCCAACTGTGAACAATTACTACCAGATTAAATAAAATAGATTTGAGATGCACAGGACCAGATTCTGATACCCTTATTCATGTGGAGTAACACCTTACTGCATGAGTCATTCCACTGATGTCCAAGGAACAGCTTTTTGAGTAAGGTGTTATTCAGCACCAAGAAGGTTATCAGAACTTGGCCTTTTCTCATTTCATCCTGATCTGTCAAGAAGGGAAACTATAATAGGTGATGTACTTTTTTTTGTTTGTTTTTAAAAGTACCAGCAGCTAACATGAAGAGCAGTCAAGCCATATATACGTATTTCTACCCGGCTGGAGTGAATGCTTCGTTTACGTCTCTCTTTAGCCTGATGCTGTTCATACTGTCTGAGGTGAACAGTTTCAAGATTACACAGTCTTGGAGCCATTAATGCTGCATGTTTGTATATTTATATTTGGTGCTCAATAATAGGAAGCACATGAAAAGCTTACCAGAGTATTCCATTGAATTTAGACATGCTCATGTAATTTTACTAATTTCTGTTCTAACAGAACAAAAGAGAAACATTTAACCAAATACTAAACAAAACACTTTGCATCATTAAGTCCCCCACGCAGCAATCCATTCCAGTGAAGGTCACTGTAATTCAATGTTAATAGAAGGTATTCCTGAATTATATAGAAATCACATCATAGATGCTGTAAACATAGCCCCTGCCAAATAATTCCCTACCAACAGACATCATTCCAGAAGCAGCCAGAACTTGGTCATTACAATGATGGGCACAATTAAAAAATATCTACGTTAGATACAAATACGCTGAGTAACAGTCAGTTCACCTTACGTTGATCCTACTTCAGAAGCTCTGCCAATTCTCATCTCTTTGAAGTGTGCATGATAATGTTACAACAAAGTTTATTATAAAGAATGGCTTTTGGATAACATCATTATGAGCTAACAGTTATTGGTAGGTTCAGTTTCATTCCAGGGTCCATTTCTACATGAAGTCTGAGAACATTTAGAACGGGGCTCAACTGTCATACACAGTAAGTGCAATAAATATTTCATTCTGTCTTAGGACACAACACTCAGAATCAAAGAGAACAAAGAAAAGGAAATCCTTTAAACGGGCAGGTGATGTGGTGAGTGCTAATGACCTTTAATACAAGACAGGAGAAGAATGCAGCATGCAAACTACAGGTCACATCAAAATCATCACGCTTACAAAGAAAAGACAATTACCAAGAGAGTTTAAATAAGCATTCAGGTCACTCTCTACCTAAATACATTATTTATTTATTTATTATAAACGGGACTGCCCTGAAGTCAGATTACAATTAAAAATATTGGCTGTCAGTCCAGCTAATATTGCTGCTTTGCAGCACTTTATCTGGTTCATTTTTATATGACCTGGAATGCAAACAGTTGCAACAAAAGGCAGTAGAAGTAGATCACAAAAGACAAATATGGGTCTTCAAGCAGGATCCTTACGTTGTATGTTTAGGGTAAAGGGGTTATGAAACCTGGACCTCTCAGTATTCTTATTGAGCTGATCTCAAAATATAATCTCTCTTTGCAACCTAACAGACAGCTAGAATCCAATGTAACATTGACTTATGAAAGGCATGGGTCCAAACAAATACTAAAATGTATTCTGGATGGTTGCTGGTCTGTTTATCTTACTTCTGTTCTCAGGTCCTTTTTAGGGACCTGATCAAAAGCTCATTAAAGTCAATGGAAAGGCCCCCATTCACTACGATGCCCTTTGGCGCCTACTGAATTGCACTGAATGCACACTACAAAAACAGCTCTTGCCTCATTAAAAAAACAAACAGTGTTATCTTGGAAAGGGGTCTAAGTGAATGAAATATACTAACACTCTTGAGTATTTCAGCCCTTCCCAAATCAACTCCTGGGCAGAACTGGATGCTTTAAAACTCTTCTGTTTGCATATGGCAAACAAAGCTGTGAAGCAATGGCCAGGCAATAATAAGATAAAGAGATGAAGAGAGGTGTGTAATACGCAGCAAGGTCTCATACCATCTACCTTGCCACAGGCAGGAAGTTCACTCTGTCTTTAAACAACAGTTCCACAAATAGATACAGTCTTCTTGCCTTTTCTCAACAGCGTTTTTAGTATGTGGTTTAATACAGTGGTTCTCTGAGCAAACAGATCTGGCACTTACAGCAACTAGCAAAATACCATTGAGTATCTTGTTGAATGTAAAGCTAACCAAATAATACAGTTACCAAATATTCTACTATTTTTTCCAAGTCTGCCAGTGATAGATACTACTTCTACATCACCCTGAAAACAGTGCTCCATTCTTTTATTGATTTTTCTTCAGCTTATCAAACCTATCGAGAGAGAGAGAGAGAGATTCTCTGCACGCATCAGAGATGGGCTGCTGGAGAGCTGTCTACAACTACCTGATTCTCTGCCCAGATATAGCCGCACTACTGGGAGCTGCTCTAACGTGTCTTCTGGCAATAGTCGCTAAGGCCTTGTCCTCACTTGGGGGGAAAAAAGCTGTGTTTTTAACTCCAGTTAGCTAACTTGAGGTAAGTCCTAGTGAAGACAAGGCTGTTTGCAGTTTTCACAAGAGTTAGCAGATCTTTCACTCAACTTTCTAACTTGTGCAACAACTGCCAATGGTCTTGTCTTCACTAGGATCTTACCTCAAGTTAGCTAACACACCTTTTTTCCTAAGGGATTGTGACAGGTTCCCCCCCCCCCGCTTTAATATGCCACCTGATATACTGGGATACCATTGAGCCCACTTGTTCTGCCAACCTGGGCCCCCTTTACCCAGTCTTGCTGAGTCAAGCTCTTAAGCCTCCTCTAGCACACACACAGGCAGGGCCACACCCAGCTGCAGAAAGACAGACACTGAGATCAGCTCTGGGAAAACTCAGCTTAAGGCACTTGCCCCAGCACTTAAGTGCCCACCTCCCTTGGAGTGCAGACCCAACGGTATATTATCTTGCACTGTATAGAAAGATCTGCACAGCGCAAGCTCATAAAAATTTGCCCTCTCCCTCAATGTGAAGAGAGATATGCACAGCGTCTTGCCCTCCAAGATATGGATTGCACAAACTGGGTTTAATAATGAATAAAAATAATTTTATTAACTATAAAAAGTAGATTTTAAGTGATTATAAGGGATAGCAATCGGAACAAAGCAGATTACCAAGGAAATAAAACAAAACATGCATACGAAGCTTAGGATCTTAAAGAAACTGGTTTCAAGAAGCAATTTCCCACCCTAAACATTATTTTAGGTAAGTTGCAATTTCAGTAGCTTAGAATTCCAATTATTTCTTCTTACAGACTGGATCCCTGTCTCAGTCTGGACTCACCCCTGCCTTTCCCTTCAGGTTCTTTCAGCAGTCTTGCTTCTCGGGTAGGAAAAGGAGGAGAGTCCAGATCAACCCCCCATCCCCACCCCCAGCCCCCCAGTCCTTAAAAGGGATTTACCTAAGGCGGAAATCCTTTGTTTGATCTCCATCCCCCTGTAGTAGAAAAGTACCAGCAGTGTCCAAGGTATTTTTCATCAGGTGAAATTATCACCTGACCTTGTAGAGCCCATGCAGCATCCCAGGAAACTCCTCAGGAAGGTGGGAGATTAGCATCTTCAGAGTTCTATTGTCCTTCTTAAATGGGTCATTCAGGAGGATTGCCTACTGTCTGGTTGGTGTTCCCTCCAAGTACACACACAGTTGTAATTGTTACATAGTCAATATTCCTAACTTTAGATACAGAAATGATACATACATGCAAATTGGATAATCACATCAGTAAATCATAACCTTTCCAATGATATCCTACATGAGCCATCTTGCATAAAGTATATCTTAGTTATGCCATATTCATATCATAAGCATATTTCTATGACGTATATGGGGTGTAACATCACAGGGATCATCCACCACTGCGGGATAGCTGGAGCACATCAACTTCTGGCAGTTCCTCCTTCAAACCATGACACTGATCTTTCTGTCCCAGCGTGCTCCCTCCACTCGGGGCTGCAGGAAGGAAGGCATAGGAGCTGGCTACATCAGCTCTACATCTGCTAAGGACTCCCCTACACCAGGGAGATATGGGTAGTTTCTACATCAGTGGTCCCCAAACTTTTTCTGTCATGTCCCTTACCTGTAATGGAATCTGTCTGCACCTCCTCCCCGAGGAGCTGCAGCCAGGAGCTGGGGCTCTGGTTCGGAGCCAGGGACCAGGGCCGGCTCCAGACCCCACTGCGCCAAGCGCGCGCTTGGGGCGGCATTTTGCCGGGAGGGCAGCAGGCGGCTCCGGCGGACCTCCTGCAGGCATGACTGCGGAGGGTCCACTGGTCCCGCGGCTCCGGTGGACCTCCCGCAGATGTGCCTGCGGAGGGGCCGCTGGTCCTGCGGCTTCGGTGGAGCATCCGCAGGCATGCCTGCGGGAGGTCCCCCAGAGCCGCGGGACCAGCGACCGCCAGAGCGCCCCGCACGGCGCGCCGCCCTGCTTGGGGTGGCGGAATTCCTAGAGCCGCCCCTGGCAGGGACTGAGGCTAGAGCTGGAGCTGTGGCTGGGGCAGGGAGTGTGGCCTCAGCCAGGGCCAGGAGCTGTGGGCCTCAGCTGGGGTTGGGTGCAGAGTCCAAGGTTAGAGCTGTGGCTGTGGGTGGGGCTGGAGCCGGGGGTTGGGGCAGAGTGGTGCTCTCTCCCTGCCTCCCATGTGGGCTGGCCCTGGTTCCTCCACATCCCCCCCGAACATTCCTCCCCGCCCAATAGGGAGACACACCCCACTGTTTGGGGACCACAGCTCTACACCCTTTCCTGTAGAGGGGTGCTAGGGGAGCAAAGGCAGGCTTTAAAATTCCATCCACTGTTCACTATAACAGAGACAAAAACAGGTTGGCTTTCAACAAGGTGAGTAGGGACCTAGCAGCACAAACCAAAATGACATTAAAGGGGGTCAGTGGAGTGAGACTCCTGTTCATGTTACATTTGCTATTCTCCTATCACTCACTCGTTTTTCATTCTACAATCTTCCTCAACATGGAAAATACAGTTTCCATTAACTGTGCCTTCCATTGTGATTTGTTTGTTTGTTTATTTAAATGGAACAATTTTCTAAAAGGGAATACTACCATCTGGGAGAGTCTCACACTTAACTCCAAATTTTTGGCAGATCTCTTTATATAATCAGGGCAGCACCACTTTTAGCAAATTGGCAGTTCCTCCTGTAGTTACCATATTGCAGTTCTAAAGCCCTCATTAGAAGGTTAGGAAATTCCAGTGAACTCAGATTATAAAACCGCTCTTTTCTTCTTATTTCTGTATTTTTGGGATGCATTTTATCTCAGAAGGATGTGAGTAGCCAAAGGAAACAAAATAAAAAGACCAAAGCTGTCTAGAATTGCAGTCCCTCCCCACTAAGCAGAACCAAATGTTTAGCAATTTCTGCAGCAAATATTACAGCATGTAAATCTGATTGTTAGAGGGGTCTGTTTCTGACATGGTGGGTGTTAGTAGCTAGTCCCAAATCAGGTGACAGACTGAATTTTGACACTTTTTGACCTGAAGAGCTTGTCAAAGTTTGAGTCTGTGTGTGTGGTTCAGTTGGGAATAGAAATTGGTGGCAGCCAAGTATTTTTTCTTCGATGCAATCTTATTTATTTACAAGGAATGTACAAAGTCCTGTGTCTGAACGTAGAAGGAACCAAGAACAAAAAAGAGCAGTTTCTTAGCTTACTGGTGCCCAAGCCTCTCTCTAGCTTTTTTCCCAGCATTACATAGGGGTCAGCAACATGTCCGTACACGGACACAAGTGTCCATGGTAAAAATGTTGAGATCCATGGTAATTTTTCAAGAAATGTTGAATGACGCAACCCTCCCAATGTCCGTCACTACGTACGGTAATTTGGTCAAGTGTCCATTGCGCAACATGGTGGTGCCAACCCCTGGCGCCACACTGTGCTTCCGGGCTCCTGATTGGATTTTTATTGCCTTTCTGTTCTTGTCTGTGATTTTGACATCAGTATCTGCACAATCTCTCATTTATAGTTGTGCTGAAAGACCAGGATCCCAAAGATCAATCTAAAAACAGTTCCACAAGGGAATGTCTTATCAGAAACAGGTCAACTATCATGTAACACTTGTGCAGTTCATGTTTACTGTAACTAAGAAGTCAGGATTTGTATAAAAGCTACTGGTAATGAGTGTTTGTGGTGTGTGTACAAGTGAAAGGCATGATAAGTACCTGTTTTGACACTTGTGGCATGCCACAGAGGCTATACAATGCCTCGTGGTTTTAGAGTGGGTAGTCATCATCAGTACACAATCAAAAAACAAGAGACAAGTCTATCACCTCCCTAGCATACCTGCCACATATTGGTGAAACACCTCGCCTCTTGGATGAAAAATTTTCATTGTGCTGTATACTCTTGAAAGAAGTTTGAGGACACACAGCTTTTTCATTCCCAAAGTCTAAAGCCTCCAATAATGAAGGCAAATTAATTTTCAGATATATTTCTTAGTTAACACAGACTAAATGATGATTTTAAGTTCTTTCTTAGTCTAACCCGGGGTAGGCAACCTGCGGCACGCAAGCTGATTTTCAGTGGCACTCACACTGCCCGGGTCCTGGCCACCGGTCAGGGGGGCTCTGCATTTTAATTTAATTTTAAATGCAGCTTTCTAAACATTTAAAAAAACATATTTACTTTACATACAACAATAGTTTAGTTATATATTATAGACTTATAGAAAGAGACCTTCTAAAAATGTTAAAATGTATTATTGGCACGCAAAACCTTAAATTAGAGTGAATAAATGAAGCCTCGGCACATTACTTCTGAAAGATTGCTGATCCCCGGTCTAACCTCTTCAAGGTGGATGTAGTCTTCCTTTGTGTGTCTGGAGAGGACACCTCATCACTGTGCCCCAATCCTGATTTAGCCCTCAGAGTTCAATAGAAACATGAAAATGTGGCTAATTTTATTTATTTTAAAGAAAGTCTTCAAGGGGCTGTCTCTCAACAGCATAGGCCCAGACTCGGGCCAAGGTTATGTCAGATTTTTCAAGGGATTATCCCAAGAGACAGGTTCCAGGCTGGACAATCTGCGAGAACAGGTTGTGGTTGCAGAAAATAGCTGAAATTAGCTGAAATTTCCCCTCCATCAAGAGAGCAAGCTTGGCCCAAAAAGCTGGCAGCTCCGCTATGGGGAAGGGACATGGTAACTGGAGAACATGCAGAGTCAGCACATCCCCCTCAGAAGCTTCCACCTAGGCGCCTTTGGAATCTGGACAGAAACATAAAACTGCTCCCCATGGTGGAAACGCAGAGGAAGGACAGATGGCAGCAACACCACCTACCTTCTGTCTAGGTTTATTCTCTTGGAGTGGAGTGGACATGAGAGCCTGACCAAATATATTCATAACTGACTGTAAAGTAAAGTACCTAACCCACTGCTAGTGCCATATACATAATAAATAATCCTGTGAATTGGTTATGTAAATATTACATTTCTGAAATGTCTAGATGAGACTAATCTCTGTAGAGATACTTCTTTTGTTCTCCACACTGAACAGTGGCTCCTTTTACCTTTAATAATGCCTCCAACCACGCTAAAGAGGTGTCCTGAAAGTGCACTGGATGGTAGACAACAGCACTTTTTGCCAGAGCTGACATCTCAGATCACAGTACAATTGGTTTTCAAATATACAGTGTAATTCACGGTGGAATGACAGTAAAAATTGTCAAGTGCAACATCATCAGCTAATGAAAATTAAAGTTTTAGAGGATGGACTGTAGATTAAGTACACCTCTACCCCGATATAACGCGGCCCAATATAACCTGAATTTGGATATAATGCAGTAAAGCAGCGCTCCAGGGGGGCGGGACTGCACATTCCGGCGGATCAAAGCAAGTTCGATATAACAGTTTCATCTATAATGCGGTAAGATTTTTTGGCTCCCGAGGACAGCGTTATATCGGGGTAGAGGTGTATTCTCTCCCCCAAGGAAGTACTATCATAAAATAGCTAATAAAAATGCTGTACTATCAAGAGCTTGCAAACTGACCATGATAAGCACCTCTTTTAATATTAAACCCATCATCATGATGTCTGTTTTTCTACAGTAGTTTCTATCTCTGGCTACCATTCAAAGAGCAAAACATTTTATCCATTTTGTTAAGAACATTAGAAATGTCTACTAAAAGTCTGTGCATGCAATCAAACTTCAAATGCATCAGATGCTTCACTGCCTTGAAACATTCTAGCTAACTTAAAGCACTGGTTAATGGTTAGGAAAAAAACTGCAAAAGAGCAATGGAGGAAAATGGAAATTCTGTTAAAGATACATTAAAGTGACAGGATTTTTACAAAGCTGATTTCCATGACAGCCTTCTGCTCTTAAGTGATGAGATCTATCACATATAAAGCAGTATTGGGACTCTGAAATACAGCTGATTAAGTAAATTGTACTTCAAACTGGAAAATCCTCTCTCAGTAAAAAAGGATTGGTCATTAAAAACTATTGACTTCATTGCATAGTTCAGTAACAAACACTGAATATCATGGGCCAAATTCATCTCCAGTGTACTGTACTTCCAACAGAGCTAAGAGAGTCATACTAGGGTAAATTTGGCCCTAATTTTTCAGCAGGTCAAATTAGTTTAAACCATTTTATTTTTAAGAGTTAAACACATTGTTCAATGGTGAAATAACTGCTTTATATACATAAAAGCTGAAAAGCATACCACAGAAATGCAAAGTTAGGATGACCTTATTATCCTTGTTTATTCAGACTACTCCCTCAGACTATTTCAGAGTCTATAGGAGCTCCACAGATAAGATACATCCAAATGTATAAAATAAAAGGTCCATAAGATGATATTCCTAAGAATTCCTAAGCATTTGCTATTATTAGCTCATATAGGTTCTAGATTTGGGTGCATTAGAAAGAGGCACAGATGAGGAGTCCTTATCACCACTTCAGTTACACTCAGACAGCTGACATTTATAAGAATATTGTGTACTGTAATGTGCGTTACAGTAATGACAGAGTGCTGTCATGGCAGTGACTTGTGGTGTATAGGTACTTGTGTTAGGACATCAACCCTTGGAGTCCAACACTGAAAGTCAACTTCTCAATCTATTTAACAAAGGTACTTTTAGCTTTTACTGTGTCTGAGCGCACGCATGTGGGCATGAGAGGGAATATGTGCATATACATGTGCACAGTATCTAGAGATTAGCACACGGTTCCCTTTTTTCATTGGGGGAAAAAAAGAAACAGTACTGTACTTTCACCTGCCTCTACACCACCTGCAGGCTTCAGGTACTGTTAGGAGTCTCTACTGGGGTCTGGGTGGATACCATTTAAATCTATTACCATAAAAACAAACAGAAACCTGACATTCTAAATATTTTGTCTGAATTTATACCCAACATTAAGAAAGCACCTACTTCACTTACAAATAACGAAACTATAGTAACTTTCTCAGAAATAGTCTGTCACTAATCATTTAATAACACAGGCACAAATTGTTTCCATGCAGGAACTGATCCAAAGCCCACTCAAATCAACAGAAAGATCCCATTGACTTCAATGGGTTTTGTTGTATTAGGCCCTTAATCCTCACTGATTTTAAATCTGAGAGCAAAATTTTCTGTTTTATGGTGTATTACTATAGTGTGTGAGCACCTATCAAAAATTTAAAAAACTGAGCATCACAACATGGCTATGATACACACAGAACAAACACATACATCCCAGGGTGTGTATAATTAATTCCATTATACCACTAGGGAAACTGAGGTTAAATGACTTGCCCAAGGTCACACAGGACATCTGTGGCAGAGCTAGGAACAGACTTTTGACTCCCAGTCACACATCTTAACCACAAGATAATCAGTTATCGCTACAAGAGAAAATGACATTTGTTAAAATTCATTCAACATTGGGTTCTTCATTGTTCCCCATGCAACTTCACAAATGCCAATGAGGTTGTATGAATAGGCAGAATTTGGCCCAGTGTTTTGAACTAATTACTGTAAACTCTCTTGGTTAAATCAAAATAGCACTAATTGGGTAGGATTGGCTGGAAAACAAGAACTCTGTTTCATGAAAAAGTTTTGAAGTTTCTAAATATGTTTCTGAACAACCCTGGAAAAAAACCCAAGCCTTTCTTGAAAATTTGGACCAAAACAAACAACAACAACAAAAAAGAAAAAGAGGGAGGGACACACACACACACACACATATATACTCCGCCTGGGGGTTAGATTATTCACCCGGGATGGGGCTGACCGAGGTTCAAGTCCTTACTTTGCCTGATTGGCAAATGCCCAAACCACCGGGCTAAAGAGCTGTCTACTTTGCATAAGTAATTAAATATTCATTGGGCCAACAAAATACTGACTCTATAGCCCAGTAGTTAGGGCACTCACATGAAATGTGAACTTGAACTTGTGTCTCCCACATTCTTCATGGGGATGGCTGAGTGCTCCAGCCCCTGGGCTACTGACTATCCTGGGGGCTCGCTCTCTCTCTCATTTTGACTGGAAATTCTATCCTGGACCTTAGAACCCATCTCAATAAATCAGATTTTCTAATTAAAAACATTTCATCAAAAAATTCCCAACCAGCTCTACTCGTTGGGACAAATTCTGCCTTGGCTTAACTTTACTTCCACATGGAAGTCAATAGACTTGGGCAGAATCTGGCCTTGCAGTGCTTATTGGAGTGTGGAAAAATACATCCACTATTATACTTCAAGAATAAGTAATACAATCAAAAACATTCTAAAAATAACAAAGGGGGAATTTTTTTCTTGCTTATGGATCCATACATCCTTTGCATATAGAGCAATAGCCCCCAAGATCATCTTCTCTTGTCAAAATATTGTGACTATAAATATTGTGACACACAGCAATCAATGACCAAAACAAGCCCTAAGTTCCATGCATTCCACAGTATCAGAGAAGCATCTGAATGCTATGTTTTCAAAGATAAGATTACATCTAACTCTTTCCAATTTTTTTCTACTTCAAAATAATTTTGAACTGAGATTGAAACATTTTCCCATCTGTCAAAATATTTTAAGTAGAATAACGCTGGTGGTAATTTGTCAAAATATTTAATTGCTGATAGTATCTAAAATTAAGCAAGCAGCTCCCTGAACTATTTTAAATGAATAAGCTGTCAAAGAAACAAAGCATTTTTAGAAAAGTTTGCAGGATTTTGCTGCATAACTAATAAGGTTATTTAAACTGACTGGAAAACTGATGAGAGTAGTAAAATGTATATAGAGTGAATGCTGTGCTTCATTTTCTGCCTGGAGGTTCCAGGCGCTAGATCACCATATGTACATTAGATAATGAACCTTACTGGAGAAATGCTTAGGGGAATGGATATGTATCACCAGAGGAACTTCCTTGCTGCTTTCAAATCCTCCATTTAAAGTAAAATCCTCTTCTTCCATGAAGACTTTCAAAAAATAACGCGAAACCATCAAAAATGCAGTTTCATGGCTCTACTTTCAACCTACTGATTTTATATGTGTTTTATAAACACAAAAAAATTTGTTAAAAGTCAAGCACTCAAAAGTGAACAAAATGCCAGAATTAAAATTGCCTGGACAGCCTTAATTTTCCTCCCTTCTATGTATGCATTATGATACAGTCTTTAATTAAATTATCAAATATTACTTTTTCATTAGGGCTCTCATCTCATTCAGTGCACAGGATGGACAGTGCTCAGTTATTAGGGCTGTCAAGCGATTAAAAAAATTAATCGCAATTAATCGTGCGATTAAAAAAATTAATTGTGATTAATCACGCTGTTAAACAACAATAAAATACAATTTATTTTAAATATTTTTGGATGTTTAATATATTTTAACATGTATTAGTTTCAATTAAACACAGAATACAAAGTGTACGGTGCTCACTTTATATTTTTTATTACAAATATTTGCACTGTAAAAAACAAAAAAAATTATTTTTCAATTCACCTCATACAAGTACTGTAGTGCAATCTCTTTATCATGAAAATTGAACTTACGAATGTAGAATTATGTACCAAAAAACTGTGTTCAAAAATAAAACAATGTAAAACTTTAGCACCTATCAGTCCACTCAGTCCTACTTCTTGGTCAGCCAATCACTCAGACAAACAAGGTTGGTTACAATTTGCAGGAGATAATAATGCTGCCTGCTTCTTGTTTACAATGTCACCTGAAAGTGAGGACAGGCATTTGCATGGCACTATTGTAGCTGGTGTTGCAAGATATTTATGTGCCAGACACGCTAAAGATTCATATATCCCTTCATGCTTCAACTGCCATTCCAGAGGATATGCTTCCATGCTGATGATGGGTTCTGCTTGATAACAATCCAAAGCAGTGCAGACTGACGCATGTTCATTTTCATCTGAGTCAGATGCCACCAGCAGAAGGTTGATTTTCTTTTTTGGTGGTTTGGGTTCTGTAGTTTCCGCATCAGAGTGTTGCTGTTTTAAAAGACTTCTAAAAGCATGCTCCACACCTCATCCCCCTCAGATTTTGGATGGCACTTCAGATTATTACACCTTGGGTCGAGTGCTGTAGCTATTTTTAGAAATCTCACATCGGTACCTTCTTTACGTTTTGTCAAATCTGCTGTGAAAGTGTTATTAAAATGAACATGTGCTGGGTCATCATCTGAGACTGCTATAACATGAAATATATGCAGAAGACAGGTAAAACAGAGCAGGAGACATACAATTCTCCCCCTTAGGAGTACAGTCACAAATTTAATTGATGCATTATTTTTTTAATGAGCATCATCAGCATGGAAGCATGTCCTCTGGAATGATGGCTGAAGCATGAAGGGGCATACGAATGTTTAGCATATCTGGCACATAAATACCTTGCAACGCTGGCTACAAAAGTGCCATGCGAACACCTGTTGTCACTTTCAGGTGACATTGTAAATAAGAAGCAGGCAGCAGTATCTCCTGTCAATGTAAACAAACTTGTTTGTCTTAGTGATTGGCAGAATAAGAAGTATGACCGAGTGGACTTGTAGGCACTAACGTTTTACACTGTTTTGTTTTTGAGCGCAGTTATGTAACCAAAAAAAAAAAATTCTGCATTTGTAAGTTACACTTTCATGATAAAGAGATTGCTCTTCAGTACTTATGTGAGATGAAATAAAAAATACTATTTATCATTTTTACAGTGCATATACTTGTAATAAAAAATAATACAAAGTGAGCACTGTGCACTTTGTATTCTGTATTGTAATTGAAACCAACAGTGAAAATGAAGAAAAATCCAAAAATATTTAATAAATTTCAAGTGGTATTCTATTGTTATAAGTGCGATTAATCACAATTAATATTTTTAATCGCAATTCATTTTTCTGAGTTAATTGTGTGAGTTAACTGCCATTAATTGACAGCCTTATCAATTATTCAATATTTTGTTTTCTCCTCATTTTTCAGTGTGTGGCCCCATATCTTATTCATTGTACACTATTCAAACTCTGCTCAGAAGACAGAATTATTAATTTCCTCATGGGCTTCTCTGTGGTGCTCATCAGTATAGTATGACTGTTCTCTGCAAACAGTTATCTTATCTCCAGAAGCCCCGTGAGGTTAAGGAGTAAGGTATTATCCCCACTGTAAAATGGTTGAGGCACAGAGAGATTAAGGACAAAAGTTTCCACTCATTTTGGCATATCTAGGACTTGGTTTTTCAGAGTACTTAGAATTCTATAGCACTTTATATGATCAAAGAACAGCTGCCACTGACTTTAGTCCCAGCTGTGATCATGCAGAACTACTGTAGTGCATGCCACAGGTTACCAATTCAGGTACTCAAAAAATTATGAACATACAATTAGTGACCACCTCTGAAAAATTTGGTTTAAGTAACTTGCTCAGCATTACACAGGATCTATGTGTCAGTAGAAGGGATAGAATCCAATTCTCCAAGTCAGCAT
Organism: Mauremys reevesii; assembly: GCF_016161935.1. Lineage (NCBI taxonomy): Eukaryota > Metazoa > Chordata > Testudines > Geoemydidae > Mauremys > Mauremys reevesii. The sequence goes on along the minus strand of NC_052624.1, from coordinate 56,605,478 downwards.
TCAACTGCCTCAACCATCAAAACATCCTTGGTCTTCCTACAGGCCCCCACTCCATTCATTGAACACTTTCCAGCTTCTGCAACAAATGAGTTTCTTACAGACAACATTCATTCCACTGGTATCATTCGTTTCCTGAGCACCAGCCATCCTGTGAACTGAATGAGTCAGGGGCTGATGGAATGATAATGTAATTAAAGACTCTCTCGTAATACATATGCATGGTGGGGGGACTGAACTAAGGTTGCACAGGCAATCTTAATTCTGGCATTTTTTAACTTTAGAGTGCTCAGTTGTGTAACCTTAATCATATCTTAACTTAGTTTTTAAGTGTGCAATTCCCTAGGTTTTTTAAAAAAGCAAATTGGAAAAATAATTCCATCATGTGGCATCATATTGACATCCACATGGGTCACCATCAGGGCTGGAACCCTTCGATCCACCATACTTACCACTTGAGCTATCCAAATAACTCATAGCAGTACTAGATTGTCTTCCTCTCTTCCACATTTTGCCAGTAGGGTTCCAGCAGGGCCGGCTCTACAGTTTTCGCCGCTCCAAGCAGCGCGCCAAATTGCCGCCGTGGGCGCGGGGGGGGGCTGTCTGTGTGCCCTTAGGGCGGCAGGCACGTTTCCGCGGCGGAGGCAATTCGGTGGCAGCTTCTATGTTTAGCTGAAGCCGCCCTGGACAGCTAAACATAGAAGCTGCTGCTGAATAGCCCTCACCGCGGAAACGCGCCTGCCGCCCTAAGGGCGCACGGACTGCCCCCGCCGCCCGGGGCAGCAATTCGGCACGCAGCTGCTTGGGGGCAAAACAACAGGGACTGCCGCCCCTTGCAGAATGCCGCCCCAAGCACCAGCTTGGAATGCTGGTGCCTGGAGCTGGCCCTGGTTTCCAGGTATTTGCTGATAGCAGAGGAATGTTGACATTCATATCTTGGGTTTCACTGCAGGCTCTGGAGGGAAGTGTTTTCTAGTGGGCACAGACTCATTTACCTGTTGCCCCCAAACTGGACCCCTTCTTCCCCGTCCCCTGTGACGTGCCCCTGTCCTAGATCTCTTTCTTCCCCATCCCTTGTTCCCAGGAACATTCTTTAGTACTCAGGCTTCTCATCGCAGTCTTGGTCTCCCCCTCTGGGCTTTCTATGTTCCCAATCCCTTTTCTCACTCCTAGTCTCACCCCCTCCCCACATTCAGTTCTGACCTCTTTACTGAGCCAGTCCCATTTCTCCCCTCCCATGTGTCTCTCCTTTCCCTTGCCACTAATGCCCAGTCCCAGTCTCCACTCCTCAGGCTTCTCATTCCAGTCCCAGTGTTCTTGGCCAGCAAGTCCTAGTATGAACCCCTCTGAAATCCTCATCTAAATCCCAGTCTTTCCCCCAGTCCCAATCTCCTTGTCCAATCTCAGTGTGCCCCTCCCCAGCTAACCTGTCCCAGTCTCTTTGCACAGCCAGTTCTACTTCTCCCCCAATGTCCCAGCCCCCCACCATTAGGTCTGTCTTCCCTTTCTCCCCCAACCCTACTGGTTATCAGTTCCAGTCTGCTTGTCTAGCAGTCTAGCAGCCTCCCCAACTCTCTGTCCCAGTCTCCTTGCCCAGCCAGTCCAAGCTTCCCTCCCCTCTGTCAGCCTCCGACTCTTATCTCCTCTGCAATCTAATCTGGCAGTTTCCTCCTCCATACTGCCTGGTCCATTGAGAGTGCAGGAAAGAGAGGCTCTCTGCTCTCAGGTCAGGTGCCGGGACCTGGTATAGCACACAGCAGACCAGAACTGCAATTGCAGGAAAAACCCTTCTCAGCCCCACACTGGAGCATGCCCAGTGTGGATGGAGCCTTCAGGGAATTTAGCTGTTAAATACTTGTTTCAAAGGCTTATAACTTGGCCAAATTTTGGTAGATTTTTCATGGGGACAGCAAGAGACACAACACTGACACAAAGGCCACCCCTGCCAAATTTCAAATCCCTGCTCCAAAGCAGGAGGTGTTTACTTTTTTCAAAGAAATGGTTGCCAGAATTTTTTACCGGGGCAAAATAAAATATTTTTCTTTATCCTTGTTCTTTGAAACAGCTGAACTATTTTGTTAATTATTTCCCTCCCCCCAATATCCAGCCTGAGGCATCAAACTAGCATGGACAATTTCAGCCCAGATGATTACAAGTTTGCCAAAGTTACAAGCAACTGAAAACATGGGAAGTGTTGGGCAACTTTAATAATAGATAGTGCTACCAGCACTGCCATTCACATGCAAAGAGAGAGCTTATATGTAACCTGTCTGAATGCATTGTCTGTGTCATTAAACTGTAAGATCCTTGTGGGAAGGGGACAGTGCCTTCCTCTACACTTTCACAGTGTAATCACATAGATGGTGCTCAATAAAAAAATAGCAGAAACATTACTATCAGATTGTTCCTTACCTTCCAGTCACCAAATCAGTGTCTACTTTTTCCTCTGAGACAATATTCTAATAGGAATAGATTGGGAATCCATGCTTGCTTCTTTTCTTTTTTTCTTAAACAAGGGGCAGATTTACATGTCCAACTCTCATTAACACTTGTGTTGTACACATTGAGAAAGAAATGAATTCCTTTGTAATCCTGCATGAACACATCATTTTTCATGCAAGTATTGTTACACACCCCACTGTAACAGTAGTTCTCTCTATAATCCTAATGCAACTCCCTTTAAAGACAATAGAAGGATGCTCATTGACTTCGATGGGACTGATCCAACGCCAACGTGATTTAATGTACCAGCAAATCTAGTAACGTTACACCTTCATATGCCATTCTTCTGGAGTGAATACTGGCTAGCCCACCATCTCCCCTTTACCCAGGCTATCTTACAACTCCTCCCAACCCTTTCCAGAGGAACAGTGCCACTTCAGCTGCCTCAGTAGATCTACAGATGGGCTAGGAATTACTAGGGAGAATATTGTCTGCAAACAAACAAAAATTTGGAAAGGATTGTGGTGCTGGAGTGTGTCAGACTTCAAAATTTCAAATGAAAGGCCCTCCTGAGAGATGCAAGATGGCCCTATGGTTAAGACAAAAGATTGGGAGTCAGGAGTCAAGGTCACGTGACAAACTTTGTGTGTCTTTGGTCAAGTAACTTAGAACTAAACTATGATTCAAACTATATGGAACTGCACAAAAGAAGCAAAAAGGATAACAACCCCCCTTAGGGCCCCTACTCATGCTATCCGGACCTCAGGCAAAATTCTGAGCTGTGCATTCTGAGAAGTGCAGTGTGGAACTTGCAGCCCTGAGTCAGGAGAGGCTAATGTACCTTAATCCACATTTGCACCCTCCTGCTCTGGGGGCTGGAGAAGCCCCTTGCATAATTTAGCCAGGCCTCCCAGGGCTGCCTGAGTTCCAGCAGTCTTCTCAGGCTGCCCGATGAGCTTCAGTACTGCCCAGAATCTACACACCATACATGCTGCAGCCCAGCCGCAACACACACCTCATTGCCCAGCCCCACTCTAAACTGGAACTTCCAAAGGAGTCTTTGGAAGGCAGACTTATGGCTCCCTACTGCAATGTCTGCACCATGAGACTTCTCCCCACATTGGACCAGGGCTTCTTAGGCCCTTTTACAGGGCAAAAAGTGGCTAGAACAGGAGGGAGGATCCCACTCATTAGGTCCAGGTGCATAGGTGTAGGTGAAGCTGTCTGTCTGCTTACTCCTTTCCCAGAGTAGAAAGCGGTCAGGGAGGGACAAGGAATGGGGGGCAGATGAAGTACAATTTTGGTTCAATGCCTCTAATTTGCTGGCCACTGTAGTTGAGCCAACACAGGGAGGATGGTCATTAATTACTGGTACAGCTCAGCAGAAAATTAATATCCCCTGGGAGCAAATGTGATTCAGTTACATCTCTGAGGGCTGGTGACTACCAGTGCTACTCTTGGGGTGGTGCAGTTTATACACTATCCTTTTTTCAGGACTATACCTAAAGGTAAACTCTAGCCCTTAATCTCTTTGTGCCTCATTTTCCTACTCAACTGTTTAACAAAGGTGTTGAAGGCTTAACTCATTCATGTTGATAAAGTGCTTTGAGATCATTGGAGTGAAAGCACTACGTAAGTGCACAGCAGTATTATAGCGATCAAATGCGCACAAAGAGAGATTCTGTAGTATGTACAAGGCATCGTCAGTGGGGATTTGCCGGAGACTTCACTAAGAACAGGATTAGGACCATAATCCATGGAAGATACATTTTAGCTAGTACTATCCCCATGTATCATTTTAATAGATAGCTTCCACAAGGTGACATTTTCAGTACTAGTAAAATATCACTGGTCTATAACAATGACTATCTTTTGCATGACCTTCTGAATAGAGCTAAATTTTTACTACTTCCTTGCTTAGGTATATAGAGAGTTAGACAAATGCTGTTTTTCTTCTAGACGTCTCTCTCATGCTATTTTCAGATAGCCAGATTTGTATGTGTTTTTATAACTGTCTGGATTGAAAAGCAGTATTTTATGCCAACAGGTTAAATTTTTTAAGCTCTCAGAAAAGCTGCTTAAAGCTGTATATTTGGAAAAGAAACATATACAGAAGTGAGGCTAGATTTTCAAAGAAACTTAAATTACTTAGGCACTTACATAACTGGCCAGATTTTCAAACGTCGTCAGCATGTTGAGCGCTCTGTTTTTTTGAAAATCTAGCTCTAAATGTCACAATGGGAGCTGCTGGCTCTTTTAGCTGTTTTGAAATTCTATTCCCAATTGTGAGCACTGAGCACAAGAAAACGTGGGCCTGATCTATTTTGAAAATGCGTATGTTTTCAGAATACCTACAATATGCTATGATGGAGCTACTACCATATTCTGTGACTAACCTTTTATCAAGCTAAAAAAAGCCACGTGCACTACTTTCACTTTCTTATATTATATAATGAGTATTGTGGGTGTACACACACACACACACACACACACACACACACACAATGCCACTCTGTAACTCTCATTTTTATGTTCTTCTCCTTGTTTTAACCTGAGAACTAAAGGAGGGAAAAACCCTGGGAGCTGTGGCCCAGGGTAAGTTGAGGAACTCTGTTTTTGTTGAGCCCTTAGCAAGCTGGGGAGAATCACTGACGTTATTATTGACATTGTGGACCCACATTGAAAAAAAGGTATGCACAACATGGATAATTTTGTACCAACAATTACACACAAAATTTTCAATGGATGATGCTCAATAACAAAAACAACTGCATGGGTAAATGAAAAAAATCTATAAATTGGTGGCCCTTGGGTGATTCCAGCTATTTAAGAGCATACGTGAATTTTATTGGTAAGAATTAGGAATTACTGAGGTGCACTCCAAGCAATTGTTCTCTCTCCATTTCCTACAAATCAAGTTACTGAGCAATATATTTGCTCGTGAATGGATTGAGAAAATATTTTCAGGTAATTTATAATACAACAAGTTTGTTAAAAATTCAAAATTCAATCATAAAATAAAATAAAATAAAAAACACAAAAATACCCAAAAATAGGTAATCAAAAATGAAATATTATAACAACGCAGAAACAGTAAATTATTCCCAACATATACCATACAAAATCTTTACTCATGTCTATTGTTCTCAGTTTGAAATTTGATGTATTATCTTGCAGTCCAAGTAAATATGAAAATGTGCCATGTAAATACAAACCCTCTCATACGTGTCCATTGTAGGCCTGATCCTACATTCCTGGCTCTGCCAAAACTCCCACTGAGCAGAATGATAGGTGACGGTGCTTAGCACCTGGCAGGATGGGACCCTAATTTAACTGGACTGTGCTACTGGTCAGCCAAAAAAAAAAAAAAAAATCTCATTTTCAGTTGCACTCCTGAATAATTTCCCACAATAAGAATGGGAAAGTCCTATAAAAAATTAAGTCAAGTATTTCCTCTGAACTAACTGCATTTTAGAAGAGTTTGTCTTGACAAGAGTTAAGGTGTAATTTGATAATACTGCAGGAATATGCTAGAACAGCAATCTCACACTTTGCAGTTGTTGCTGGAGAATTGTGTAGCTTCCAACTTTGATATAGCCTCACCATGCTTATGTAATGACAACTTATTTCCTCAAGTGAAACACAACAAATCTGTTGTCCAGAATAAATTTTCCTACATATCCAAAATTAGCCGATCATATTTGGAAAGCTCACTCATATCTGCACATTTACTTCTGCCCAATCTAGAAGCACCCTTTGTTATTCTCTGTGGTATTTGTGAGCAAAAAAGATTAATTTATAAGATCCCCATCTCATTCTAAGCAATTAGCTTGGGACAATAAAATGTTAGTAGTGACAGCTATATTACTATTTTAAAATATAGTAAAAACAAGCAACAGAAAATTAAAAACCATCAACACTGGACTAATTTTTTTAAACTTGCTTCATTCATTCTCATTACCAAGCATGAAATTGTTTTACAGTATGGATGAATGATCTTGGAATACCATATCTTAGTCTCAGAGGAGAAAATCCAATGCAAAGAGGAGAAATATATTTGTCAAACACTTGTGCCCTGTGTTAAAATGTATGGGTAATTGTAAGCAAGTATTTACATTACTTACCATAGCCCCAGTGTCTATTCCAATACATTGTGGGGGATACTGTAGAAAGACCCCTCTGCAGGCGTCCAAACCGTTCTGGATACGTAAGATGCTTCTCATAAGAGGCTTCTGTAATGCATCCCAAACATTTTCCATCTAAATCCATTTTAGTGCAAAGTAAGAAAAACACTAAGTACAGGAACATGAAACGCAATTTTGATTACAGTCAACTTTCTCTACCTGAATGAACAGTTGACATTACATTCCCCTGAAGGCATTTTAAATGTAGCAGCCTCTCATGTAAGTCCATAACAATAGCTATTATGCAAAATAGTGGCTATGCAAACAATGGCTGCACAAAATAAAACTACAAAATTCAATCTTGTGACTTTCAGCTCAAGAGAGAAAATTATTATTTTGACCATATACCACACTGGAAAATAATACATTGAAGAGATTGTTCTTAGTGTTTATTTGAATTACTTACTACAAATTAGAAGTGATATCCTTGTCAAAATTGTATTTCTTGTCATAAAAATTATTTCAGAAAACACCTACGAGGAAACATAGAGGTTGTCTATACACAGAGCGCTGCAGTGGTGCAGCTGATAAGATTGCCAATTTTGGTTGGACATATTCCTGGAGATTGAATCACATGACATAATCTTTAATTAAAGATTAATCTTTAATCCCTGGAGACCCCAGGCCAGTCCTGGAGGGTTGGCAACCCAAGCAGCTGCATTGATGCAGTTGTACTGCTGCAGTACATCTGGTGAAGCCACTCTACGCCAGTAGTGGGCAAACTGCGGCCCGTGGGCCAGATGTGGCCCATCAGGGTAATCTGATTGCGGGCCATGAGACATTTTGATGATGTTGACCGTCTGCAGGCACAGCCCCCTGCAGCTCCCAGTGGCTGCAGTTTGCCGTTCCCGGACAATGGGAGCTGCAGGAAGCAGCGCGAAACGGGAAGGTGGCCGGGAACCACGAGCCACAGCCACTGGGAGCTTTGGGAGGTCATGCCTGCGGATGGCCAATGTCAGCAAAATGTCTTGTGGCCCGCAATCAGCTTACCCTGATGGACCTCAGGTTGCACACCACTGCTCTATGCCAACAGGAGTTAATAAACCACCTCTGAGAGAGGCAGTAGCTACGTCGATGGGAGAAGCTTTCCTGCAAACATAGCGCTGTCCACACTGCTGCTTATCTCGGTGTAACTTATATCGCTCAGTGGGTGGTTTATTCACACCCCTGAACAACATAAGTTATGCTGACATATGCTGTAGTGTTGACGTCATTTTTGTCTTTTACTGTAGTGAGGAAATACCAGTATTTAAATTGACGTTGAAAACAACAGGCATATTTCTTTAATTGGGCCTAATTATTAAATTGACACTATTGTCCTAAGAGGGCAGTGTTGGCCTTTTCTTCATAAATTTTGCCTTCTTGTTTTAATCAATCAGGCATTAAAACTTTAGACTTGATGTCAAGTATGATAACCATTCACTATAAAAAATGCTGCCACTACAAACAAGACTGATATTTTTATTCATACAGTCAAAAAAGCTAAACTAAGCTATGAGGTTTATGTGCCTCTTAATGGAAATTACAGTTTGCCTTTTGCTGCTCCATAAGCATCTAAGGTCAAGAAGCCTGGGATGTTGCTTTTGGTTTCAATGGGTATCTCTCTTGGCAGCAAATATGCAGAGCCAGAACAAGTACCTCCTTACACATTCCAACCCAGGAGTGGAGTCACAGGACTGGTTTACATTAAAGAGTGAGCCTGGTCTACACTACGCATGTAAACCAAATTTAGCAGCGTTAAACCGAATTAACCCTGCACCCGTCCACACAACGAAGCCCTTTATATCGATATAAAGGGCTCTTTAAACCGATTTCTGTACTTCTCCCCGACGAGGGGAGTAGCACTGAAATCGGTATTGCCATGTCGGATTAGGGTTAGTGTGGCCACAATTCGACGGTATTGGCCTCCGGGCAGTATCCCACAGTGCACCATTGTGAGCACTCTGGAAAGCAATCTGAACTCGGATGCACTGGCCAGGTAGACAGGAAAAGCCCCGCGAACTTTTGAATTTAATTTCCTCTTTGCCCAGCGTGGAGCTCTGATCAGCACGGGTGGCGATGCAGTCCCAAATCCAAAAAGAGCTCCAGCATGGACCGTACGGGAGATACTGGATCTGATCGCTGTATGGGGAGACAAATCTGTTCTATCAGAGCTCTGTTACAGAAGACGAAATGACAAAGCATTTGAAAAAATCTCCAGGTTATGATAGACAGAGGCCAAAGCAGGGACTCAGCACAGTGCTGCGTGACAAGCGTAAGGGAAAGCCAAAGAATCAAATGGACGCTCATGAAAGGAGGGAGGGGGTACTGAGGACTCCAGCTATCCCACAGTCCCCGCAGTCTCCGAAAAGCATTTTCATTCTTGGCTGAGCTCCCAATGCCTGAAGGGTCAAAAACATTTTCCCAGGTGTTTCAGGGTGTATGTTGTCAATTTACACCCTTCTCCCCCCACCCCCGAAAGAAAAGGGAAAAAAAACGTTTCTCGCCTTTTTTCAATGTTACCCTATGTCTACTGCATGCTGCTGGTGGACGGGGTACTGCAGCACTGAACACCAGCATCCCCTTCCCGGTGGCAGATGGTGCAAAATGACTGGAAGCCATCGTCATCATCAGCCTGTGAGTGCTCCTGGCTGGCCTCGGTGAGGTCGGCTGGGGGCGCTTGGGTAAAAATGGGAATGACTCCCGGTCATTCCCGGCAGACGGTACAAAAGGCTTGGTAACCGTCCTCATCGTAGCAGCTGGAGGCTGAACTCCATCAGCCGCCCCCCTTTTCATGTCTAAAGAAGATTCTGTACTCCCCCTGGACTATCATAGCAGCGGGAGGCTGCGCTCCTCTCCCCGCCCCCCCTTTAATGTCCTGCCTGGACTATCATAGCAGCTGGAAGCTGCCTCCCCCTCATTTTATCTCACTAAAAACTCAGTGTTTCAAATTCATGCATTCTTTATTACTTCATCACACAAATGGGGGGACACTGCCACGGTAGCCCAGGGGGTTAGGGGAGGAGGGAAGCAACGGGTGGGATTGTTGCAGGGGCACTCCTAGAATGGCATGCAGCTCATCATTTCTGCGGGATCTCTGGTGCTCTGACCCAGAGCGGCTGTGCTCTCTGGTTCTGTAGTAGACTTGCCCCATGTTCTAGGCAGGACCAACTCTATTTTTAGACAAAACATAAAGAAGGGAATGACCCAGGGAATCATTCCCATTTTTGTCCATGCGCCCCTGGCCGACCTCAGCGAGTCCAGCTGGGAGCACCCATGACAGCAGCAGATGGTACAAAAGGATTGATAACCGTCATCGCCAATTTACAATGGCAGACGGTGCAATAGGGATGGTAACTGTCTCTGCTATCTTGCAAAGGCAAATGAATGCTGCTGTGTAGCAGTGCAGTACCGTGTCTGTCAGCAGCATCCAGTACACATACGGTGACAGTGACAAAAGGCAAAACAGGCTCCATGGTTGCCATGCTTTGGAGTCTGCCAGGGCAATCCAGGGGACAAGGGCGCGAAATGATTGTCTGCCGTTGCTTTCACGGAGGAAGGATTGAGTGACGACATTTACCCAGAATCACCTGCGACACTGTTTTTGCCCCATCATGCTTTGGGATCTCAACCCAGAATTCCAATGGGCGGGGGAGACTGTGGGAACTATGGGATAGCTACGGGATAGCTACCCACAGTGCAACGCTCCGGAAATCGACGCGAGCCTCGGTACATGGACGCACACCGCCGAATTAATGTGCTTAGTGTGGCCAAGTGCACTCGACTTTATACAATCTGTTTTACAAAACCGGTTTCTGTAAAATCGGAATAATCCCGTAGTGTAGACATACCCTGACATCTGCATAGCAACATCTCTCATGGGTTTGAAATATCCACACCCGAGAGACATAGTTAAACTAACCTAACCCCCATTGTTGACAGCAGTAGGTTGACGGAATAATTCCTTCTTCGACCTAGCTACCATCTCTTGAGGAGGTGAATTACATATAGCAGCAGGAGAACCCCTCCCGTCACAAGTCTCTATGCTTACAACACTACTTCAGCACAGCTGCAGCTGTGCCACTGTAGCATTGTAAGTGTACACTATAGCCTAGAATCTACCAAGGCTAATACAGATTTATTTGAATCATATTGGTGGTTGGTAGGTCTACCATAATGTAATAACCAATACAATTCTTCCTTGGCTGATTTGATATGGAAGAAATTTTAAAAAGGTCCTCAGGCTCTTCACAGTTGAAAGTTTGGAAACAGAATTAGAGAGAGACAACATGGATGAGGCAATTTCTTTTATCAGACCAACTATTGTTGGTAAGAGAGACAAGCTTTCAAGCTTATACAGAGCTCTTCTTCAGGTCTGGAAAACATACCCCTCTATCCCGATATAACCCTGTCCTCGGGAGCCAAAAATCTTACCATGTTATAGGTGAAACCACGTTATATCGAACTTGCTTTGATCTGCTGGAGTGCGCAGCCCTGCCCCCCTGGAGCACTGCTTTACCGTGTTATATCCGAATTTGTGTTATATCGGGTCGTGTTATATTGGGGTAAAGGTGTACTTAGGGCATATCTACACTAGAAAATTAAGTCAACATAACTTACATCAGCATACAGCCGCAGCAGTAATTACATTGCTTGTGTGTGTCTATACTTTGTACTCCTGAGGGAATTGCATGCCACAGTGCAATGCAGAATTTGCACAGAATTAATGTTCTGTGATGAATTTCATATTTCTCCACAGAATTGGTGCTGCAGAGCTGCTGGCTGCCACTAGGAGCTGCTGGACCCACCAGAGCCCGGCTCTCCATCTTGAAATACAGGACACTGTTGAGGAGACGGGGAGAGTTCCCAGCAGCTGCAGTTCCTGGCACATCCTGAAGGAAGGAGGCAATGCCGTGCAAGCCTTGGACCCAGCATCAGGCTGTTTCTTTCTCTGGATCCCTGGGTTTTAGGGGGGCAGAGAATGTGGGTGTCTGGGCTGGCGGGTGCCCCACAGCTGGGCTTTTTGGGGTGATGGAGGTGCATGTGTCTGGGATGGAGTGCACCCTGTGGCTGGCCCCTGTGGGGGTTGGGGATGTGGGTGTCTGGGCTGGGGGGGGCACAGCTGATCTCTGGGGAGTATGGAGTGGAGGTGTCTGATACCAGAGGGGCAGAGTTTTCTCCAAAACATGCCCAGCTGACACATGACATACCCAGACTGAGGCATCCAACAAAAGCGTAACTGGGAAACAGGAACTGGATTGTCACAGGGGTTTCTTTAACTCTCTATCCCTGGGGGAATCTTTTTTAGTCTGTGTTGTTGCAGATGTACTTGCTGATAGGTATTCTGAAATAAATTACCAAATTAATTGAAACTTGTGTGATTATATTGTGTTATTTTGACAAATAAAGTACACAGAATTTTGCAGAATTTTAAAATATTGTGCACAGAATTTTTAATTTTGTGATGCAGAATTCCCCCAGAAATAGCCTATGCTTCTTGTGCAATGCACATCCTCCCCAGGAGCACTTGCACCAATTGAACTGTCAGTGTCAGACATCATGGGATTACTTCTGAAAGACAGCAACAGTCAATGTAAGCAACACAGTGTCTATACAGACACTGCATCGACCTAACTACATTGACACTGACTCTACACCTCTCATGGAGGTGGAGTTAAGTCAGTGTAGTGGGCAAATTATATTGGAGTGAAATTTTAATGTAGACACTTCGGCTATGTCTACACTGCACTTTTGTCATTAAAATTTTGTCACTCAGAGGCATGAAAAAACCCACCCCCTGAACGACAAAGGTTTTAATGACGAAAAGCACCAGTGTGGACAGCCCCTCATTGGGGGTGATTTTATTTTGTCGTCAAGAGAGCTCTCTCCTGGAAACAAAGAGTGGCTACTCTGCCTACCTTACAATGGTGTGGCTGTGCCGCATGGTTGTAAGGTGCACAGTGTAGACAGCCTTAGAATTAAGTTGACGTAAGCTGCCTTGTGTCGATCTAACTTTGTAGCATTGACCAGGACTCATATTGTCAAGGCTAAATACAGGATGGAACAGATTGTTTAGCCTAAGTATTTAACACATATTTCAAGAGACCATTCAAGGTGAAGTGGCCTGTTAACACTCCTCCAGTCAAAGCGGGGGGGGGGGGGGATAAAAGTGGGAGGGGGAGGCAGCTGGGGCAAGGTTGTTAAACAATCTGCTTGACGTATTCAGCTGTCACACACAGTATGTTTTCCAGAGCTGAAGAAGAGCTCTGCAGAAGAGGATACTGCTGTCAAAAGCTGGTTTAGCACATCAGCAAACTCTATTTCCAGGTTCTTAGTCAGTGACTTCCACTAGTTCAGTGGTCTCACTTTCTTTAAAAACTTGGAAGAAAATTTGTACTGCTTAATATTATTTTTTGTATTTAATTTAAATGATTTAGGCCTTAAAATGGGTTGTCAAAAGTAATTTAAAACAGATTTTTAAAAATAAACATGTACTTTATTTAAATCAATAAATTAATTTAAATTAAAAAAAATCCAATTTAAATTTAAAAAATTGATTTTTATGCTCATTGGTGTTCGCTTATGAGCTCTCCTTTCCCAAGCACCTCTGCAGCCCACTGATGTGAAGCTGTGTGGTTTTGATTTTACCTTTTGTGGCAGGCAGACTTTGCCTCCGTGTCAGTTATCCTATCCATTTGCAGAGGTACTACTTTTGGTCTTCTAGGGCCCTACTAGGGTTGCCAGTACTAATAATATACTACTACTGGAACGCCTGATTGAAAAGGAACCCTGGCAGCTCCGGTCAGCACTGCTGACCGTGCCACTAAAAGTCCGGTTGGCTGCCCAGTGGGGCTAAGGCAGGCTCCATGGTATGTCCTCCCTCTGGCTCCTAGGCTCAGGGGAAGCCAGGAAGCCCTGTACGCTATCACTGTCCCGAGTGCTGGCTCCACAGCTCCCATTGGCCATGAACAATGGCCAATGGGAGCTGCAGGGATGGCGCCTGTGGGCAGGGGCAGTGCGCAAAGACGCCTGGGCACACCTCTGCCTAGGAGCCGCAGGGACGTACTGGCCTCTTCCAGGGAGCTGCCCGAGGTAAGTGCTGCCCAGAGCCTGCACTCTGCACCTCCTCCCATGCCCCAACCCTCTGCCCCAGCCCTGACCTCCCTCCTGCACCCAAATTCCCTCCCGGAGTCTGCACCCCAACTCCTGGCCCCAGCCCTGAGCCCCTCCTGCACCCCAAACCCCTCATCCCTGGCCCCACCCCAGAGCCAACAACCCCAGCCAGAGCCCTCACCCCTCCCACCCTTCAACCCTCTACCCCAGCCCAGAGCTCCCTCCCACACACTGAACCCCTCATTTCTGGCCCCACCCCAGAGCCCACATCCCCAGCCAAAGCTGTCACCCCCTCCTACACTCCAACCCCCTGTCCCATCCTGGTGAAAATGAGCGAGTGAGCAAGGGTGGGGGAGAGTGAGCAACGAAGGGAGGGGGGATGGAGTGAGCAGGGGCAGGGCCTCGGAGAAGGGGCAGGGCAAGGGTGGGGTCTCAGGGAAGGGTGTTTGGTTTTCTGCGATGAGAAAGTTGGCAACCCTAGGCCCTACACATTGATACTCAGCTAACTACAGCGTGTTATGACCTCCTAAAAAAGTAAGTGAAAACTTGTCTTTGTAACAAAAAGAGACTGATTAAGATTTACTAAGTCATGCCATCTGACTTCAAGGGAAGGCCTTTTTTCATCAGCCAGACAAAGTTTGCTGATAAGGTGCCCCCAGTTGATAGAATGTAGTATTATTAAAATGTAGTATCATTAAAGGCAGATCTGTATTTGAGGGCTAAATTAGGCAGAAGGAGTGAATAAACTATATCTTTAAATGTGATAAGGTCCATTTACACTCCTAGATGAGATTACTTTTCTCTACATTACCCAAAGGTACTTGCAAAACAGAGGGAATATATTATGCTGGTGTTAAGCAGAACTTTTTTGTTAAGTAGGTCAAATTTTAAAACAAAACCTTAAAATCTTATGCAGTGTTACCAAAAAAAAAAAAAATCTTGAGAGCTGTACTGGCAAGGTGCTAATCACTTTTTAAACTATAAAAAGACTTACTTTTGCATAAACATTAAATGTAACGCTTTAAAATGCATAGTCACACACCTAAGGCTGTTCTTTCACTGTCATTTTAATTTAGTGTTTAATAACCAACTGAATTTTAATTAACTCCATTGTTTTATTCATTTATATTTCTTGAACTTCACAAAAGATTGACTTGTTGTCTGACATCCATGTTTTCTGTTATCCAATAGCCCCCTTTCCCCAATAGTCAGAAAGGGTTTGGACGTTGGGACTGGTTTAGTTCTTTGGTGGGAAAGAAATAAGTGTACTTTAGATTCAAGATAATTGCTGCCTTGCTTATTTTTATGTACAATATGCACCTTGCTCCTGTTAAACAAAGATGGAGAAACAGTAAAACTAGCAACAAAACTGAAACAGCAACAGCACCACTGCCAGAGCTCCAGAAAACACAGCTCTAGCTTCAGGTTCCATTCAGACAGCACTTGCACACAGATTACTGTGCAAACCCAGACACACATAAATCTCTTTGCAAGAACATGTGCTTGGGCCATCACTCCAATGCCTGGTCAACACCAGGAAATTTACCCATTGCTAACAACATGGCCTTCTCTACATTAACAAATTTCAGAGCCATAATTCACCACTGGTGCAATACATTCAGGCTCAGATCCTGCAGCATAGAAGTCAGTGAAAATTTGCCATTTACTTCAATTGAAATAGAATCAAGCCCTTACAAGATGCAGTGTTAAACCCCCGCTCCCCACCCCGCCCCGAGTCCTTTCTATATTACAGCTACTATTGGTGGGACTCCACCAGTGCTGGATTAGTACTATAAACTTCACTAGCATAGACAGGGGTCAGCAGTGGATACAGCTAAATCAGTTCTGAAAACAGTCAGTTACTTAGGTGAGACAAGACTTATTTTCAGAGAAATTTGATGGAAAGAAGGCGGCAGTGTGGCGAGAGTGTAGGCGAGATGAAGCGCAGCAATAGTTTTAGTGTCTATGTCCCAGTACCAGATGAGATTTAGAAGGGTCCAGTGGGAAGTGATAGCCATAATACTGTCAGTGTATCCTTTAATACTGGACAGGATGGGAGAACTGAGATACCAAATAGGTTTGGACCCTTGTGCACACCATTTCAGGAAATATTTATCAAAAAAAGGGAATGGGAACAATTTTTTTTAAAAAATATGTGTTTGAAATTTGTCCCAAGTAATAAGTAAGAGAAAATGTTTGGATGAGATAATATATTGTCACAATAAGCTTCTGGATCTATCACAGATTCTAAGGCCAGACGCCCTAGAACTTCTCCAAAATAATCCCTACAGCAGCTCTTTTAGAAAAACAACCAACCTTGATTTAAAAATTGTCAGTGATTGAGAATCCACCATGACCCTTACTAAATTGTTCCAGTGGTAAATTACAATCACCATTAAAAATTATGCCTTATTTTGGTCTGTTTTTGACTAGCTTCAACTTCCAGCCATTAGATTGTGTTATACCTTACTCTGCTAGATTGGAAGAGCCCATTATTAAATATTGTTCCCCTTTAAGTAGGTACTTAAAGTCAGCCCTTAACATGCTCTTTGTTAAGATGGATTCAAGGAGTTCAGTCTAACACTGTAAGGCATGTTTAATAATTCTTGAATAATTCTTGTTGCTTTTCTCTGAGCTCTCTCCAATTTATCAACATCCTTCTTGATTTGTGGGCACCAGAACAAGACACAGTATTCCAGCAGCAGTTGCACCAGTGCCAAAAACAGAGGTAAAAGGAAAATTATCAGGAAAAGTAACACATTATCAGTCTATAATGCTAATGAGGAGTTTCGGTCTGGTTATTCTGAAGTAGGGGCTAGTTTGAAAAAAAACTTTTTTACCTCAAGTTAATTGATTGCCATTTAACTCAAGGTGCTTAACATTTTCCATAGGCAAGTGTGGGCACTTCCCAAGTGTTTAATATCGGCTACAAATTGACAACTAAGGGCTGGTCTACACTGAGAACTTACACTGGCAACATCCACACCCCTGAGAGATGTAGCTATGTCAATTCAGCCCCCCATGTAGACAGCACTAGGTTGACAGAAGAATGCTCCCATCACCTAGCTACTGCCTCTTCAGGAGGTGGACTACTTCCAGTGACGGGAGAACCCCTCCTGTCGGCGTAGGTAGTGTCTTCACTGGAGCACTACAGCTGCACTGCTTCATCATTTTGAGTGTAGATAAGCCCTTACTAACTAGAGGTAAAAAAAAGTCCGGAGTAGATATACCCCAAGTTTTGTCATTGACTTCACCAGAAGCAGGACTGGTCTCTTAATTTAATAGCTACACTAACAACTCAATAGATATACATCACATGTTAGAAAGAGATGGATACAGGCTTGATCGTACACAAAAAAAGAATTTTCATAGGATGTTTGTGCTTTGTTCCTCTATAGGAAAAATATGGACTTGGCGAGGATGCCATTAATTAAAATTCTTGCCAGAGGAGTTTACATAATGATACTATTTGTACATGTCTAAATTTAACTGTTAATCCAAACCGGCTGACTAGATAAAAGGATAATTGCACTTTACACAGTCAAAAGCCTTATCGTAAACCAGGGAAAGCACCACCACATGAATAAAATTGCTGGACAAAATCCTGCCCCCACTAAAATGAGTCAGTGACAAAACTGCCATTGGCTTCAGGGAATCCAGGAAAAACATCCCCAATCCTGCACTGTCATAGATTTTAAGGCCAGAAGGGACCACCAAGTCATGTAGTCTAGCCTCTTGTTCATCACAGACCACCAACACCACCCACCACCACCCACTAAACCCAACAACCAGAATTAGACCAAAGCATTGCAGCCCTCAGGAGACTAGACTATTATGTGCCACTGGCAGAAAATAGGAGTGTCTGAGGTGCACCAATGTCCAAGGCCCCTGCAATGGTAGGGAAATGATTACGTGAGATATATCCAGATAAGCCTGACAAGTGACCCACACCCACACACTGCAGAGGAAGGAGGAAAAAACCCAAGGTCACTGCCAGTCTGACCTGGAGGAAAATTCCTTCCCGACCCTACATATAGCAATCAGTTTGACCTTGAACTTATGAGCAAGAACCACCCAGCCTACCAGCTGAGAGGCAGAACATTCTGTGCAACCTCAGAGCACTGGCCCATCCCATCCAATGTCCCATCTCCAGCGATGGGCATCTCTGAGGCTTTGGATAAACAAACACACACACAAATCTTGGCACCAAGCACTAGAAATGGTTGAATACTATTCATAAACATTATTCAGGAAATGTTGCTGTTTTTCTTTAAATGATTTATTTGATGATTTTTTTAAGTATTAGATCAACTCTATTGAGCCCTGAAGCACTTGTTTCACTTATTCTTATCTACATATTTGTAAAGAATTGCACAGAATTTGCAAACTGGCATGGTATGAAACAAGGGATACAACCTTAGCAGTCTCCTAAATTAACAACAGTAATAATAATCACTTGGATATCTAAGATTTGATAATTTTTAAAAGAAAAATAAAACTAAAACTAAATAATAAACTACAGTAACAGGATGGTAAATTATGATGTAGCAGGATTAATTTCACTTCTGAAGCCAAAAGTAATCCTGAAAATGAAATAACAAGAGCGCCAATGTTAACAAGAGCGCTTGGTTAAGAATATTAAATGAGTAACAAAGCTAAGCACAATTTGAAGATTTCAGCTGCACTAAAGGATGGGAAGAGTGAAAATAACTATCAGCATCTGCTGTTTCATTGCAAGATTAAAAGAAATATATCCCAAAATACAAAGCTGCTTAAAGCTTTCTAAGTTATATGCAGTATATTGCCTGCTCTATCTAATTTTGACTGGAGATGCACAAAGTTTGGGAATCATCATTCCCAGAAGTACAATACTTGCACAAAAGAATCAGGAATGGGATTAAAGTGATTACCCAACACTGATATTTCATGAGTGATACTGTTCTGGAGAGGAGCTCAAGTAACAGGATAAAAATATTGAAACCTCCACTCTAGAGCAACCTCAAGTAACTATTTAAAACATACACACACACACACACACACACACACACAAAACCATTCCTGTGATTCAGACACCTCCGGATTGGTTTATCATACAGCACACCTTTTGTTTCCCTAGAATTGGATAGGAAGTGACCCAAAAATGAAATATATTTGACCAATCATGCTAGTCAATCACCAGTGTATTTAACTCTCTCTACTGGCTCTTTGCATGTTTATTGCCAGATTATTCTGTTGAAATCACCTTGATTCTCTGGGAGCTTGCTTCCAGCTGTAGAAGTATTCAGAAAAGCTGTAATATTCAAAATATCTTTTCTAAGCTGCCACTCTACACACTATAAAACACCTAGGGACATGACACTGGAAAAATATAGTCAGGCACTCCCTTCAGTTCTTACCCTCAAAAAAAATTACATTTACACTAAGATACATATAATTTGTCTATGTTGCACTTGCATGCAGTCTTACAGTCACAATTAGTTGCAACCTTGTACTTGTCAAAATGAAGGCCAAGTCTGAAAAGCAGGCCCCACATCTGGGCTTGGAAAAATAGGTTTTCCATATCTCAGAAGTAAAACAATACCAAGAACTTGGTAAGATTCAGAAAGGGATAGGATGTTTATATGGATAACACGAATATCCAGAGTTATACTTAATAACAAAAATTCTGAAAGGGATATTATACCTCACGCTTCAGGGATTAAGCTAATACCTAACTATTAAAGATCAGGATAAGATCTAATGCATAGGGCAGACAACCTTACTAACAGTTCTGATGCCTTCCTCTGAAGCTCCTGGTACTAGACACTGTCAGAGATAGGACATTGGCTCTGATCCAGTATGGCCATTGCTATATTCCAAAAGAGATTAATAGCGAGCTGCCCTAAGGAATAATACTAGGTTCAGTGCTGCTCAACTGATGTATTAGTGATGCTGAAGTGGGGGGTGCATACAGTATTGCCGAACCCAACCATGAGGGCTAGAAAAAACTTATGATTATTATTATTTTAATTAAAAACTCAGATACTCAAATGATTCCAGCTGGGGCTTTGGGAAAAAACACCAACAGCCAGATCCTTAACTTGGGTAAATCATCATAACTCAACTGAAGTTAATGAAGCTATGACAGTTTACACCAGCTGAGGCTCTGACCCCAAATATTGCAGTAGTTGCAACACTGTGAAGAATGAAGAGTCAAAATCTATTTATGACACACACAATATTTGGGGGGATTAGGGACAACCATGAAGAATTCCAGAAGGAACTAACAGAAGTAGATAACTGGGCAAAAGAATAATAAAGAAATTCAATGTAGATACACACAAGGTAATGCACATTGGGTGTATCAATCTCCCCTCAAAACAGGCCAGATGAGCCAGCCAGTTTTGATTTGGGTGATAGCTCAGCGTTAAATTATTTTATGACAAGACTGCATGTCTCTTCACTTAACTCGGATGACTGAGACCAATGACCTTAAACAGCAATGCATTCTGCAGCCCCTGCTACTGCATAACTTGTTTACTATAAGAATTGTTATCACAGTGTTTTGTTCCCTTACCTACTGGATTTAAAATTTGCTTCTTTATGGCAGTGCCCTCTAGTGCCATTAATGTTAAAGATACTTTACGATTAAACTTATAATAAAATATTGGTTTATTACAATGCAAGAGACCACTATTCTATAGCTGGCATATAATATTTTGCTCTTGGCTGAAACTTGATACACAAGTGCCCACATTTTGTCTTGTACTAACCTCTGTTTAAATTATTTCCACAATTTTTTCTGTGAGAGAACAGCAAGCAAAGCAAGCATATTCAGTGGTTTCAGATGCTGTTTTCCCTTCTGTACTACAGCTGTTTGTTTTCATTAAGTTTCCAGGTGATTTAGTGGAGTGCTTTCACTATTTAAAACAAAAAAGCTAAATATAATCCAGTCAGTTATTATTTTGGGTTTGTTTTACAAGTGATCACTGGCAAAAGGAAGAAACTACTTTGAAAAAAACCGGAGGAATCTGAGTCAATGATGAAATAACCACACTGACTATAGAGCTTAACATCTGTGCTCACATACCAACTGAAGTGACTTCAGGTTGGCATTACCACAGATGATGACTCCTAAAAAGCCATCCGGGTTTTTTTTCCCCACACACATTTTTGATAAAGCCTTTCCCAGGAACAACACTCATAATTAAATAAAAATCATTGATCATATAAATTGACCCATCCCTGTAAACCAGCAGCCCAAGACAGAACATGCCATTTATTTTGAATTTGTTTGCTTTTTCATAGTTTTGTTTGGGGCTTAGATACTCAGATCACAGGTGCCTTATTAAAAAAACCCAGCATGAAATAAAATATTGTTACAGCTGAAACTCCATTGTCAATACTTGTGTTTGTGTACTTAGGAACCAATCCAATGCCCACTTAAACCAATTAAACTTAGGATCAGGGCCTTAAATTGCAATGATCTCCAAATATTGGGTAAGCCTAATGAGGTAAGTTAAGATCAGAGTTTCAGCCTTAACTATTTAAGTCTAAAATAACATTACTTCAATTCAGGTTATTTAGTGCTGGTCTCACCCTGCCAGCTTGAGTAGACAGACAGACATACAACTAACTCCGTTCAAGTTAGCATGCTAAAAATAGCATTGTAGCTGGGGCAGTATGGGTGGCAGCTTGGGTCAGCCACCCAAGTATGTACCCAGGGAATCCAGGTGGGTTGCACTCAGACAGCTAGCGTGAGCTGCTACCCATGCTACCCTCCCCTAGACAGGTGCTAAAAATACCCCTTTGTCTAACCATGCTGGGGAGCATGCTCCCAACTGCTGTGTAATCATACCCCCAGAGAATGAAATCCTCATCAACAAGGTACACACCAGGCAGAAGGAGTACTAGTGTGTTCTATCTCCACCATGGATGGGGTAAGTGAATGGTTCAATATCCATTCCGCGGCCACTGCTTAGACAAGCTACAAGTTTTCAAATTACAATAGAACCTCAGAGTTACGAACTGACTGGTCAACCACACACCTCATTTGGAACCGGAAGGCAGGAGCAGAGACACACACCAAAAAAATAAATAAAAAAAAATAAAAACGCCAATGCAATACAGTACTGTGTTAAACAAACTACTAAAGAAAATAAGGGGGAAGTTTAAAAAAGTTTTGGTAAGGTAAGGAAATTGTTTCTGTGGTGTTTCATTTAAATTAAGATGTTAAAAGCAGCATTTTTCTTCTGCATAGTAAAGTTTGAAAGCTGTATTAAGTCAGTATTCAGTTGTAAACTTTTGAAAGAACGATAACCTTCTGTTCAGAGTTACAAACATTGCAGAGTTATGAACAACCTCCATTTCTGAGGTGTTTGTAACTCTGAGGTTCCACTCTCGGACCAACTGTGATGATGTTCCCTGCTACACGAACACTTATTTACTAGGAACTGGATGGAGACCACCAAATTAGACCTAGCAAACAGCCACCAAATGGTTACAGGAATAAATGAGGCTGCATTCAACCAAGTGACATGGAGGCAAAGGGCTGTATACAATAAAGTACTAATACTTAACATTTACATAAGGATCTACATTTTCAACTCACTGCAAAAAGATCAACTAATCAATTAATCTCTTTATCATCTTCTCTCCCCAACTCAGGATTGCCCCCCCTTTGGGGGGGCTCTTAATACTTTGAAGAATAAACAGTATTAAGAAGAATCAGTAGTTAAATGGACATTTCTTCATCCCGGGAAGGGGGACCTAGGTGGACAGCATGACCTCCCTTTAAGTCAACTTGTTATTTTAGCACCTGTGTCCATCTGATCTGCATTTTTCTGCATAATACAGTCTCTTATACTGTATTTCAAATGATTACCCAAAGGCTGCAACTAGTAAAACCTAAAGTTTTTAAAGTTTTAAACATTGCACTTAATTTCCACTTTAACCTTCCCCTTAGATCTTAAATAAAATTAACTTACCAGTCCGAGTGAACATTTGTTTCATTTATATAGCTCACAGTGGTTTTGAAAACTAGCAGGGCTCTGCTAATATTATAACTGACATAAAAAATTACAAGTAACAATGAAGGGAAGTGGTTAGTCAACTAGCTGTTTTTATTACTACTCCCTCCCACTGCAGCAGTACCTGATGCTGTAGACACATCATTCAACTTTCCAACTAAGTTCCTCCTTTTGGTTGTTTTAAAATATAACTGGTTTTCAGGGGGTTATATTCAGTGCAGGTGTTACATGACTATGGCCATGATATGGCAGAAGAAACTAGATACAGACTGTAAAAGGCGACAAAGTGTCCTGTGGCACCTTATAGACTAACAGAAGTATTGGAGCATAAGCTTTCGTGGGTAATACCCACTTCATCAGACGCATGCCACAGAACTCTTTGTCGCTTTTTACAGATCCAGACTAACACGGCTACCCCTCTGATACTAGATACAGACTGTCCAAGCAGTACAAAGCTTCAGTTTCTCAGGATATAAGCTAGTAAATTATCTGTTAAAGTACCAATTTATAGAGTTATCGCTAATAGTATCCACCCTCTTTGCTGCTTAGAATTTATGCCAATAAAATTTGGACCACTTTAGGGGTGGAAGAATGTGATACTGTGTATTATGTGATACTGTGTATTATTTGTTACTGTTTAAACTTTGGAGTCGATACAAAATTTAAAGACCCGCCAACAAGCAGGAACCCAGGCAGAGTAAAAGAATGACCCCATTTTCAACATCACAGACAAGATTGTGTGCTGTAGCATGGAAAAATCAGGTATTGCTCTTGCACACCTCAGAGGACAAAACTGAACCCCCAACTCTTCCTTTTACACATGAAGGTCAGCATTTTGAAGCAAGAACATAACTCTCTGTCCAGCTGTATATTCATATTACCATGGGGAATACTGATATGTATGTTTTCTGCTGGGAGCTTTAAGAAGGTGGGGATCATTTTTTGCAGGAAACAATGTATTGTAAAGCAGATTTTCCACCATTTCCTGCAGAATCTCAAATTCTCCTCATGCAAAGTCATAATCCTTTGCAATCTAACAATCAGTTGCTGACAATGTTATTATGAAATCAAAATGACAAGGAGGATTATTAGTTAAAGCAAAGGATAAAACATGTGAGCAGTTCGATTTCTAAGAAGCAGAAGTTTCTTACTCAGAATAGAAAGTGTGACTCTCCCCTGCCTTGCACTTAACGCATGTATGCAAAGTGGGTGCAAAATGCATTTTACACCTATGTTAACATAGGTATAAATGAGTACTGTAAGTGCAAGGCAGGGGAGAGTTGGCTCAGAAGATGCACAAACAAATTATTTCTGAATAGAACATTTTTCAAAGGTTTCTGAAAGCCACCTTTGCACACATCTTTCCTGAGCTGCATTGTGTTCTCCTTGGCTTCCGCCCACTATATCTTAGCAAATGCACTTTTAGGATTAATATGCAGTTTACTTTAGATCATTTTATGGCATTAATTCTGAGACTATTTACTCACAGGATAACATCATACAGCACAATTCTCCCTCATACATGCCCTTTCCCTGCCCAGCTGTGCCGCTCACTGAACTCATAGGGCTCTTATGTTGAGACTCTGAGCACGGACTTCCACACTGTAGCTGGAATGGTGAAATGGTGGCACTTTGAAGGAAAGGAGCTGAGCCTGATAGATTTGGGACTGTTTTAGAGGGTCTTCCATTATTTTCATTGCTTCTGCAGCAAAACTCAGAGTGGATAAGCCAGCCCTTAGCCAGGACACAGGCCCCAAGAAAGTTTGTTCTTTTACCACGTTGCTCATTTTTTTAAGACGTTCATTTCTGAACAGATTACTGCAGTGGTGCACACTGTGAGCCTCAGTCAATTTATAAAGCACCACTGCTGTCATATCTAGGTGCCACATATACAGTTTGTGAAACAACCATCATCCAAGAAAATCCTATGCTCCTTTCTGCTTTCAGATGTAGGTGGTCAGTCAGGCTTTTTGCATGCATAATGGAGAGCAGAAACTGGGCCTCTGTGTTTTTTTCCTCTCTTTTTATATTTTCTGCCATGTGACTTTTCACAAATATTTTCAGGTTCTTATGTTTACTGAATCCAAATAACTGCTGGTTCATTAAAATCTCATACAAACAATTGCCATTTAGAGATACATTAGATTTAAAATACGTGTTCCTACACACACAAAATTTCCAAGACGTGGCACATTACGTAAGTTATACCTAGAAGAAAAAGAACAACAAATTCAGGACATCTTGAATTGCTATTTTCTGAGTATCTGTTATTCACACTGAGCAAATTTTAGTCTTCAAGACAAATGTTTAACTACAGTGCTTGATCTATGCTTAAAAGGCTAAAAATACTGAGTATTGCACAAGGTGATGGTTAGACAGGAAGGTGTTTAGAGTACAATTCAACAAAAGCGAAGCTAATTTGACTGTTAAGATGTACAGTATAGCCAGAACAATCCTACACCTGCATTTTCTTCAATGGAATAAATCTGGTGTAATGCTTCTATATAAGTTATATATAAACACAGAGACAATCATGTCAGGAGTTATCTACATCAGGAAATCATCCGGCCTTATTTACTTTCCTCCCATGTTTAGCAAATAGACCAGGACTTCAGCTGTTGTGTTTCATAAAAAGAAGTCCAAAGTCACTTAAACTCAATGGGCCAGATCCTCAGCTGATGTAAATCAGCATGACTTCATGGAACTGCAGTGATTTACACAAGATCAACCCTTATATTTCACAGGAGTATGTAAAATAGGTTAAAACTGAACAGTGCATTGACCACTATTCAGTGTAAAATTTATTGCCTTAGGGGACAGTGAATTAATTTGCACAGTTTACGACCTAATCTAAAAGTAAGCATGACTTGGGTGGAGAAAAGCGGTGAACATCATGGAAGCACAATACTTTTTACATCATTACTCCCCAGCTGCACTTCAACAGAACTATCTACGAGCATATCAACTGCTGTATCAATATCACCATCACATAAGTGCCACAGCAAGGCATATATACCTATTAAATGTTTCAAAATGTCAGTTAAGAGGTTCTCTCAAAATATTTCCCCAAATGTAAAATGAAAAAGACCCAGCAACCCATTAACCCCAGCTATCCTCCACAGAATATAAATAGCCCTCAGGTCAGCTCCCCAGCCATAAAATAAATCCCTCTTCAGCATCCACACCAAAATAATCCCCATCAAACTCTCTCACCATGAAAAACCCAAGACTCTTTCAGAGCATCCTGAAGATTGCCAAATCTGGGCATTTTTGAACCAAAGAGAAAAGCAAGATCCAGAGCATGAAAATAATCCAACCTGAAGGCAACTAAAACAAAGTAAATAATGTTCCAGGACTGCATCCATATAAACTGGCTGCTACCTACTTCTTAACAGGAGACAATAAAAAGTCCTCAACACCAGCTGAAATCCCAACATTCAGGAAAACCTAGGAATACAATATACTTAGTTGCAGCAACTTTGAAACAAAATACATATGTATTCCACTCATTTGGGGATACTGGGATAGCATAATGACTATCATTTATTCTACTTCAATATACAATGTAGGATCAATATCTCAACATCCACCAGACAGTTCATGTTCATATTAGTATCACAGTGTTTATATCCATCCCCTATCCATGCCATTCAATATAAACCCATAGCTGCATTGATTCCACTGTTTCTGTTCAGTTAATAACAATGTCACAGAAAAGAGTTCCAGACTTTTTAAATTTAAAATAAAACCCAGTGAAAAATAAATATGTTTCCCATTTTAGGGCTGTTTAATTTTTTTATTAGATAAATAATCGTTTGCGGTGCTGACATAAGTAACATATAACCCTATGATTTCAAGACAAATATCTAAAAATTGTTTCATTTGCTCTCTTAAGAAGCCATTACATGCTCCTTCCTATTTAAAAAATTAAAAATAAAGAAAATAAAAATATCTCAACTGCTCCAATCCCTTTTTAGACCAGTTGTTATGCATTGCTGAAATTCCTTGAGGAAGTGCAACTTTCAGAAGTTTGGACAGCTTGTTTCATTTCCCCACGCTGTTTCTTTTTAATATCTTTGCCTAAGGAAAAAACAATTTTTTTTCAAGAGACAAATGTCCACGTTCACAGAACATACATTGTCTTTTTAAAACTGACCTTTAAATATTACTAGTAAATCAAACTACTATAAAACAATTATGGGGAAAGAGATAATCACCATCCTATTTTAGTGTCTTGCTTTCTAATGTACCAGGAGAAGGTTCCATGGTTTTTCTGAGCAAAATTATTTTACAATCTGTTCCGTGTATGGGGCAACAAGCAGCTGTGTTGCTCCAGAATCAGACCAGGAAAAAGATTGTGAGAGTCACAATCTGCTTCCTATTTTTCTTCTTCTTGGCATAACACACCCTGTGCCACGGCACCTATATCTAGGACAGTGCACATCTCCCACTGCAGCCATGTTGGCAGGTGAATTGTGGGGAAGGAAGTGGAGCTGCTCCTTCTAATTCACACTCCATCTACCCACATGTATTGTCTGACCTCCCTACTGTCTGATCCCACCCCTATAACTTCCCTGTGAAAATTTAAATTGATAAAAATTGGAAAAAAGCAAACCCCCTAATTCTGCACAATTGTGAAAAATAAAATAAAACAATAACATTGTTTTTGAAATTCTTAAAAATGAAAATTGATATTATCCATGGAAATAATTTAAAATGAATCAAATTCTGCCAAACCTATATACAATTATCAAGGTAATATTAACAGGCCTGATCCAATAAGCAGGCAGAACTCCCATTTGCCCATCACGTATCAACTTACAGCTGAGATGGCTAAAAACTATTATAACAGTTCCTGCTGTATTTTGCACTTGCCCCAATCAAAAAGTCAGAAGGAGTTTTTGCAAGATCCTATAGAATTTGTACACCCTCCATTCACAAGTGTACCAGAGAGACAGCTTTAGTTGGCTTCATTGTATTTTGTGGGAAAAGATATTTTGAGCCTGATTCTTATTTACACCAGAACCCCTATACTCTACTCTGGCAACGCAAAGGGGCCTTAAAACCTGGGCGAGATTCTGTGCTGTGCCTCTAGAGTCTGGGCATGGGCAGGACGCCAGCGCTAAGAGATTCCAGGAAGCTCTGCCATCCATGGGGCAGCCTGGGGAAGCGTTAAGCCACCTTTACAGCCACCTGATCCTGGGCTGCTCTGGGAGCTAGAGAAGCTTCCAGTGTAATTTAGATAGCTCGGGGGAGGCTGTCTATGCTACAGGAGATTCCTTAGCTGTTGCCTGGAATCTCTGCAGCCCTGCGCCTGCCATGCACAGGTTTGCAAGGGTATCCTTAGAGGGCAGTCTTACAGCTCTCTTCCACAGGGTCTGCACCAGGAAAATCCTACCCAGCCAGACATGGGGCTTTTAAAGCTTCTTTATGCCACTCCAACTGTTTAATACATAAAGGGGCCAGAGTGGGAGCTGTGGTGTCAAGGGCCACTGCTGTAGATGAGGATCAACACTCCCCTTTTTTATTCTTTCACTTTACAGTTTTCTAGTATGTTCAAATTTTAGTGAAGTTTAAGGAAAAAAAAAGTTCCAAAGGTTACAAAAATAAAACACCCAGTCTCTGGGTCAGTGCTAGCAGCCTAGGTGGAGCCTCTCCATGAGCATTCAACACTGCATGCTCCCCACTCCCCCAGTAATCACATTATGCTGTTATTGCCATCCATATGGATTGAGTAGAGACCAAATTTCCCAGTTCTATGTTCCTATAACATGGACTGACTGTGTTGGAAAAGGCAATGAGGATCTCAAATCTTTGCAGACTTTAAGACGCCTTAATTTTCTCAGCAAATGTCTTTTCTCATTATCTAACATCTCTGCATTTCCCTGTGTGATCTGGTCCAAACTCCACAGCTGGATTTAGAAACAGGAGATGAGTGGAGCACTAAATGTCAAACTGTTATGAAAGGTTGCACATTTCAGTAAAACGCTTCAAGTGCTACGTACTATCAGGAAGACGCTAGCACACTTTTTCTGTAAATTAAGATTCTGAACATAGACCTGTCAAAACTCACTGAGATCAGCATCTCATGCGCAAGGCCATTGATGGCTAAAGTTTAATGGCTTTCCTATCTGCTGTGCAGTGCTATCTCATTTACAGGAACGTTTATGTAACGAAAAGCCTCAGCTTCACAGTTTTCCACAGGCATCTGAAAATGAAATGATAATAAGATCTTTTGCAGCATCTCTTTCTTGTTCACATACCCTCTATACTACTTTCTCTCTATTTTCAATACTCTTGGTATGGAAGAGGACAGGTTGAACACTAAAGACTGTATATAATTCCATTACTAAAATGACTGTTGGAGGCTACCTGGTATGAAAGTTTATAAATTACTAGAACCTCGAGGATGAGTTCTCTGACACGCCGACCCCCTCCCCCAATCTTGGACATCTCAGAATTTAAAAGGGCCAACAGTGGAAATGGGCCAAAATCAAAATAGCTATATTTATAAGTCAGATCTGGAAAGCATTTCCCACCAAAGGATAAGAACTTGAAACTAGGTCAAACAGCAGGCTAAGATAGGTTGCCAACGGGCCTTTTAACTTTCCTTTAGCTTTTAGAAAGTAAATTGAATTTGAGGCGAAGTATGAAAAGTGGCACATTGGACAGCAAATCTAAAACATATAAAGTACTAGTGGCCAATATTTTCAAAAGTGACTAGTAATTTGGGGTGCCGCACCTGAGATGCTTTAAAGGAGTCTGATGTTTAGAGGGAGGGTGCTCAGTCCTTTGAAAGTGCCTCAAGTTGAGCACCCAGAATTCAAGGCACTGAAAATCACTATCGATGTTTGAAAATCTTGGTCCAGTATATTTGGGAACATATAGTCATAAAATAAAGAGTGTGGGGTGGGAGTTTTAATTCAGATTGGGTCTGCTTTTTAGTATGAGATGTGGGTGGGGAAGGACAAGTGCTGCTGCTGCTTTGATTGACTGCATAAACTTCTCTTTATTGTGCTTTTAATGTATGTCACGGGGGCTCAGGGCTCAGGATGAGTGGTCTTTGGGATCTAGCTTTTTTAATCTAAAATTAAATAAATAAAGAATAAAGTATATTATAGAAAAAAAGTGCAACACAGTAGAAATTGGAAATTTCTGTGTGGAAGAAACATCAGACACTGTGATCACTCCTATTGTGTGCCCTCTGCATACTAGACAGACCCAAGGAAACTCCACTTTCCCTCCATATCGAGTATCCAAAATGGCTCATATTATCTGAGGAGGGCAGCACTGCATGGAACCAGCCTTGAATCTCATCAGTTTTGTTCTTTAACTGTCCAGAGGTCACTATTGGACAGTGTTGTCTAGTGGTTAGAGTAGGAAAGTGGCGTTCCTGGGTTTTATTGCCAGCTCTGCCAATGACTCACATTGCAACCATAGGTAAATTACGTAACTGCTCAGTGCCTCAGTTTGCCCTTCTGGAGAACACTTACCTCCCAAAAGCGAGTGAGGCTTCATTAGTGCTTAGATGAAAGATGTTACATAAATGTAATTTAGGAGCTGAAATCAAGGCCTGCAGAGCTGGGGAGGGGGGTAGAAAAATCAGGACCGAAATCAAACCCAGATCACCAGCATTAAAGCCAACTGGCCAACCATAAACAAGTAGGTTGTTTAAATGAATATTTTTTCCTTAAAAACTATTTAATTTTCATTTTGATTAAGGCTTATTTTTCTCTCAACAAGGCTATACAAAAATGAATGTGTAACACAGCAAATATGAAAATGCTAAAAGTTCCTGGGAATGCACTAAGGTCACTTTAAACACTACTACTGTACTTCTTGTGATTAATAGAAAGCACCAAAAGTGTACCAGATGCTGACAGATCAGTGTGCCCCCATCCCAAAGCATTAATAGACATAAATAAGGTATTCCACTTATCTCCTGTATGTTCTTCTTTGGCAGTATTTAATACAAGAGAACCAGGCCTCCCTTTCTCAGGGAATTATAAACAAAAGAGCTGCTGTTGTTACTACATTTACCTTGCCTCCTGCTTTTTTCTCTTTACACAGAAAACTTTGGAGGGGATTTCCTGGTGGGTATATTTTCCCTCCACTCTCTTCTAACTTCTCAAACATTCTTGTGCTGATTTTGTGGAATTTTTCTTCTCTCCCCACTCTGTTATTCTACTACAATCCTGCCAAATAGCAGCATCACACGTGGTTTACACCAGCTACCAGCTAGGTTCTAGCCTCAAGGATTTTAACAAAAATAAAAACACAAAAGGCAGAGTGGGGATTTTCTAATTATGCCACTTGTCAACTGAATTTTCTCCCTCCCCCCCAGATTTTCTTCAGACACCCACATGACCGCTATCTCTTGCCAACATCTCTCCCAGTTATGGTACATGAGCCCTGCATGATCATCTATGTCAGTGGTTCTCAAAAAAAAATTTCGCGGACCACTTGAAAATTGCTGAGATTCTCGGCAGACC
This sequence comes from Mauremys reevesii, assembly GCF_016161935.1. Lineage (NCBI taxonomy): Eukaryota > Metazoa > Chordata > Testudines > Geoemydidae > Mauremys > Mauremys reevesii. The sequence continues at coordinate 56,574,263 of NC_052624.1, read as the reverse complement.
ACTTAATGATCTTTCCAAATGTCATTTGTACCATTAGCTAACTATTGTAAAGTATTTTGGATAAAAGCACCATATAAAAAACTCACCATAATAATAATAATAATAAACTTTTTTTGTTCTACAAATAAAAGTACACAACTCATATCAGTAGTCTTACCTTTCTAATGTGATGGATGTGCCCTCTCTCCCCTGCTGCAGGAGCCCCTGATCTGAGACTGGGAAAGAGAAGGGTCTCTCCCTCTGTCCCCCGAGCAAAGCCACAGAAAACTGGCAAAAAGCTGTCCCTCCAAACCATTCACATTTTTCAACCTGGCACTAAAATCCTCTGAAAAGCACATTCTAAAAACTGCACAGTCGGTGAATATTTTATATTATTCAGCTTCTACTGTTATTAAAACTTTGGGAGCATCAGACAGGGCTTTATGCGGAATAATCAGACCTTAAAACGCAGAGCAGTCTGTAGCTGAATCTCATTTAGAGGGGTTTTAGATTTTAAGCAATTCTAGTTATAACCATTCTGATTGTAATTTGATATCTTCAGTACCTGTATTGCTCTGGTGTAAGACCTATGTAAACCAGCTCTTTAACTGGTATGCTCTGTAAGAGGCTTAAAAGGATGACTGATCAGTTAAACATAAGGATTTTTAGAGCACAGTGTGCACACTCATGATGGCTAAATGGATAAAGGGATTGGTGGCTATTTGTCCCTTATTTACTCCCACAACAAGAGAATCCCAGAGCTATAGTGTGCTGGAACATTTTGCTGAAAGTAGAGCACTTTCTATGGTACTCTATGGAAAGAAGTCTTTTAATCCCCAAAACACTGCTTTAATCCTCAACGTTACTGTAACACGAGCAACTTTGCTGCATTCAATGATCTCTCATCCACTGCAGTGCACACTCCCTTTGAGCCGGGTCTCACAAGTAACTATGACAGCGAGTGTTTTATCTTCTAAAATCAGGGTCTCTCAGCCTGGTGGGTTGGAACCCATAATTGTGTTGCCAGAATGTTTCAGAGGGTCACGTGGCAGCCCCTCTGACTCCTGTCTCACAGAGCTGACTGGGCTTGCCTCCTGGCTCCAGGCACTGCTACCTCCAGGGGCCCAGCACCACTCAGCTTTCACCAAACCATCATGATGACAGGAGTCCAGGTAGGCCAAATTCAAATGAGTAGCACTGCAATCCCATGAGCCTGGTCACAACTCCACTCACACAGATTTGGTCCAGTCAGAGAGGCGGGGCCAAACCGGAGCATTACTACAACCGTGGAGATTGCAGCACCCAGAGCCGAGAGCCAAGCCCAGTCAGCCCCACAGCAGAGGAGCCACAGGAGCAGGGGCGGCTCTACAAATTTGGCCCCCAAAGCAATGCCGCCGGAGAGCCGCCAGCGCGCGAGAGCAGCGCGATGACGGCATGACTGACTGCGTCGGGGCTGCGCTGGCGCGCTCTCTGGACCTCCGCGGCTCTGCGGGACGGGGGCGGCCGTCGCGGGCTGCGGCCTAGTGCCCGCAGCGCGGCGGGAGGAGGCCGCGCGGCGCCGAGCCAGCCGGGCAGCATGCCCCCGCGCCGGCGCGTCCCAGCCGGCCCGGTCCCGGGCTCCCCTCCAGGCGGCAGGTCACGCAGGTCCACCGGCGCAGCCTGCGCCCCCTGGGGCCCCCCCCCCCGAGGCGGGGGCCCCGCCCCTGCTCTGCTGCCGCCCCCTGCACAGGAGCCATTACTCTGGGATGAGTGCCAGGCAGGACCCAACCGAAACCACCCAGACTATTTACTGGGTTGTGACAGGCCATAAACATTTACAAATGTGTCCCAGGCCCAGAAAGAGAGAACCACTGTTCTAAATCACCAAACTCTCTGTTATAAACCTTCCCCTTCCTGTCCTGGGCCTCCTTTGATTCAGCTCTGAGATCTATATAACTACCTGTCCTACTGGCTAATACATTTCTGGCAAAGCCCAAATTCACAACTGAAAACTGAATGTACACATACACACTGACTAAATCACTTTATAATAATTAAATGTGAAAATGGTTCTACTCAGAGCTCCTAATTTTTTTCCCCTTGCTTGATTCCCAGCTAAACTGTTAAATGCTCAGTTCTGACATTCAGTAAGAAGTATTTCACTCCAAATCAGAATAAATTACATTATGGTAGACACTCTTCTGTGTCCTCATTTCAGAAAAGCACCCATATTCAAAAAGGCACTTAAGTCATTCCTAAGTCCCCTCTATTTCAATAGGAGTTAAACACAAGCTATAATCTAACCCTGTTCAGGAAAGCATATTAAGCACATGCTTAAGTGCTTTCTTGAACTGGAACGTAAGTAGGGGTGCCAATTTTGGTTGGATGTATTCCTGGAGATTTAATCACATGACATAATCTTTAATTAAAGATTAATCTTTAATTCCTGGAGACTACAGGCCAATCCTGGAGGGTTGGCAACCCAAGACATAAGAGCTATACAATTGCATTTGATGACATGATCTGAACATGAGGCAAATACAGTGTTCCACAAAGCAACTTTTGTACAGTTCTGTAGATGAAAACTATGCAATTCTCACTGTATTGCCAAATCTAAGGAGAGAGCCATTCATTTTAATGCACCAGCAGGCTATCAAGTATGTATCTCTAAAGCAATGCAATATCTTACATCTTTAAATCCCTCCCCCTTTTTTTAAACTGAGACAACATTTAATGACTGCTTCTACAACAGAACTTAGAACACTAAGCTACTGATCCTTCTCATCTGAAAATTTATATTTAGATAAGCAATTTATTTTATCTGTATACCAGTTTCTCATTATTACAGAACATAAGTTCTTCCTCAAAATAACTTGCTATTTTTATATCATCACTCAGCCACATACTTCCACAAAGCTGCAAGTGTTACTTCAGATAAACTTATTGGGTTTTTGACTAGTTTCCATATTACTTTATACCAACTTTACTGACAAGGAGATTAATTTAAGGAGGCTTGTTTCTGGTACATCTTCCACCATTACTTGAACTGAGAAAGAATCAAGAACTGATTTCTTTGTCAGTCCTCAGAAGAGCTTATGCAATATATGAGTTTTGTGTGCATTTTCCCCTTATGGAAATGTAAATTCTTGGATGAAAATAACTCCAACGTCAAAACCACTCATCTGGCTACCTTTTATTGCAATGCAGAATGTTTTCTGGATATAGGATGATAGTGTTCCCAATAACAATATTTATCCTTCCTAAGAAGCAATTTAAAAGAGTACTAAGAAAGAGTTAGAACGCCTAACAAAATTGTTAGTGTAAAGTTCTGACAAATGTTTTTTTCTAAATCTGTGTTCCCCAGTTGATTTTTCGGTCATGCATTTAGTTAGAGCAAATATTTCAAATTTTAATTCAGTGACCATTTGGCATTTGAACACCAAGAAGTCAGCCAGTGCTACTTTAACAAACATACACCCTCTCCCAGGTTTAGGATCCACAAAAACTCTGAACAGCAACCCTCATCATCAGTGAAACATTTTATTTATTCATTCACAAGTATCATGGTGTGACGTATAACACTGTGGTAATGCCAAAAAGAAAGTTAAGGTTCCCCAAATCTCACAAAATACATATTTGCAGCCCAGTAGCATTCTTCTTTTGTGACGCTAATTTTTTTTTTTATTTAAGACTGTCCTACACATCTTATAGAAGCAGTAGCAGCTATATATTTCCACTATTCTTTACAGGAGATACTAACTTGTCTTACGTTCAGGTCCTCAACATGAGTCTCTTTTGATAAAAATGGACTGCATATGAAAATCTCATTGAAATAAATAGGAATTGTGAACTCAGACTGACAGACATCCTGCACAGTGCCACTTACAACTATCATGATTGATTTAGATATGTACTGATAAATAAATGCATGGAAACAGATTATCTACAAGCACCTTACAGTACTGTACACTAATATTTTTCTTCTTTTCTCTTCTAAACTATTCTAAATAGCAAATACAGGCATATTCACAAATTTCTTACCAACTATGCACTTATTTATTTATTTAGTTATCTTGGGCCATATCGTGCAATCCTTACATAGAGTAACACATACTCATACAAAAAAAACTTTATTAGTTTGAGGAGACCATTCACCAATTCTACACAATGTGAGTAAGGATTACAGAATCAAGCCTTTGTTATTTAGGCCTAGAAATAGTTTGAGAGCTAGAAATAGCTGGTAATCACTTAGTGAAGAATCTTGACTCAAGTAATTTACTGAATACAGTGGAGCTCTGATTTTGCACTGTTATGCGTACAGCTTGTGCTGAGAAAGCTGACCATGTGGAAGATTGATGACTTACTTTCTTTCTCTGTAGCTCTGCTCTGTGAAGAACAGTAAGATCCCCAGGATCAGGGTTTGAAGTGTGTACCTTGGAGACAGAACCAACCTTCGATTAACGGTGAGTTTTCATTAACCAGAGTTCAGTAAGTCAGGATAAAACTGTGCAAAACCAAACTGCTTTTCAGAGCTTCAGCTCCCATTAAATTCAATGGAGTTGTGGTCCTTCAGCAGCTCTGAAAATTCAAACCCTGTATGCCTTACAAATTGCTGTTCAGGGTAGGGATTGTTTTATACTATGTGTTTGATCAGCATATAGTACAGGGGTCGGCAACCTTTCTGAAGTGCTGTGCCGAGTCTTCATTTATTCACTCTAATTTAGGGTTTCGCGTGCCAATAATACATTTTAATGTTTTTAGACGGTCTCTTTCTGTAAGTCTATAATATATAATTAAACTATTGTTATATATAAAGTAAATAAGGTTTTTAAAATGTTTAAGAAGCTTCATTTAAAATTAAATTAAAATGCGGAGCCCTCCAGACTGGTGGCCAGGACCCTGGCAGTGAGAGTGCCACTGAAAATCAGCTCGTGTGCCGCCTTCGGCACTCGTGCCATAGGTTGCCTATCCCTGATATAGTACAATGGACCCCAATCCTATGGTAGCCCACAAACACCACTATAATACAAATAAATAACACTGAACAAACTGGAAAAAACAAACATTCTTGTAACTTTCACTTACACATGGTTTATCACTGTCCTTTATTTTTATTTCTATACCTAGGTTTACCAACTGTTCTCTCTGTTTACCAACAAAAAAAAAATCTTTCTTCTAGATCAAATTCTGTCCTAAATTACAGATAAAGTTAAATATTACTGCCCAGGTATAACCAGAAGCAGACTCTGTCTCTCTGATTTTAGTACACGAGATTAATTGAATCTACATACTTAGCAAAGGAGGCAGGAGGGAGTCTCTTTTTCAGGGTTTTACTGCAGAGGGTGCTGTTACAATAATAAAATGGTTTGACACATCCAGAGAATAAAAGGGTAAACTCCTAAATTTAAGGTACAAGCTATTTCTTTAACCACCAGGTACAGAATTCTACTTTTTTAAAAAAAAAATCCCACTTGTTAATACCAACTAGTTCTTATTACTAGTATCTTACCAAGTTCTTATTAGTAAGGCTAGGACTATAATAGGGTTCAAAAGAGAACTAGATAAATTCATGGAGGTTAAGTCCATTAATAGCTATTAGTCAGGATGGGTAAGGAATGGTGCCCCTAGCCTCTGTTTGTCAGAAGGTGGAGATGGATGGCAGGAGAGGTATCACTTGATCATCACCTGTTAGGTTCACTCCCTCTGGGGCACCTGGCATTGGTTACGGTCAGTAGACAGGATACTGGGCTGGATGGACCTTTGGTCTGACCCAGTATGGCTGTTCTTATGTTCTTATGTTTATGTTAAGTAGATGCTCATATAGCATTTTCTGTATTCTCTCGTGATTCCCTCTAAGAGCTCTTCCTTTTACACTGCCCTGTATGTCTGTGACCCTAGCAAAGAGAAAAATCCAGTGATCTGTAATTTATTAGCATCTGCAAGACTGAGTGCACACTGTGATGAATGTGAGCTACACAGAAGCCAGTAATCTGCCTCAGGAGACTGTCCCACATCTCCCTAATAGTTCTGGAAGGTGCAAACAATTCACCATTAGATTATTTACACCCTACTGTTCACAAATATTAGCACCGCAAATACAATTTAGTGCAAGAGCAAAGCTACTGAGCTGGAGGTGCAGTTTTATCAACCCGCTCATCTGAATCTCTGTTGCCCTTCATCTAGGTTTCCCAGTGCTGGTTGTTATTTAATTAGCTAAATCGTAGCCTATTTCTAACTAGTCAAACTCTACTCTGGAGTTCCACTGGCCTGACCCAAGGCACACTGAAACCAACAGAGAGACTAGGCAGCATTAAAGTTCACCAGCAGCACCTTGCCCTTCTGAAACATTGGCTGCAGAGAAAGGGTCTCGGAAAGATCTTTTAAACAAATTATTTTAGTTCTTCATACAAATGCTAAAACTCTGTTTCTTCAGTATAGGAGAAAGGGGGTCAAGTTCTGGGATGCTGACAACTTTATATTCAAGCATTTCCAGAAATCAGCAGAGAATAGGCCATATAGAATCTGATCTCAAAGAAACAAACTTGCAAGATGACTTATTAAAAATAACAATGTGCTAATTAAAACTGGAAGCAGCTGAGAACCAAGTCAAGGTTCAAGACAGCCATATCCTGGGACTTCTACATGACGTTGATTTTGAGTCCATGCCATAGAAAACTCCATACCAACACCTAAACTTGTTCACTCCACTGTGGAGAGGAATTATGAAATCCTACACTCAAAACAAAACAAGAGAGCAACAGAAGCAGCACTATTACTACAACCTTGTCTGACACAAGTGGCGGGGAACAAATTCTGGAAACGTGTTAGAAATGGCCATTTATAAAGTTCAAGTTATTGTTTTTCTCTTACCTGAGCACCATCACAGAAGCATATCAGAATGAGTTTGCACCTCTGAAACTGGCATGTGAACGTCCAGAAGTGCAAACAGCTATATTATTCCCTGAAAAATCCTGGGTTATCTACAAAGAAAAATTCTTCGAGCCAGGTTCTCAGCTGGTGTAAATCAACATAGCTCTGTTGCAGACAATGTTGCTATGCTGATTCATACCAGCTAATAATCTGACTCTACGTCTTCTGGGACATTAATTTGCCTAAAACTGCAGTGGTAGAGATCCAGAAAGCCAGCCAATTCTGCTTCTTGGAATTCTCCGAAGTGAAGGACTACATATATGTTAATGTTTTAATCACATATACACTACATATATGTTAATATTAGTCAATATAGAAGAGATGTGTGTCTGAATTCCCCTGTTTACCATGCTCCTTACCCCTACTGAATTTGCTGTCCATCCTTCACTGGAGTACCTTTGATTTTATAATTGTATTCAGGTGGCACTACACAAAGTGAAAGCCAACAGGGCAACTTTAATGGATCCTAACAAGACAGCTTCTCAGGTTTTATCAAAGGTAGTTTACCATTTGACCCACTGTGCTATAAAAATAAAACCTCTCTCTTTTTGGACAAGAATCTTTATTGTATTCGCTAATTAACTATGTATGTGATATAGAGATATAACCTAGGCTTAACCTTTGTAGTTGTATGTGTTATTCCTTTTTTAAAAATCTGAATATGACACATTACAATATTTTATATATAAATTGACAAAAACTATTTAAGAATACAAATATAACCACCCTCAAAGGAACCTTGCTCAATGATCCTACATTTGTAGTATGACACTGCAATTCAATTAAATGATTGAATCATACAATTGTAAACATTTCTAGCAGCATCTGACTGAAAATCTGTATATAAAAAACATATTATGTATGAGCATTTAATTTCATAAACTGGATAATATTTCAGTATATTAATTCAAGTTCAAGGATATTGCTGGATTGTCTTTACATTTAAGGATACCATGGAAATGGGCAACAAATAACTGCTTGTAGTAGTAACAACAACATCATCATCATTATAATTCATTTATCCGACATGCAACTTCTACCAACATTGCAGTCCTGTCTGCATCTGCACTAAAAATAAACTAGTTTCAAAAATGGTTTCAGAGTGGTGTGCTAATTATGAAGTAGGATAGAAAAGAGAATCAGAAAGGAGGAGACAATGCCATGTACTATACCCCATATCAGAGGGTTCTGAACTGAGAAAACTGTTGCAATCCTAAAATCTTACTGATATTGAAAACATGGTGTGTTGTTTTTTTAAAACTAGCAGGCAAACCAAAAGATTAGTCAACTATGAAAAATTTACTATTTATAATATCATCAATATTGACTCTAGTCTGGAAAATTTGGAAGTCGTCTAGTTTGAAATGCAAGGAGATATGAATAACTATACAGTACTTGTATATATTTAAATGCTAATAGAAAAGATGGATACTTAAGGCCCAGTCCTGCCATTATGTGGAAAAGTCCATGGGAGAGGAAAAAAAATCTCACTACCAGTTGCAAGTAATAAACCTTGCAAGATATTCAGTATAATACAGTATGTGGAATTTATATGTAAAAGGTGAGCCTATTCATTTTACTTGTATATTTGCATATCACATACTAGAATTTCTTGTCTAATTTCTGGAAAGTTAAACTATTTTAACAAGTTTGCTACACTCAGCTTATTGTTACACAGTATCTAATCAATACAATTAACTGTGTTACTACACTCTAGGATTTTTTTAAATCCCCATTTCCTATCAACGAAGATGAAATAAAATAGCAAACCAAAATCCAGAATTTGAAACCGGGATTAGCAATATTAGTAAATTCTTGGAAATTAATAAGTAATCTTATCTCTCTGAGCACCCCTGGGACTTGCTGAATGAATGCCTACGAGGTATTTGCATTTCTTTTTCCTCTAAATTGTTAACATTTCCGCCAGATTAGAAAACCTGAACAGGAATTGAAAGATATGGAAACTCAATTCCTATGAAGCTATTTCCAACAAAATCATTTTAATTTATTCAGGATAGAAATGCAAATAAATCTTTTGAACACATACCGAGCACAGAAGATTGCCCTGAGACTTAAATATAATTATTCTGACATGAGGGGAGAAAATTGAGAAAAGTATTAGCAAGGCAGCTTAGAAAAGAAACATTCAAAGCATGTAGTTCATCAGATAAGCACTGACACAGGTCACATTGCCACCAAATCAAAGAAACAATAGAACCCTTTAACACAAAAGCTTGACATGCAAAAATATAGGATAGTAAAAAAAAATAATTTCATAATGTTTTTATATGGAGGCAGGTCTGAGGGCTGGGTTGGACAGCCTTATCTTCTTCCTTTTTAAAAAAAAAGAAATGTGCTTTTCTCATGTAAATTTGAGGGACTGTTTTATCAGATGAATTAGGCACTTTACTTCCACCTAGGAGGAACTGTGATAATGATTAGCTATTCAACTATTTTGACCTTTATATTTAGCTTATTTTCAGAGATAGAGGTAAAACTGCAGCATAGTACATTGTGGAAATGTTCGTGCCAATCATCAAAAGACTAGTGAAGATCAGTTGAGTTTTAACCGGAATATGCCTACAGAAGATTTAAACACCTAATTTGCCAAGGAAAAGGCAGAAAAGGCTGACCCTTTTCTCTTCTGCATCTACCATCACAACAGTCTTTGGTCATTAGAATAAAAAGATCCCAGAAGTAACAAAGGAAATAACGTAGACTGTTTCCAACAAGGTGACATTTTGTTATTTATTATAACATAAAAATAGCTTTGTTCCAGGAATTCCACACCTTACTATTAACAAGGTGCATGGATAGGATTACCAGATAGCAACTGTGAAAAAATGGGATGGGGGGTGGGGGAGTACTAGGTGCCTATATAAGAAAAACGCTCAAAAAACGGGACTGTCCCTTTAAAAATGAGACATCTGGTCACCCTATGTATGGAGGAAGAAATAAATTCAAAATTACTTAGGAAAAGTATATTTGAAAGCTTCATCAGACTTTGACTCAAATTATTTTGAGAGAAATTTGCCCACATAATACAGTATTAGATATTCTGAATACTAATTACTACCTATTTGCCTGATTTAATTTATACTAAAATTACTTTGTTTGTTAAATTTTAATCTGAGCTTTTGTCTAATTTCTGTATGCCCAGAACTCGGCCATAAGATCAGCATCACTTCGAACAAAGAGATGAGAACACAAATTATGGGAAGCCATGTTATAATACTAGCAGTCACTTTAAAGACCTTGCAGAGGCCCAGAAACAAAATCCTGCAGATATCTATCCACGTACATAGATATTGAATACAAGGTAACTCTATGGACATCTCTTATTATAAATGATATAAAATGTCAATAGTTCACTAGAAAGGGACTGACACCCCCAGTTTATTTTTATAGGTCACCAAAAGGAAGCAGATGACAATGACACTGTACCTCTACTAACATTGGCTAAAGTCAAAGCAGAGAGCTAGAGGCAAAAAGACACTGTATTCCAGTATTACCAATCCCCTAAATCTGAAAGGGTCATTAATTCCTAATGATGTTTAATAAGAAATACAATATTGGATTTTACATGAAAATGGACCTTGGAAAGCCCTAAATCCGTCAGACTATAGTGAAAAGATAGAAGAAAGTTATAAATGTATTCCATTTGTTCAGTCATTATCCTTCTCTAAATTTAAGGTCTGATAAGCAAACCTGTGTGAAAATTATTGCTAATGACAACTGGTAAATCTGCAAGAGGAGGAATCTAAATAACTGTGAAATGTGTAAGTACAGTTGATGTTTAGGAGGGGCCAAGTGTTAAAAAAAAATTAAAAAGACAGTGCAGCTGTTCTCAGACTTGAGGCTCCAACTCCAAGATGGGTTATTAAACTGTTTTCTGGGTGGATAGGGCAGGTGCAAAAATGTTAGAACTTGAAATGATTTGTAATAGATATGTTCCTATCCTAGCCTACCCCACCTGGTTTCAAAGAAACTTCCAAAGGGAACTGGGATAATTGGATGTACCAGATTGGGGAATATGCAAAACATTTTCAACCAAAATATACAGGGTGAATCTGTGCCGTTTGGACAAAGCCTTTTGTATGGGGAGGGAGATGGCACCACACTTCAGGGAACCTCAACAGTGAGTGTGCCTCAGGCGCAGTTACTCCTAGGGCTGCTCCATGTACACAGGGATGATGAAAATTGCTCCCCTGGTACATTGGTCTCACTGTGTAGGCCAATGTGGAAGGAACATGGGACCGCTGCCTCACCTTCTCTCTGCCTCCTTTTTGGTTAAATTTGGGACAAGAGAAGGAACAGTAAAGACTGAGGAGTCCCTTTCTGTGCGATCACAATCTGCCCCGTAATTCATACTCTTTTCCCCATATATATATTGTAAATAAGATACAACATTAAATGCAGAGGGCCAGTTCTGCACACAGTTACAATGCTGTACATGCAGAGTAATTCCGTTGACTGTAATGAGGTTACTCTGGATTTCCAGAACTGTAAATAAATGCTGAATTTGGTCCCTGCATGTCTGTACCTATGATACATGGCTCAATGAGCTTAAAATATTTAGCATGTTATGTGTTCTAGCACTTTTAGAAATCTTGACTGACATATTGCAAATGATTCTGGGAAATGGGATCATGGGAGAAAATCCTGGGTGGTTTTAGGAGCACAAATATTTAGTATCTCTGCTGTCATGTTTAGAGTCTTCAGAATTTATCCCAAATTACGGCAAAACTTGATATTTTTTAGAAGTGGGACATTTTACTTAAAACTAATCATATTTTTAGAAAGAGAGCAGAGTTTGTTTGTATTAACAGGGAGACAAATATGCATTTCTGGTAGAATAATAAAAGAAATTTCATTCTACCAGTTTCATATTTCTTTTTCTTTTTATCACTAGAAGGAGGCTCAGTCTAAAATCAGTTAAAATATTCAATATGCAGAAGTGCCTGGACACTTATTTTTATGTGGAAATATAGAAATCTGTGTTTCTGTTGAAAAGTCTAAATTTAGCTGCAAAAAAAGAGGTAGTGTAAGTGTGAAATCTGTGGTCATCTTGGAACTTCCACAGCATTTAACTTCTTTCCTTGTCTAGATAAGGGTGTAAACAGGGGCGGCTCTAGGTATTTTGCCACCCCAAGCACGGCAGGCAGGCTGCCTTCAGCGGCTTGCCTGCGGGAGGTCCCCAGTCCCGCGGATTTGGCGGCACGCCTGCGGGAGGTCCGCCGAAGCCGCGGGACCAGTGTACCCTCCACAGGCATGCTGCCGAAGGCGATCGGCAGAGCACCTCCCGTGGCTTGCCGCCCCAGGCACGCGCTTGGCGTGCTAGTGCCTGGAGCCGCCCCTGGGTGTAAACTTGCTTCAGACATGTACAACACAGAAATACTTCAGTTCCATTTGCAAACTTGGGCAAGCTGTAAAATACTCAACGCTGATTTGCTACCTGCAAGACGCTCCAGAAGGTATAGTTCATAATAGTTCCTAAGACTCAGGAGTGCTGCCAGCTTTTTTGGCGCCCTAGGCGGCGGAAGGTCCCGCCCCCTAAATGCCGCCCCCGACAGAGGCAGCGGAAGGTCCCGCCCCCTAAATGCCGCCCACGACAGAGGCGGCGGAAGGTCCCGCCCCCTAAATGCCGCCCCCGACAGAGGCGGCGGAAGGTCCTGTCCCCGAGATACAGACGACGACTGGGGCTGCCAAAGATCTGGCCGCCGTGGTCGCCACCCCCCAAATGTTAGCACCCCAGGTGACCGCCTAATGGGTTGCGCTGGCCCTGCTAAGACTTTGCATAGCAAAAAAATCACCAGTGAGAAGGCAGAGATGCACCAGGGATTGGGAGGGAGTCTGAGTAGTGCTCGATTCTGAGAACTCCTTCAAGGTGCTGGACACCCTCAACTCCAGTGCGATCAAGACCATATGTCTTAAGCCTGATGTTGCACTGATTTAGTTTAATAGGGGCAACTGTGTGGACACTCCATCAGTTTAAACCTGGCTTACCGCAGTTTGGCATGCTGCCATTTCATAATGGGGTCAGAGTCACAATTCCTTCCCTGTTCACAGATACATAGATTCCCAGAAGGGACAATTATGATCATCTGGTCTGACCACCTGTATACCACAGGCCATAGACCTTCCCAAAAATTATTCCTACAGCATCTTTTGAAAAAACAGCCAATCTTGATTTTAAAATTGCCAGTGATGGAGAATCCATCGTGACTCTTCATATATTGTTCTAATGGTTAATTACCATCACTGTTAAAAATGTATAACTTATTTTTCCAGTCTGAATTTGTCTAGCTCCAGCTTCAAGCCACTGGATGCGGTTATACTTTTCTCAGCTAGCCTGAAGAGCCTGTTATCACTTATTTGTTCACCATGGGGGGTACTTATAGTTTGTATCAGGTCACCCTTCAACCTTCTTTTTGTTAAGCTACATAAAGACTCAAAGAGCACAATCACAGTAAGGCATGTTTTCTAACCTTTCAATCCTTCTTGTGGCTTCTCTGAACCCTAATTTATGAACATCCTTCCTGAATTGTGGACACCAGTAGCCCAGCAGCAGTCACATCAGTGCCAAACACAAAGGTAAAATAACCTCGCTACTCCTATTCAAGATTCTCCTGCTTATTTATCCAGGGTTTTGCATTAGCCCTTTTGGCCACAGTGTCACTCCGGAGCACTTGTTCTGCTGATTATCCACCTCAACCACCAAATCTTTTTCAGAGTCCCTGTTTCCCAGGATAGAGTCGTTCCTCCCTCCCCCAACCCCCTCATCCTATAAGTATGGCCTACATTTTTTGTTTCTAGATGTATACATTTAGCCATATTAAAATACATATTGTTTGCTTGCGCCAAGCTTCCCAAGTATTCCAGATCGCTCTGCATCAGTGACCTGTATTCTTCATTATTTATCACTCCCCCTATTTTGTGTCATCTGCAAACTTTATTAGTAATTATTTTGTTTACTTCCAGGTCATTGATAAAAATGTTAAATAGCACAGGGCCAAGAACCGATTCCTGCAGGACCCCACCAGAAACTGCTGCTCAATGGCAATTCCTTGTTCGGTTACATTATGAGACCTATCAGTTAACCAGTTATTGATCAATTAATATGTGCATGTAGCAGGGTGATCACCCGCTCCTGCCCGGGAGGGGTTAAAAGTAGCCCTGGGGAGGGCTGTGGCTGGCAGAAAGCAGCAACTAGGCTGATTGGGGAATCAGCCGCAGCTGGGCCATGCCCCAATCAGGCCACAACTGGCCCTATAAAAGGCCAGTGAGCCAGGAGCTGGCAGAGTCTTCCTCTAGCTGAGAAGGGAGATGGACCTAGCTGCCTGAGTGCTAAAGGGTTCTGGAGTGAAGCAGGGCTGGGGAAAGGCCAGGGGAGCAGGGGAGCTCCACCGGGCTGCAGGGCCTGGCCCTAGGCCCATAGAGGTACTGGAAGGCAGCAGGTCTGAACCCCCTTGCCTATGATGAGTGGCTTTTACACTGCAGTTTGCCCAGGGAGTGGGGGCTTAGTGATGACTGAGAGTAGCCCATCTTGAGGCAAGGTGGGGATTTGAGAGTTGGGGGTTTCCCATAGAGGGAGACCCATAGAGACTGGTGGGGGTATTGCCAGGGGGCAGCCCCCAGGTAAAGGGGTACTGGGGTCTGGGAAGGACCTGAGGGCCAGCGGCAGTAGGACACTGGCCTGCGGAGGGCACTCTGGAGCTAGAAAAAGAGCTAATTCCCAATGACCAGCAGGAGGTGCTGCAGGGCTGAGTCCTGTACTGTTACAGTACCATATTCATTTTACATCTTTCTAGTTTTTAATCATAATTTTATGCAAGTCAAATGCCTTACAGAAGTCTAAGTATATTACATAAATACTATTACCTTTATCTCATTTTAAAAAAGATCAGTTAGTTTGGCAGGATCAATTTTCCATAAACCCATGCATGTATTACATTGGCCTCCTTTAAATCTTTATTAATTGAGGTCTTGGATCTGCTGCTCCATTATCTTGCCCAGTATCAATGTCAGACTGACAGACCTATAAATTAGCCAGGACATCACATTTACCTTTTTTAAATACTGACAGAACATTAGCTTTCTTTTCTTCCGCAACTTCCCTGGTGTTCCAAAACTCATTGAAAATCAATGTTACTGATCCAGCAAACTCCTCGGCCAGCTCTTTTAAAACTCTTGGATGTAAGTTATCCAGCCCTAATGATTCAAATATGTCTAACCCAAGTAGCTGCTGTTTAATATCCTTCTTAGATACTAGTGGAATGGAAACAGTGTTATCATAAAATAAGATTACATCATTAGTTTTTTCCTCAAATACAGAACAGAAATATTTACCTGCCTTTTCTGCATTATTGAGAATTCTATCATTTCCACCTAGTAATGGGCCAAGACCATTGTTAGGATTCTTTTTTTGTTCCTAATAACTGTAAAAACTCTTTATTGTCTTTAACTCTGCTGGCCATAGATTTCTCCTTATATTCCTTTGCTTTCCTTATTTTTCTATCCCCTTTCTTCCATTTGTGTTTTTTTTAAATAGTTGCCTTGTCCTCTAAACCTGTCAATTCATGTTACTCAGATATGGGATTGTGGCTTTGGGGGGCATTTAGTAAAGTGTTCTTCCATAATTCCAATTTATCATTCACTTTTTTGTGATTAAATTCTTCCTCCAAGCTGATTTGGTTCATAATTGTTTTCTACTTTGTGAAAATGGCGCTTTTAAATCACCAAGTATATAGATGACTGGACTTTATGGTGTTTGCACATTATAGGTGAGATCCAGTCATGATCACTTGTACCTAACCTATCATTAATTTTTCGTTCTGTGTGCAGTTCCTTTTTGTCTGCCAAGATGAAGCTAACATTGAATTCCCCCATGTTAGATGTAACACTGAGCAGGAAATCATTACTTATAACATTCCCTATGAAGTAACTCACTGCAACTACTGAGTGCAGCCTACTTTCCTCCTGGTACTGGTTCAGGTCTGTAAGCCAACCCATTCAGAGTAAATGCCAGTTTCATCAGAGATGACCGGTACCTGCTGACAGAGCATGTGTGTGTGTGGGGGGGGGAGATGACAGAATGAGTGTGGCAGATTCAACAGATGTTTCTGAGCATGCTCAGTCCATGTGAGCTTGGTCAGTATAAATCAAGCAGCAACACTGAGGGGGCATGTAACCCCTGTACCTGATGTATTGCCTCTGATTTCCATCTACTTGTCTAGTAGAAACTGTAGTTGTGGCACTGTTAGTCTTTTGAGTGAGGATCTGGAGTAGAAGGAAGGAGTGAAGATGCTGGTTGCTGAACATAGAGGCACAGAAAGTTTTAGGGCAGGAGGAGGAGTATTTAGGTCTTAATGAAGTTAAATGCAATAGCTAAAATTAATTAAAGCAGATAGCAAAAGTTAGGGCAGAAATTGCATTCCAAACATCAAGAGTAAAAGGAAACTGAACATGAGATGTAAGAAAAACCTTAATGCTCAAACAAACTTTCAAAAAAAAAAAGGAAAGGAAGTGATGGGACAAGGGTATGGAAAGCATTTAATATCAATAACCTTCGTTTTCATACACATGAAAATGTGGTAGTATGCCTGCTCTGTGTATTTTACATCAGCTGTCTGTAAAGTAGCAGAAGGGCTACTTAATTAGTATTGCTTATTCAAGCCTGTAGTGAACTTTGCTTTCTTTAAGACCCCTATCTTTGAACCTTGGACATAAAGGGTATCTGTGTTCAGATACTATCAATGTTTCAAGCAAGTGCACAGTTTGGCTGTTGCCATTATGGCTTCTACAATAAGCCACTTGCTTCTCCCCAGGAATGTGTCTTATTCCATCTCTTTTCTTTAGTTAAAAACAAAACTGTTTGTTGTAGAGGTTATTCATTCTTTGACCATCCTTGGCTCCATAGTATTTCACTTTTTTTCTTTTCCCATACTGGGGCCTGTCTGATTCATTATATTTGTTAGATTGTGATTTGGCTTATTTTAATCTATTTTACATAGTTCTTATGATGTACATTACCCTGAGTTCTTTGACAGTTAGTTCTAAGTGTTTGATAAAGCAGAAAACTATTCAAATCTGTACCTGCAAGTACAATTACAATGTGATGCTCATCCTCTGCACAGAGGAACATTTGATATAATACAGCATTAGGATTAGCCACAGAGGAGTAATGAAACATGTTTAAACTCTTTGAGACAGAGAACTTGTGTATGTATGGCACCTATTGTTTGAGTTGACCACCAGATGACAATTCTATTTCATTGCAACTTTTGAAATCTGTTTTCATTCCACACCTATGAAAATGAGAGAGAGACAGAGTCAGAGTGACTGACTATAGCTGGGTGGTGTTAGAGTCCTGGCCTGGACTTTCCACTATATTTTCATTGGGAAAGTCTTTGGGATAGGTGCAGAGTGGGAGGGAGTGACTACAGATGGGTGGTTGGATACCAACCTGTGATGTGGGAGACCCAGGCTGAAGTCCATGCTCTGCCTGATTCATAACGAGATTACCTTCCTAGATCACTCCAAATCAGGGACTTCAGTCTTAATCTCCCACATCGCAGGCCAGTACCTACCCACCCAACTGAGTCTCTCTCCACTCTCTCTGTTGATCTGGACCCAGAAATCTTCCCAACAAAAGTGTTGTGGAAATTGCTAAGTCTCTGTGAAACATTTCAGAAAAAAAATGTTCCAACTAGCTCTACCTATTACAATGGGGACCTGATCTTGATTAGGATTTTGGGGCACTATGCTAATATAAATATTAGTAATTATCTTAGGCAAGATTCTGATACCCCTAATCATGCTGAATAGTACTTTACTCTTAATACCTTACTCCCATTGACTTCACTGGGACTATTCATGGAGTAAAATATTATTCTAAATGTGCCAAATTTTGGCCCATTGCAAATAGGGCTTTTCTTGAGAACATATATAGTATGTTCCTATGAATTTAGCATTAGAAACCATTCTTTGACTTACCCATGTGGAGAAATATTAAAATAAATTAACATTTTTACTGGCTCTCTAATTGGTAGTGTCTGTTCTAAACAAATATGTTTATCAAACAGTTTGACTGGCAAAATATTACTATAGCTGCAGTTACCCAAATTACATGCTGTCTAAAGCAAAAAGGGCAAAAGCCATCTGGCTCATATAACTTACATTTTCTAGACAGCTTGCAGCTGGTTCTGATTAAGCAGCATCTCAAAACTCTCAGATCTATTTTTATCTCTAAGTTTATTTTTAGGGCTCACACATCCAAGGCACATGGTGTTTACATTAATAAATGAACAACCGCCTACAGTTAAGAAAAGGTTTGTGCAATTTTTGTGGCACAGTAATTGTTCAAGATGGATAGAAGGCTGAATAAAATAGCTTGTGTCCCAATTAAAAGACTTGTCTGTTCCCTGGCTCTTTACAAAATTGCAAAGAGTGTCTGGAGAACTGAACACTGAAGGAAGCAAAACACTTGTGAAAAAAATTGAGTTTGATAACACGTATTAAGGCCTTTCTCCTCCCCTTCCCACCCCCAAAAAGATCTTCATTCATATAGTTTACCTCAGTAGTGAAAATGGATTTGGTTAGTTGGTCTTTGTCTCCTTAAGATATTGGTACCAAGCAGAAAACTACTGGTCTATTGAAGACAAACCAAAGAACTGTAAGGGTAAGGGTGTTACTTCTCAATCTTTACTTGAATTAGCAGACCAATATGCAGAGACCTATTAAGGCTTTCCAATACTATCAGGCCTTAATTTTCATGCATACCAAATGCATGCAGAAGACAAACATTCAAGCCAGGACATTGAATTTTGTATGTATTGCTACAAAATACAGACACACAAACTGACCGCATTATTATATATTCAAAAAACTAAGCAGACGCATAGCTATAATATCAAATGCATCTAGAACTAAAGTCAGCAACTCTGCATATGCAATATTATATTGCAATATTTGTTTCCTTAAGAGCAGACTCTTTTCACAGAAAGAAATTGGTCTGTGGCACTAGAATATGCAGTACATGATGGAAGAATGAGCAAAACACATAGAAATAAGTAATCACAATTAAGACCCTACCTGAATCACAATATGATCTTCAAATAATTGTGGCTGAGTTGTGGACAAGACATGAAAAATTACATAAAATTAATAATGGACCTTTCTTAATAGCAGTAATTTGGAAAAGCCACAGTAGACCTATTGGTTTAAGAAAAATTTGCTAGAATGATACTAACACTCAACTATTATACTATGCTGCCAAATTTTCTGATAACCAGAAAATTTGGTGCAACCATATTACATTCATTTAAAAAAAGTGACAGGTTCAATATAAAATTTAGAAGACAAAGTCTAAACACAACTGCTGTAGAAATTGAGTCTGGTCACTTACACTAGCATTCAATGCCTGTAACGTAGTACACCCTGCTACAGTGGTCTCCTTCATACCCTGTCTTTGCTTTGTGAAGATTTGGCCGTACCGAGATACTGCACACACAGCATCCACAGACTTAAGTAAGATCGATAGTGGTTGCTTTGCTGTCTCTGCTAATTCTGGAAAACGTAGAACTGAAGGTGAATCCCAAAACTCTCCAAGATCATTTAATGTACTAATGAGGAAAAAAGCGTGTGTTGCAAACTTCAAAATGTACGCAAAATTGTGCGCTGTGCAAAGATGACTAACGTGGAATCTGCCATTTCCGCAATATCGCAAGTGAAGTAGAACATTAATAGTGATTTATTTCCTTCCAATACATGATAGAGTAAAACTGAACTTAATCTTTTAGTACTTCAGTCTTTAGGTTTTAAATTCCAGTCTGTTTCAGTTCTGGACTGAACAGCAAATGGAAGTGAAACAGCCCCATACAACAAAAACTGTTGAGATGGAGTGAAAAGTCCCTCCCACAACAAACATGAATTCTGAAGCCCAACTTGTCAGAAAGCCTCCAGAAATCCTCAATCCTAGCTTTTTTTTTTTTTAAAGAAAAATTAAATTTCTTAAATCTGCCCCTCTAACTGGGTTTATTGCAGCATTCAAATTGAGGAAAAGTGAAACAGCATGTTCACATTTATGCCTTTTCTCCCCTATTAATTTTTTTTTTAAATGCATCATTGAAAAATGTTGGTATAGCATACTCAACTATCCCCCTAACTTAGAGAATTACAACTTCTAGATGTTGTTGTCCTTTATGCATTAAGCAATTCAAAGAATTATATGATGACAAGCTAGACAGTGCTAGTCATGCTGTATATTATCCAACTGAACCAAATCAAGCAGCTTATTCCCGTAAGATGCTCCTCACTTTAACTGTCATGTACTTTCACTCTACTGGTAAATGCCTTCCCTAATACATCATTCCCTTCTATCCCTTTGATGTGCATTATTATAATATTGTTATATAAATCAATGGTGCGGCTTCATCTAGAATACTGTGCAGTATTGGTCACCCACTCCACCTCAAAGATATTGCAGAATTAGAGATGGGCAACAGAAAACCTCCCTTGTGGAAAGAGATTGAGATTGTTTACCTTTGAAAGAAGACAAAAGGAACAAAGTAGTTTGGGAGCATCGGTTAGCGCAACATCAGGATCTACTCTAATTTACAAGGGTCGCCCACAGCTACCAATAGGCTGCTCTGCAATCCAGAACTGATGGAGCACAGAGCATTCTGGTCACTCCCACTCTTGGCCCCAGTCACACTGCCATCCAAGGGGCTGTGATGGGGTATGGGGGGCAGCATGTGGGTGAGCAGCACTGAAGATATTCCCTAGAAGCCAGTCATTGCAGCTTTGCAGCTGAGCTATGATAGTCACCAAAATGGCACACACATTGGGCTTTCTGTGCCTAAGGGAGTCTTAATTGGTGCTGAGGTGTCCAGATGAAGGTGTAAATTGCACCAGCTTTGAGTCCCTCATTTCAACTCGGATCTCAGTTGGACCCCATATTAGCCAGTAAAGTATTTTGAGCGTTATTCTCTTTTCTTGCCTCCTCTTCAGAAAACAAGCCTAGCCCATGCTATTACAACCCCACACCTGTCTTCAGGGATCAGAGCTGACCCACAATCCAATTGCCAGCTGCTGCACCATGAGGGAGAATGAAACCATGCGCTCCTGACACCCAGTAATGCTCACTGCCACTGCATGGAAGAATAGCCACTCTAAGAAGTGCTGCAGCATGGAAACAGAAAGCAGAATATGGCTTCCCACTCCTGACTGAGAAGGTGCCATCTGAATACCTTGATCTCTATGGTCTTCAATACAGTTACAAGTTAACTATTTATAGTACATTATGGTAGGGGAGCAATCTGAATCACTAATCAGTTTTTTACTTCACTGGGATCAGGATTTCACCCTCTGTGCTGCTCTTCTAGGAACATGAGCTACTTGGTTATTCTGATGCCCTCACAGATTTCTTTATTTATGACAGATTCTTGACCACTACAGTCAGTGATATAAGTATGCTCTGTAATAACCATTAGGCAATGGTTTTAGAACTCTGGACACAAATTAAGCTCTCTTAACATTCGGCAATGTCATATCCGTGTTACTGTTCATGTTCTCAGTGAATGCACAAGTTTAGTATTTTACTTTAAGATCCAATGTCAGTGATAAGACACTTCAAGGGTTTATTATTTCTTGGGTAGATAAAGATCTTCATGCTTTTCAGCATCACCCAGCAAATTAAATATTTGCCTATACATTGCAAGTTATGCACGTTGCTTAAGAATACCAACCAGGTTTAGCATTAGAGTACAGTATTTCTAAATAATGGAGGTGTACTTGATTAGAAAAAAAATATTTGTCACATTTTACCATTAAGGAGTCACTTTTTGGAGACAAATATCAGGAACTGGTATTTTGGGGTTGGGATGGGCGGTTATGCAGTTCACCAACCAATCTATGACTTGTTCTTTATTGCTTGCTTGAACAATGCATGTTAAAATCCTGATATTTAAAATGGGTTTCACAGGATATGGCAAAAACAAGGTCATCACCAATGCAAGGGTGTGTTTGCTGGCTGCTGTGTTAACTTGCATTTGAAAGATTCTCAAAGTCTGTAATAAAACTGTTTTCCTAAACCTGTTCTGCATGGAACATCCTGCAAACTACCTAGCAAACATCTAGACTATAATTTGAAGGGAAAACCCCACAAAATCCCTCACGTCATATGGATGGCAAATCTGCTTTTAAGAACCAAAGAACACAGGAATGGCCATACTGGATCAGACCTATGGCCCATTTAATCCAGTATCCTCTCTCCAACAGTGGCCAACACCAAATGCTTCATAGGAAGCAGGGGCGGCTCCAGACCCCAGCACGCCAAGCGCATTCTTGGGGCGGCATGCCGCGGGGGGCGCTCTGCCTGTCGCCGGGAGGGCGGCAGGCGGCTCCGGTGGATCTCCTGCAGGCACGCCTGCGGGAGGTCCACTGGAGCCGCGGGACCGGCAACCAGCAGAGCGCCTCCCAAGGCATGCCGCCCTGCTTGGGGCGGCGAAATGTCTAGAGCCGCCCCAGATAGGAAGGTGCAAGAAACCCCATAGAACTGGGATAATTTGCCCTGCATGAAAGTCTCATTGTAATATCTAATAGTTAGTGACTGTCTTAAGACCTGAGATTTTTATTCTTTCCAACAACCTCATCATTTCAGTGAACATCTAAATGCCATCTCAGTTGCAACAGCATATACAAAAATCAGAAAGCACTTTATTAAATAGCTGCTAAGATTGTCGCATCCAACCTAGTCCTTTTGAGCTGCCCGAGCAACAAAATGGGGCTGGAAGCTAGCTACAGCGTGCCACCTGAAAATTCATCCAGCGGAGAAGCTGTGAGTTGACAAAGTCAGCATACCCAGCTCCTATACTGCTCCCCCACCCAGCATAGAGGACATGGCAGGGTGAGTCTCAGAGAGAATCTGATCAAGGACTTCTCATGGCATCAGTATCTGAGGGAGATTGAGGCATTTCCCCATAGTTAGGGCCCTAGCAAATTCACAGCTAAGAAAAATGCATCACAGGCCATGAAATCTGGTCTTGTGTGCTTTTACCCTATACTATACACATTTCACTGGAGAGACCAGCTTTTCTCAAATTAGGGATCCTGACCCAAAAAGGAAGTTGCAGAGGGCAGAGCTGGGTGGCTGGAGAACAGCAGCTGTTGACCCAATGCCCAGCTCTGAAAGCAATGCCCCGCCAGCAGCCCCACAGAAGGGTGGCAATAACATACCATGCCATCCTTATTTCTGTGCTGCCGCTGCTGGCAGCGGCTCTGCCTTCAGAGCTGGGCTCCTGGCCAGTAGCCACTGCTCTCCAGATGCCCAGCTCTGAAGGCAGCACTGCCGCCGTTAGCAGCAGCAGCACAGAAGTAAGGGTAGCAGTACCACAACCCCCCCCCCTCTTTCAAACACACACACACTAACCTTGCAACTCCTGCACAAGTCCTTTTTGGGTCAGGACCCCTACAATTACAACACCATGACATTTCAGTTTTAAATAGCTGAAATCATGAAAATTATGATTTATAAAATTCTATGACCGTGAAATTGACCAAAATGGACCATGAACTTGGTAGGGCCCTACCCATATCTTTTTACTCTTGCCTGTGTGTGTATTTCAGTATCGTCCATCTCTCGTCTTCCTTTCTCTTTCTTCATCTATTTCTTTTTCATCTCCCCCCCCCGACCACACTCCTCCCTCATTCCATTTTTTCAGTCTTTCATTTGTCAGCTCCTCTTGTTTTCTGTTTCAAATCTGAGTTTTCCTCCTCCCCTGCCTTCTTCCATTCCTCCGTATATTTCTTTGCTGTTTCTATCTGCCTCCGAGGCCTGATCAACACACAGATTTTGCACCAATATAACTATTTTGGTTAGGGTGTGTTTTTTTTTTTAAACCAAGATCATTATACCAGTACATCCCCTACTGTTTACATAGTTATACCAGAATGAATGTGGCTTATGCTAGTACAGCTTAATCCCCTTCTTATACAGTGGGACTAGAACAATTTGTATAGTGCGGATGTTGAGAGCCATTGAACCAAACTGTAAACCCTGTATATAATGGAAACCACTTCAAACCAAAGGGTACAGCAGCAACCCCAGTTCCAGTACCTATGTTCTCGTATGAGAATAAGCTGTACCAGTATAACTCTGCTATGGGGGGGAGAAGGGATGTTGTACCACTTTATTATACCAGTATAGTTAAAGCAGTGCAACTTGTGTACACACCAGGCCTTAGGAGGAACAGACAGCGGGTAATGCTGGGTACTAGCATGAAAGCACCATATATGAGTTAAGTGTTTCCGAGTTCCTCCCTCTGCTGCTATTCTTCATGCTACTGCTTATCGGGGGCTTGCCCAGTAAAGACTGTTAGAGCCACTCATGAGCTTCTCTGGGGGCCAGGAACCATGTCAGGGACACTCAGTTTAGTGGGACAACCACCACCCATATGCCCTCTACAGGAAGCTGTGATACATATTTATGTAAAGACAACAGAACTCAATCAGAATTTCTGAGAGGTAAGGTTTTAGGGTGAAATCCTGGGTTGACTGAAATTAATATGAATTAACTAGATACAGCTTAATAACCATCAGATTCTGCCACCCTTATTCACACTGAATATCTCCAATGAACTACATCCCTGGAGTCTTTATTCAGGCACAAGCCCCACTGTGCTCTATGCAGGTTGTAGCTGAGTAAAATCAACAGGATTTGCCCAACATTCTTGGGAGGGAAAAGGACTACTATTGTAGTCCTAGAACAGGGGTCGGCAAAATTCAGAAGTGGTGTGCCAAGTCTTCATTTATTCACTCTAAGGTTTCACGTGCCAGTAATACATGTTAATGTTTTTAGAAGGTCTCTGTTTATAAGTCTATAATATATAACTAAACTATTGTTGTATGTAAAGTAAATAAGGTTTTTAAAATGTTTAAGAAGCTTTATTTAAAATTAAATTAAAATGCAGAGCCCCCCCCCTGAACCAGTGGCCAGGACCCAGGCAGTGTGAGTGCCACTGAAAATCAGCTCGCGTGCCGCCTTTGGCAAGTGTGCCATAGGTTGCCTACCCCTGTCCTAGAAGTTAGTGAGCTGCTTGTTTCCTGAAATAGTTAACATTTCTTTTTTGATTAGCAGTGACTGACTCATAGAACACAGAGGCAACAGGACTGTGCACCTACATAAAATGCAGCATGTGTTTGCCACATCACTTTCCCCAGCATTAGTCATTCATAAATCTTATACTCTTGCTTGCAAGGCTAGTGTTATTATAATACTAGTGGTATTATGTTACTCTGTAGTTTTACTTCTGTGCATTTATACTTTCTGAAAAATTCAAATTCTGCTTCAACTATTACCTTTCCCCAATGCTTTGTGAATGATAAACAGTTCAGTTCAAGTCTTAAGCTTAGGCAATGAGTACACTGGAAAATGGGCCAAACACTTAACCCAGTTTAAAAAAAAAAAAGGTGATGGATGTACATATGTCAATTATCTCTTTGATAACTTCCTACACAACACACAAGATTCCATAAAGGCACATGAGAACACAACACCAAAATGTGGCTTTTGACAGACATGTTAATGCAAAGATCTTACAAGAGTGAAATTATTTTCCTTAATTTCCTTCACATAAAGAACCTTCTGCAACAAATTTAATGTTTCACCATGTATGGCAGGTTTTATCTTTGCCCAAGTCACCTCATGTGTCTAAAACTAGTTATAAGTAACAGTTCAGAGGTAATATGCTTAAAATTAACTAATAAGCCAGCATTCAATGTCACCTTGAGAATATGATGCTCAATACGTTTTGTATCCTTTTACACTATGCTGTACAGTTTTAAAACTTTAAAACTTCCACATCAACGTGCTACAAAATAGCCCCACTTTGAGAGTTAATCTGCAAATTACCTGTTATAAGTATTCTCATTATCATTACAGAATCACTTATTCTGCAGACACATCTGGGCTGCCAGAGACAAACTTAAGAAGTGGTGTGTGGGTGGAAAAAATTCAAAGTTGTAAAACATACTTTCTTTGGGTGTTCAGCATAATCTGTTATTCCAATTATTCCTCCTGATATTTATGCAGCTAAACTAATGAATTCAGAAACTACAGAAAAGTTTGAGATGCTATAACACTCTTTACTTTGTATTTTAATTTAGGATGTTTTGTGAAAGTTCCTGTGTAAAATATCTTATTTTCACAATTATCTGTAGAAATATATGTACACTGCCTATGTGTTTATGACATCCATGTGCTGAACTGCAAGTCCCTGTGATTAAAAAAATGCATTCTGCACGCACATTTAGAAGTTTTGTGGTGGCTGGAACCTTATGAACCTTGTAGGATGCGTGTGGGGTCTAGAACATTCTGTGTAGTGGAGTTCAAAGGACTTGTCACTTGGTAGCTGCTGCAATTGTGGGAAAGGGAACCCAAGAATGAATGAGGTAGTTTGTAAACAAAGACCCACTTACTGGGCCATCAGACACTTCTCTTTTTTTGTTACTGTATTCTCTTGCTGTTAGTCTCATCCGTTAAAAGACTTTATAGTTAGTTAAAAGGGCATGATTGGCTTAAAAGGATGTAAAGATTTAATACACTTCATGTGCACCTTGCCCATTGGGATTACCTGTAACATGCCACAACTCTGAGCAGCATCAAGCAACTGGCTCCTGCTTTTTTCTTTTAAATAACCTGCCAAAGATATGTTTCCTTCTTCCACCCTCCTCCATGATCCAGGGCAGGCAATATTCATTCCTGGTAGCTCACAGCCTATCTGGGATAGGAGCTCTGTAACGCTGGGCAATTCCTAGTTCTCTTTCCTGGTTGCAAGAAACCTCACAGAGAAAGTTAGCAATACCCAAGCATCATTGCCAGGTCCTGGGCTTGACTCCACTGACTGACAAGAAATCTTCCCAATAAGATAGAAAACAGGATGAACACTGACCTGGGAGAATCCTTGGAAGCTGGATACTGCAAAAGCAGTTCCTCCAAGGGCAGATGTCAAACCCAGCAGGTACAGAGGACAGTTGAGCTATCAAGTGAAACCTTGTCAAAGAAAAACAGCTTGAGAAGACTGAGCTGTAGCTTAGAGACTGTCATAGAGACTGACCATTAAGGTTAAAAAAATTAAAAGGGTCTTGGAGAGCCTATTATGGTACTTACCAACTGTAGTGGAAAACAGAGAAACACTACTCAGGCACATGGACAGAACTGGACAGTCAGGGATGCTAGAACTGAAGCCACAGTGGAGCTATAGCAACCAACCCAGCCCAGAGTACCCAAGAGCCACCAGAGAGAGGTGTAATTATTTCAGGGGAGCTTCAGTACCACAAAAACTCTAATGGGCTTTATTATGGTTTGCAAAATCATTGCTCGAAGATCCAAAGGAAATGCTGAAACCAGTCCAGAGAATGTAAAGCCATCCACAGATACAATGAGCAGGAGCCAGAAGCCTCGGGGCGGGGTGAGACAGAATACAGAGGGCATTTATTCCAGTGGGTCAACCAGGGACCAAATTCCAGAGGGGGTAGTATTAGACCCAAGATATCCTGGACCAACAGACAATAAAAACAAAGTACCATTTAGGAAAATTAATGTAGTTCTGAAAAAAAAATTCAAGTGACATTTTTAAAGGACAAATGTAAGGATTTTTTTTTGTTTAGTTACAGGTAACTACAGTACCAAGGGGAAACTGTATGGGTAGTTAACATTTGCTTCATTTTATTAACACAAGAGGATTGTTTCAACAAAGCAAAAATGTTTTTGCTTAAAAAAAAACAAACCCTATGAATTTGCAGTGCATGTGTGCAAAAGTCAGATTGCTGGGAATCAGAAGCAATATTTATCAGTTTTTAAAAAAAAAAGTGTGAGAAATAACATGGGACGATTGGAGCTAGCTGAATTTTTTTTAATGCCAGAATTAAAACAATTTTGAATATGGGTCATCACCGTCCATTGTACTAGCATGCCTTTCTGGTGCTTCCTCTCACCCCCGCACAACCAGCTCCCTCAATCCCTGTAGGGGTTCTCCTATCCACCGGCATGTAGAAAGTTGGGTATATGTTGCATTCTTATGGCAGGACCTGTATCAGCCTATTACCTCACAAACCTTTAAACTCTTGCTTGCTACATTCAGCAATAGATTATCTAGTGAATCTGAATGCATTTGGGATGACTTTTGGATTGGAGACCTAGTACCTGCATAATCATGTGACAACTTTGGTGCCAAGCTCTTCTTTGAAATGACCTTCATTGTGCCGATGAGCACATAGTCTCTCTAAGACCAATCAGAATGGAACTGGGTGAATACAGTACTATGGGAGTGTGCAGACAGAAAGCATGCCCTGTTAAGGCTCAAAGAAGTCACTTTCCCAGTCCCCTGACTTGGTCAGGCTTCTTCGTGGACATGGCAATTTCCTGACCAAGATGTGATTTAGTGCAGTACCACAAAGAGCTATTGATTTTAGTGGGTTGAACATCAAAGACTTTGGGATGCACTGTTTAATCAAGTTGAATACCCTAGTAGCTCATTAAGATCTGTGGCAAGGCGGTCTGCTGCTAAAATAAGGATATGCATGCCATCTATTGCCCCACTGCAGTTTGGGAACCCCATTGCTGCAAAACCATCCATTACGTCCTACACATTGCCCAGAGACACATCCTGCATAGCAGGGGCAATGAATGGCTCTGCACATTTGCATGACAATGGCCCCTGCAGTGGATTTCCCAACTCCAAAATGAGTTCTGACTGACCAGTGGCATTGCAGTTTTCCACAGTGCAACTGCCACTCACTTCTCAACTGTCAGGACTGCTCTCATTTTGGTGTCTCTGTCCTGGAGGGCTGGGGCGAGTTCGGCACACAGATCAAGGAAGGTGGCCTTGCACATCTGAAAGTTCTGCAGCCACTGCTCATCATGCCAAACCTGCAGGACAATGTGATCCCACCAGTCAGTGCTTGTTTCTCGGGCTGAGAACTAGTGCTCCACCATCTCCTCTGTGAACGCCACCAACCTTGAATGGTTTCATTCTATGTCCCACAGCAATTTAGCCTCCAAGAAACTGTCATGCATTAAGTATGCATTTAAAAACTGAAAAATGAGCATGGAAATCAATGGTAAGGAATCTATAAGCATGCACCAAAATAACCGCACAATAAGGGCAAGGAGTAGGAGAATCTTACCGTTTATTTGTTTTCTGTGAAAAAAAAATCTGAATTGTTTCTATATGGAAAGGGAAATGTAAATGAATTAAAAGGTCAATTAAATAACTATTGATAATGTGTGTGCATGCATGTATTAGGTAAGCAGGCTTCTAGTCATCTGTTTGAAAGCTGCTAAAATACTTCTATGGGAATTGAAGGGAAAAAGCAGCTGAACAGACATAAATAAAATGCAACATCTTGAACCAAATATTTAATTCATACTCAGTTATTATTCAGGTAAACTCCCACAATGTCTCAGTAAAGACTTCAGGATTCAACCCATTATGAGAGAAAAAGAAAAATACTCTATAAACAGCAACTTCTTTCAGACCTCAACAAGGGACAAGTCAGATCGGACAGTCAGTCTAAGGCTATTTTGGATGTCTGTAAGGAGATTTGAAAGGTCAAAACACTTGAGTTGTGCTTTGCATTTAAAGTTAAAAAAATGAATCTTCCTTTAACCTATTTCAATCTGCAGGAGCTTACAGAACTTATTTTCCTATTAATATACAGTGCAGATGCAATAGCAAGCCAGACATGAATTCTGTTAAGCCATGATAAGCATCTATTAAGTCTGACAATTACTGTGTCAAATTCAGCGCTGGTGTAAATCACTGCAACTTCCTTGAGTTCACTTCTCTTACACTAGGATTAAATCTGGCTCAGGTTTTATCCAAAGATACTTTTGCATTCCACCTCAAAATGAAAACTCATGGCAAACCAGAAACACATTTGGTTCCCTCAATGTGCAGTTAGGCCTCAATTCAGGAAAGTGTTCAAGCACATGCATCAGTTATATTGACTGCGATGGAACTTGCAGCACATATGCAATTGTGCTGTATATGTTCTGCGTATTAACAGAAGACATCATTCTCCAGTTCCATCCATCAAGCATCTTCTGTGAGCGCTAAATTCTCTGAAATATTTTCCAAAGCGAGTGAAGATGATTACCTGGGAGAAGGATATATTAAAAAGGGGCCATATGCAATCTGTCCCTCAAACTTCCTCTGGCTTCATCTGTCCATGGTGTCTGTTGCTGGGTCTGATAGGCTGGAGTTACCCACCTCTACTACTGGGATGTTTTCCTTCCTCTACTGGTGAATGTTAAAATTGGATTAAGGTACATTTTCTACAAATTTAGGGACCATGAAAAAGATTTAAAAAAATAAAAGCAAACCAGAACAAGAAAACAGCCAAGGACAGGAAGAGAGTCAACAACTAAGAAACATGGGAGTGGGCACTATGAGGAGGAGATAAAGTCAAGCTATTTTACAAAAGGAACACTAAATAGAATCAAGACTGCCCCCAGAGTAAAAGAGCAAGATAACACAGAGGAGCTGCAGACAGGGGTGGCTCTAGGCACCAGCAAAACAAGCTGGTGCCTAGGGCGGCAAAATCTAGAGGGCGGCAAAAGGCTGGGGCCCCAGCTCATCCTGCCGCTGCGAGCCGAGGAGCGGCCCGTCCCCTGCAGCCGGGGGGGGGCGGCAGGCTGGGTCGGCGGACCTGCCGCAGTCATGCCTGAGGGAGGTCCACCGGAGCCCCGGGACGACTGGACCTGCCACAGGCATGACTGCGGAGGGGGCGCTCGTCCCGCGGCTCGGTTGGACCTCCCGCAGGCATGACTGCGGCAGCTCAAGCGGAGCCGCTGGACCCGCGAACTGTCCGCAGCCGCGGGAGGTCCAGCCGAGCCACGCGGGACCAGCGGTCCCTCTGCAGTCATGCCCGCGGGAGGTCCGCCGCTCCCGCGGCTCCGGGGCGCCTCCCGCGCATGACTGCTTGGGGCGGCCAAAAAGGTAGAGCCGCCCCTGGCTGAAGAAGTGGGAAGAGGAAGAATTCAACAGAGGCCTTCTGTCTGTTTTCATAGTCCATCAAGAAAGTCAGATTCTGATGAACTCTTGTCACAACAAGAGGCTCTTGCAATGTATAAAAGCCTTTGAAAAGTTCACACTGTTACTGGAGAACAGGAAGGAAGTGTGGACAGAAGCACTAAAGAGGAGGAAGACAAGAAGAAACCCTAGCCAGACATCAGGGACTTCTACATGTTGTTCCCAATGTTGTACCTCCAAGGGGTGTCACTGTAAAACACCCTACTTGTAAGTCCTTCTATACCAAACCTGGAACACAATACACACAACAATTACAGAAACACGAGACTTTGGTCAATGAGAAACTGTGTGTTTGTAGTTTAAGTCATGGGGAATTTTATCTGATGGAAAAATTTACTTTCACTGTTTAAATAGCTACTGATATCTCATTAAGTTAGAGAATGAGAAAGTGAAAGGAAGTAGGAGGAGGAGAGAGAAAGAAAAGAACAGTCACAAAGAAAAAAGCCAGGAATCAGGAACTGAAAAGCACCACAAAAGTGTAGGTGGGACAAATGTTAAAAAAAAAAAAAAACAAGACCATCCTATAAACAAGATTATGTGAAAGCATTATATGAAGGGGGGAAAAAAACCAAACACCAGCTGCATTTTAAATGCACTTTAATTTGGCCTACTAGAAGCAGGCCCCAGAACCAAAGAACAGCAGGGGAGGGATAGCTCAGTGGTTTGAGGATTGGCCTGCTAAACCCAGGGTTATAAGCTCAATCCTTGAGGGGACCACCTGGGGCAAAATCAGTACTTGGTCCTGCTAGTGAAGGCAGGGGGCTGGACTCAATGACCTTTCAGGGTCCCTTCCAGCTCAATGAGATAGGTATATCTCCATATATTCTAATAGCATGAATCAGTAAGTATGGCTTGAGAGAGAAGTATTATTGCTGGGGCAGGCGGGTAATCATTGTACTGTATTCTACCACCAAACTAACAGGCATCACTATAAAAGCCAGATTCTTTGTGCCACCTGTAGACTGTTCCCTGTTGTGGCTTCCATAACCAAAAAGGAATCTAAACTAGCAAGCTAAATAGGGAATAGGCTAGTTTTGCTTTAACTTAGAAAAAAATAAAATGGAGAACAGAAAAACAACACACATGAGCATTATTAAGGCCACTGCCTTTCAGTGAGGCAAAGAGATGGAGGAAACAAGCTGAGCAGTACACAGATGGGGAAAAGTCTGCTTACTCTCATAGACCCTTGCCTAAAGTAGAGAACAATCACTGCTTCCAGACTGGTGAACTGAGGATGCAGAAAATGCAGCAGTTAAGGTCAAAGTCTACTTGTAATAAAAGCACAGAAGAGAGATTAGAACTGCCACACTAACTGTGGGCTGGGCTGTGCCTGGGGTGAGATTGTACTGGAGGGGAGGAAGCCTGCGCACAGTCAGAGACAAATGTAACTGATTTTGAACACAGACATAAGAACAGAATTGCTTCCTATAAAAATAAGCCATCTAAATTGTTCAAGAGGCCATATTTCAAATTTCCTTTCCCCCCTCTAACCTGAATTAGCAGATTTGAAATATAACTGGGGGCATTACCTATTAATCACACATGGTGACAATGTGTGGCAATGACAACCTTTCATGTAACTCTGGATAGACCAGCATCTCTATGCATAAAGGAAGGGTGCTCAGCTTATTTCTAGTTAAATACAAAAACTATGTTAATGGTATATCGAGACTGCTCAATTAATAGGCATCAGATTTAAAATGAACACAAAGAAGTATTTCTTCACACAACATATAGTCAACCTGTTGAACTCTTTGCCAGAGGATGTTGTGAAGGCCAAGTCTATAACATGTCCCAAAAAACAAAACAAACAAAAAACCTAGATAAGTTCATGGACAATAGGTCCATCAATGGCTATTAGCCAGGATAGACAGAGATGTAAAACCATGTTCTGAAGTGTCCCACACAAGGTCAGGAAATGTTAATATTGCAATATTAACTTAGTCACACTATAAATCCTGTTTGTCTTATGGGTTATAACACATACAAGGTGGGTCAGATAATATATTTTATTGGACCAACTTCTGTTGGGGAGAGACAATAAAAGTTGGTCCAGTAAAAGACATTAACTCACCTACCTTGTAGCCCTGTCAGTCCCAGATATTGGAGAAACAACAACCCTGGGTTATAACACAACAATATATGAAGCAATATATTTAAACAGAAAAATAGGAATACAAAACACTACATATTGAATTTGTTTTGTAAACATCTTATCATTGCTACTGAAACCTTAACTTTTGCATTCCCTGAAAGGAATTTTAACTGCATAATCTTAAAGTTGCATCAATGTAGATTGTTTGCATTTAATTATCTTTTAATTGGGGGAGGGGGGAGAGAGGAGAAATGCTTTATAGTTTTAACATGCTTATTCTTTGTTGTTATTGTGGGTCCCGGCCTGAGGTGTGCACTCAGGCCAATGTCTTGGCTGAGTACTGGCTTCAGCTTCTTTGGTCTTGGAAGGAAGTGTGTGGAATGAGGATCAGACTCTTCTGGAAGCACATAGCAGCACATGACCAGCTCATCTCTGCTTTACCTAAAACATGCAGCAGTGGTACAGTGTTTTCAGAATACCACAGAGTGATGCAGAGGTGAGAAGAATGGTCCTAAAAGATCCATGACACTGTAAATTGGAGCTTTATTTAGGTCCCAATTCAGCAAGCAACCTCTTGACACACACACTTAAGTTAGGCCCATGCTTATGTAGCTTGCTGAATTATTCGGTGTGATTTTTAAATGTACTAAGTCTTTTTCACAACTAAGTAGCTATGCCATGGCAGTTGCCAGAGGTCCACACTAGAGTAAGTATAATAGTTCAGGCTACTAAAACTTTTAACTGTTTCAATATTTTAAAATGTCTAATAATTGTTCTTGGATTTTGTTTCTTTGCAAAAGGAACTAGGTAGATTTTTTTATTTAATTATTGATGCTATTAACATTAATGCTTTTAACATTAATGCTAACTGTTAGCAAAAGCTGTACTGATTTAAAATCCTAACTGATAATTTAGAAGATGTTTCTCCAAAACTGAGGCCACCCATTGATGCTGCTTTTAGGCTGATAGGGACCATAGGAGGGAGAGCACAAAAGGGAAGGAGGTACTCAAGACAGCAGCCTAGTACTCAAGCCATTTTTCAAAATTTCTCTGCTGCGCATATATAAAAACTGTACATGTGTTTTGAACATCTTCCTTTCAGGCCTACTTCTCAACATTTGCCCACAGGCTTTTGGGAAAGGGGCACGGTTCCGGGAAGGGGCGGCTCTATGTATTTTGTCACCCCAAGCACGGCAGTCAGGCGGTTTTCAGCAGCTTGCCTGCAGGAGGTCTGCTGGTCCCGCACCTTCGGCGTACCTGCCGCTGAATTGCCACCGAAACCAGAGGACTGGCGGACCTCCCGCAGGCATGCCGCCAAAAGCGGCCTCACTGCCGCCCTCACGGCGACCAGCAGGCCACCCACCGCGGCTTGCCGCCCCAGGCTCGCGCTTGGTGCGCTGGTGCCTGGAGCCGCTCCTGGTTCCGGGGGTGTAGAAAAACTTTTATTAATCATCTCATTGATGTATTGATCAACAGCTTTCAGATGTACTACAGTGAGAATAAAAAAAACCTGTTTGGTAAATCCACTGTGAAATTGGATAAGTAGTCGTCAGCTATATATTGAATTGTGCTATGAGATACCTTACCCACTTTTCAGAAGTGACTCCATCCTATCCCCATCTTCTCCTGGCCTCTAAACAGCTCCAAACCTGGTTGTTGTTTTTTTGTTTTGTTTTTTAAAAGTTTCCTCATAAAACTGATGTTTTCATCACTTCCCCTTTTTTAGAACAAAGTTTTCATTCACGGTTGGAAATTAGGGCCACTATTTCTAATATCATAAAACTTTCAAATAATATATTATGCTGATGTAAAAACTTTGAGTGACATACTGGTTCAAAAAAAATTGGGGACACAACAATAAAATCTACTGGGGGAAAAACTCAATATTTTTACATAACCCTAATTTTTGCAGGCATATTGGAAGTACGTTCCTTTTTGCAGGTGTGCATATTTCTTTCCCTTGAAAGTTTGGACAACTGCATTTAACATGAAATAACTAACTTTTTCATTGTCACCCAATTTTATTAAAATGTTCTCCTGAGTCTTATAAAAACAGCATGTTGGCAAGAGACAAAACCCTCAAACTGAACTGGTATTCATCTGATATAAACAAAGCCCCAGCCACAAAACCATGGATTATTAAAAAAGAGAGTCGGCTCTCAGCTAATGACTATGTATTATGAAGTAAACAGACACCTCTAAGCATCTCTTGCCATAAAAAACATCCATGTATATATTAATCCACCACTGGGGTTTTGCTTATTTAACCACTAGTAGCAGGCAAACAAAGGAGGAAAAGTTTTCCACAAACAATACCAAGTTAACCACACCCTTTAAGAGCAAATTTTTTTTTGTCCAACACTTTCATGTACATGGATTGGTTAAGAATATGTAACAGCAACAGGATGTAAACACTTCCTTAATGATCTTACAGTTTATAACAACAATCAAACACAGGCATTTTACCCCCTACTGGGATTCAGCATTTACTTTATAGCTACATGAATTAGCCACTCATTTAGCCAGGGCCTGGTCCCTAAAGATCACAGAGCTGCTTTCAACTTACTGGGTTACGGTATTGTTGTAAGTAGACGTTGCTACACAGGAGGCCTATTTATTGCATCATGCAGTGTAAGGAAATATTTATTATGTGTATTGGTGCTGGAAACAAAACTTACCCAAAGAGGTTCCTTGGATATCATCTGGATAAAACATGTACAACTGTTGCTTGGTCCACATCTGTTCTTTCAATGGTGTTTTTGGACAATGAGTTTACAAACTCAGTATAAAGGGAAGCCTGTTAAAATACAGCTCGTCTAAAGAAAGTAACTATTTC
The DNA here is from genome assembly GCF_016161935.1 of Mauremys reevesii. NCBI lineage: Eukaryota > Metazoa > Chordata > Testudines > Geoemydidae > Mauremys > Mauremys reevesii. Next base: position 56,538,352 of record NC_052624.1, on the reverse strand, counting down.
CTCTACTTATTGCTCCAGCCCTCACAGTTTCTAGCAATACCAACGCCCAGACCACATCCACAGCTCATGTTCCAAAATTATAAACGAGTTTAGCAGAACATTTTACACTTGAATAAAATCTGAAATGATGTTAAAAGATTAATAAATAATAAGTATCCCATCTATAAAATGGATCATCATGAAACATTCACTTACATACCAGTACCACTTAAACACATAAAGGACACCACAGGGACAAACTGGTATTTCACTTATTATTGCTGTCACCTTCTGTGTAAATAGCATGTGAGTTGTTATTCTTATATAAATAAATGAACTGGTTGTCCCCAAGATAAAATGTAAACTCAAAGGGTTATCATCAACTTTTCTCTAAATCTACACCAGTGGCCCAAAACACCACCAATTCCAATAGCATTCCTGCAGTTCTTTCTAACCATGTGTGTAGGGTATGGTAGGTTTGTTTTCAAATGAGGGAGCATTTCATTCCTTCACAAGGGAAAAATAACAGTACTGTAAACCTGACAGATTAAGTCCAACAATCATTCCCTACTGAAAAGTGATTTAAAATCCTCCTCAACTTCTGGCTCTATTTCAGCATAGCCTTCCCTGGTCAGATGTGGGCCCCTGGAAGCATCAACACCACCAGGAGTGGTAGTGCAATGGGGCAAGCTACCTGCAAGCCCTGTGCTAGCCTACCGTAGCCTGATTCTACATGCTTCCTGTGAGCCTCTGCCAGTCAAACAGCTCTGGAGCCCCTGACAGAAATTAAAAGCAGCTTCCTCAAGGTGCAACTGCCAATGGAGGGAGCCGGTGGTACTACTGCTGGCCCACCCCAGGGATGGATTTCTCTGCCAGTATAGCTGCTCCCACTGGTAGAAGGGGATGCAGTTTATGTATGCAGTACAGCCTGTAACAAAAAGAAACATGCTCCTTCCACTTCTAATACCAATATTGCCAACCACAAGCCAGCCAAAAATCATGAATCAGCCCTCCCCACTCCCAGATCATGAAATTGACTTAATTTTATTTGTCTTGTGACCTTTGAGCCTCTAGGGTTGGTATTTTCAAGCTTTTCTCCACAACTGTGAAGCTTCCTTTTTTCTTTTTCCTTTTTTTTTAAATGAAAGCTGAGGTTCTTTCGTATTCATATGACTCCAAGAGCCGGGATTTTATGAAAAGCACGAAAATTTGCAAGGGTTGATGACAATGTGTGCAAGCACGTATGCTTATTAACATTGCAGTGTTCCAGCTTTTTAGTACTAAGTGAATACACTATACAAACTCACCACTTCAGCATCACATACAGATAACAGATAACTATACAGTATGGGTAGGCAGAGGTCCAGCACAAGGTCCTCTCTACCACTTAAGCCTCACACATTGGGAACAGAAGTTGGAGTGGATGCATGCCTGTACTCCATGGAAACTGTATCTGCACAAAGCCTAGAGGGATGGAGGCAAACCAAAAGTAGGCCAGGAAAGGAAGGTTCAAAGGATCCACACAAGCAAAAAGGATTGAAAACCCAGGGGTAGCTCATGCAGTGGAGTCAAGGTTGCCATTCCAGCCCACTGGCTGGAACAGAAATTGAGAATGGGAAGAGGTAGAAGTCGGGGTGGGGGGGGAAGGTGGGGATTTTCAATCAGAACTAGTACTGGCTTTTGGGGGAGGGGGGATAGATTTAACCTTCCTAAACTCTCTGCATTCCAGCCTAATAAGAGCCTGATCATAGGGGCTTTATTTGGGAGGGGCAGATTTTAGCCTTCAGGAATAACAGCATAAATCAGCAGATCGCAAGATCTATTTGCAGCACTTAAATTCACATTCTCATTCTCTTATGTTTTATATATAGTACAGGAATTATGTTTCTAAAAGAATACTTTCTTTTTATATGAACTTTCTCAGATTTTTGCTGCTGCCCTGCACTCCAGTGGTGCTGGAGCAGCTACAGGTTATAAATTGCTTTCCACTTGCAGATAGGCCATTCTAAAGATATACACTTTATTTGTTAAAAAAAAAATTAAGTCAAGTGGAACTTACTACTACTAATTTATCTTATTTCACTACCCAAAGCTTGAAGCAACACAGCCATAGGCGCAATTACTGAAAGTTATAAAGCTGTCACTTCCACCATCAGTTGGAGTCATGTTTCCCTCCAGATGAGAAACATTTTTTAAATTAAAACCAAGAATGAGTCTTAAAACACCATCCATTGTAGCTTTCTTGGCTATAGCTAGATTTGTGGTGGCATGTAGAGGACAGGCAGTACACACAGTTACATGCCACACTGGAAGGCAGACTGTGTCCACAGTTGTCACTGAGGTGTGTAGCTACATGCAGCAGCGAAAGGCTCTGGAATCATAGAGGCAGCACGGCTCCAGGGCTGCTGGAGCATTTCCCTGCTGCCTGCCCAAAACTTTCACTACAGAGGGGAAAGGCTCCAGCAGCATGGACCCTACACTGCTAAAAACAGTAAGGTAGATGTCGGAGGCACTGCTTGGGCATGTAAGGAGACACCTGGGGTATAAACCCTAGGGGGTTCAGGTGTGTAGGGCACTCTACTCACCTAAGCTGTGTCTCGTCATCTACACTGCTATTTATACCTGTGCTAGCTGGGTGTGCAGTGTCTGTACTCTAAAATGCCACCTTAAGCGTAAACATACATCTAAGTAGTAAAAGGCAGCATGGCCAGAGGCTGGGCCCTATTGAAAGCTGGGGTCATGTCAGCAGTTTATTTTAAGAACTACTTTTTTTAATCATTTCATTTGTCAAATTTTAAAAGAACTAGTCCCATGAAACACTGACCAGCTATTTTATACTTTTGTGTCATTTCAAAGTCATTACCATATTATCTGTAATTGTTGCTTGTTACACTGTCTAGAACAGTGGTTCTCAAATATTTTTTTCCCCCACAGACCTCTTGAAAATTGGTGAAGGTTTCGGCAGACCACTTAATGATCTTTCCAAATGTTGTTTGTACCGTTAGCTAACTATTGTAAAGCACTTTAGATAAAAGCACTATATACAAAGACCTCAATAACAAACAATTTTTTTGTTCTACAAATAAAAGCACACAACTCGTATATCATCATCAGTAGTCTTACCTTTCTAATGCAATGGATGTGCCTTCTCTCCTGCCATGGGAGCCCCCGAGCTGGGGCTGGGAAAAAGTGGGGTCTCTCCCTTTCTCCCCCGCTGCAGCAACCCCCGAACTGGGGCTGGGAAGGAGGGGGGTCTCTTCTCCACCACAGCAGCCACAGAGCTGGGTCTGGAAAGGAAGGCCGTCTCTCCACAGCAGCCACAGCCCTGGAGCTGGGGAAAGTCACCTCTTTCTCTGGCTGCCACAGCCCTGCCCGTCCCAAATTTGCCCCACCCTCTCTTCTCACCTCACTGACCCCTCCCACCTACCCCCTATTCCCACCAAGGCCACCACCTCACCTTATATGTGCATCTTCTCCAGGGTCCAGGCACCTAATTAGGGAAGCCACACCTGTGCAGCTCCACTAATTAGGTGGGTGGCCCTTCATTCTCTTGTGTGCAGCTGCCCAGGCGCGCACCTTAGAGGGAACTATCTGTGGATCACCTGAATGGAGCTCGCAGACCACAGTTTGAGAACCTCTGGTCTAGGAATCTCACTATTACCTTATACTCCTACCGCTCCACCTGTCTTTTATATCCAGCTGTTGTCTATTATCTTAAAATGCAGTCTGTAAGCTCTTTTGGGCAGGGACCGTCTTTCTGTTATATATTTGTATAGTGCCTTCAATAGTGGGACCCTGACCTCCAGGAGCTCCGCCAATAAAAAATACGAAATATTTGACCAAAAGCAGTCAGTGCACCTGTATTGTCTAGATCTGGAATCTGATCACATTCACAGTACAGGAAGAATGATACCTGCATAGCAATTATGGCCCAGCAGGGACACATGTTGGGCCAGTTTGTGGCTGGCCTGCCACGTAGGTGGTAGAAAGGGTGGGATCAGTAGAGGTAGGCGGTTTCCTTTCCCCTTCCTCTACCTCTACTACATCTCCTTGCACAGAGACAAGTACAAATTAGCTCCCTCCAAAGGCCCCTCAGAGAGAGTAGCCACACAACGGTCAGAGCTGGTCAGCCATGCAGCATTGTATCTACCTAAGCAGCAGCAAGTTCTCACAGTAGACCTGGCACACTAGGAGGAATCACACCTCATCCTGCATCATCCAGTGAGCATGTGGCATGCCTTCACCTGTCAGGGACCTGATTAAGTGTAGACTAAGAGGCAACTTGAGCCTGTGGATAAGCGCCAGGACATCTGGGTTCTATTCCTGGACCTTCTGCATGAACTTGGATAAGCTATTTCACCCCTGTGTGTTCTCTCTCCCCTCCCTCTCCCACTCCATTTGTCCACCTTGACTATTTAGATTGCAAGATCTATATTTTTATACACCATCTAGCACAAATAGGGCCCTGAGCTTGACTGGAGACCCTAGGTGCTATAACCAGTAATAGAAAAAATAATCTTTTAACTCCCACAAAAGTCAACAAGAGTCTTTCCAATCACCTCAATGGAAGTTGGATTAGATACTATGTATGTGCAATTCTGAAACGTGAGGCCCATGGACATTTTTATTAACAATAGTTCCATAGGATAAACTTGGCAGTCTAGTGGCAGCACAAAGCAATGCCATAAAAAGATACCCATTTCGGTCTCCAGCACCGACGCACACATGCATTGTAAAATGTAATAGCACCATGGTTCGCTCTTTTTTCCCCCCCTCTCTGAATTAAGAAAATGATATTTCCTGAACCATCTCCAGGGTGACAATTTGGGACAAATGAATAAAGTATATTTAAAAGTGTATTATAGGCAGGGCTAGTAGTTCTGCCATTATTAATGATGTGTGATACTTCTCATTGTAACTTTGCCAAACTTTAACCAGTTGGGATGAAATTTTACACACACTGTGTCTGCCTCAAGCTGAATTTTTAATTTTATTTGGGGGAGAGGGGGGCAGAGAAGAAACCAGCAAACAGTTTGACTGTTTCAAGAATGAGGCGGGGTGGGGGGGCAGGAAATATTTTTGCAGACTGTTTCTGCTAGGCTCTCAACGATCCCCTGCTGAGCCCAGATGGCATGGCAGAGAAAGCTTTCTGAGTCAAAGCAGCGGGGACAAGTTCCATACCTAGGTTTGGGGGCCAGGGAGCGGGCAAGGAAGTAGATTGGGACAAGCAGACTGGGAGTGGAGGCTGGACGGAATGTGTAAAGAGAGGGAAACTGGAAATTAGTGTTGGGGGGGGGAAGGCGAGAGAGATCTGATGAGGAGCCAGAGTGCAGGGGAGAACTGGATCTGGATGGGCAGAGAGTGGGATAAATTGCTGCAGGGGAGAGTGAGGGGGGCAACGAGATTGAACAAGGAGTCTGCAAAGGGACACTGACATTAGGACGTAGTGGGGACAGGGAATGTTACCGGGAGGCAGCACAACTAGAGGCAAGGAGGAGCGAAACAGATTACATGGGGCGCTGGGTGTGTGTGGGCTGGGACTGTTGCACAACAAAACTGGGGACAAGGAGCTAGGGAGAAATAGGAATGACTGGGCAAGGAGACTGGGATTAGGATGAGAAGTGTGTGGAATGGAAACTGGGACTGACTGAGGTGCGGAGAATGGTCCTTGGGACAAAGACCAGGAAGGGAGAAGAGACAGATGGGGAGGGGACAGCGCAAAGGAAGTTAAGCTTGGGGAGAATGGGCAGAAGAGTCTATCCATTAGAGCAGAGACCCTCCGAGTCTGGAATGTAACCCAAGTAGAGGGACCAGGTGTGTGGTTTTCAACCGGAACACCTGATCAAAAAGGGATCCTGGTGGCTCCGGTCAGCACTGCTGACCAGGCCATTAACGGTCCTGTTGGTGGCACCACGCAGTGGGGCTGACAGGCTCCCTGCTAGCCTCTGTGTCACGCGGCCCCTGGGAAGCAGCTGTCATGGCCCCTCTCTGGCTCCTAGGTGTAAGGGCAGCCAGGGGGCTCCACATGCTGTCCCCGCCCCAAGTGCTGCCCCCAGAGCTCCCATTGGCCAGGAACCGCATAGCTGCCTGGCTGCGCCTATGCATAGGAGCAGGAGGGGGACATACCACTGCTTCTGGGAGCTGCCTGAGGTAAGTGCCACCTGGAGCCTGCACCTCTGTGGTCCCCTCGTGCCCCAATCCCTGCCCCAGCCCAGATCCCCCTCCTCCACCCCAAATTCCTTATCCCTGGCCCCACATCAGAGCCCATGCCCCCAGCCAGAGCCCTCCCACTCCCCGCACCCTAACCCCCTGTCCCAGCCCTGATCCCCTTCCTGCCCTCTGATCCCCTTGGTCCCAGCCTGGAACATCCTCCTGCATCCCAAACCCCTCATCCCTCGCACCACCCAAGATCCTGCACCCCTAGCCGGAGCCCTCACCCCCCCCAGCCCAATTCCAGCCCAGCCCTGATCCCCCTCCCACCCTCTAAACTCCTTAGTCCCAGCCAGTAGCATCCTCCTACACCCCAAACCCCTCATCCCCGGGCCCCGCCTGAGAGCCTACACCCCCCAGCCAGAGACCGCATGCCCTCTCACATCCCAACCCACTGCCTCAGCCTGAGCCCCCTCCCACACTTTGACCTCTTAATTTTTGGCCCCACCCTAGAGCCTGCACCCCCAGTTGGGGCCCTCACCCCCTCCTGCACCCTAGTCCCCTGGGCCAGCCCGGTGAAAATGAGCAAGTGACTGAGGGTGGGGAGAGTGAGTAACAGATGAAGGGGGGATGGACTGAGCAGAGGCGGGGCCTAGGAGAAGGGGCGGGGCATGAGTGGGGCCTCAGAGGAGGGGCGGAGCAAGGGTGTTGGGTTTTGTGCAAGTAGAAAGTTGGAAACCCTAAACCCAAGATTCCTAAGTCTCACAATTTCTCTGCTATCAATAAATATTTTGAAAAACACTGGCAAAGCATGTTGCATCCCCCTCTATAGCTAATCTACACGGAGGAGGAGAACCTATTACAGCTAACAGTTACCTCAAGTGGCAGAAGTCTGTGTGGTGGATCAAAAGGTCCCAACCCTGCTGATGTCTCATGTGGGTGTCAATACAGTGTGTCATGTTTAATTTCGGTTTGTTTTTTTAAAAACCTAAGAAATTACATACACTCAAAAATCCTATGTTAAAAGGACATTAAGTTTGCAAATAAAGCATTCAAAAGTTACTAAATGCCACAATTAAGGCTGCCTAGTCAACCTTAATACAGCCCCCTGGTGCATATGCATATGAAAGAGTCTTTAATTACATGATCATATGCTATTTTTCCACAGGACCCCTACCTCATTCAGTGTACAGAATTGACAGTGATCACTTAATAAGCAGCTATTCAATATTTTGTTTTCTTATTGTTCAATGCAAAACTCCATGGTGTTAAAAAGATACTGAATGAAATCCTGGCTTCATTGAAGTCAATGGGAGTTTTGCCACTAACTTCAATGGAGCCAGGATTTTACCCAATGTAATCTCCAATATAATCTTTATTAAAGCACAAGAACTTTCCCGTGGATGAGGCATGGATACATTAAGGTGACAGGTACCTTAGAAATACCATGGATCAAATCTTGCCTCCATGTAATTTTACAGTATTGTACATAAGCTAAAAACAATGTGATCATACCTTGCAGATTTACAATGTACAAAGATGAAGATTAGAATGAAACACCACAATTTTCAAATGTTCCATATGTAGGAAGGTAAGAAAGAATTAAACATTTTCTAGCCTTCATTTGGAATAAGAACTGAAAACACTGAAGAGATAATCTAATCTATTTATACACAGAGCAAGTGCACTGAGTGGTTCATACTGTATTTCTTGAAGAAGTCAACTGAGAGATGCACTAATTGTTCATTCAAACCAGATACAATCCAGCCTGTTACTCCCAAGATTTTGCAGCATTTTTTGTTTCCCCCCCCCCATCTTTTTATTGTGTAGCCCATCAGGAAAAGGAAGGAAGCTATGCAACTTGGTTATAATAATTGTTAGATATGAAACTTTTCCATTTTTTCCACTTTCCAGTTGAATGCCATAACTGTGGGCAGTGGAGCATGACTGGTAGTTTCAATAAGTCGTCCACAACTTTTGAAAACCAGACCGTGCCTTTTGGGTACTCTACAGTGCTTGTACAGTACACCCTGGCTATAATACCCTTCATTATTACCAACCTTCAGCTATAATGAACCTGGTCCCTAGATACCTACTACAATACTGTACTGTTAAAAAAAAAAAGTTGCACATGCACACTTTTTATCTAGCCTCATACGTTGGGCTCAAGGGCAGAAACTAAGGAGTTGGCCCTAGCCCCTTCTCCCCCACCTCCCAGGGCTGAAGCCAAAGCCCCAGGCCCAGCCGTCCAGGGCTGACAGCCTGAAGCCCCAGCTCCAGCTCCGCCACCTATCATTTTGATTGTCCTTTCGCTATAATGAAAAAAAGGCCTGGGTCCTGACAGGTTCATTATAGTGAGGGCGTATTGTAGTAAGATTAGTGCTGTTTTAAATTCAACAGTGATTCCATTTTACAGATAGCTGTTTTTGCCACAAAACAATTTACTGAATGACCTTCAACACAGACTAATTACAAATTGTTAGAGAGACTAGATTACCATACTGTGACTTCACATGCAATTTTTTATTAAAAAAAAAATCTCTACACAGAATAGAAAGGTTTCTTTATCTTTGTTGGTACAAACACCAACCACTACCCAACAACAACTATTTCTTTTAATAAATCAGAGTTCCAGTTATAGTCTATTGGGGTAAATACTCAGCATGAGGCACAATCATAAACACACAACTCTTAACATTAATGGAAGTCAGTTAAAGACCCACTGGGAGTTGAGAGTGCTGGACACCTAGCAGGAATGGACCCTACATACAGAACTTGAATCACTACTACCCTGCTCATCACACTGAATGTGTCTCCTTTATGGCATTTGGAATGACAATAGAAACTTGAATGGGCACCCATAATCCTCTTCCTCCTGGTAACGAGGGTCAATTTGACACCTTGCATTAAGAGCCAAATCATCTCCTACTGCAGTAGAGAGTTACACTGGAAATGAATTCAACTCAAGATCAGCAATCTACAGTAGAAAAGCACCATGCAAAGTGGGGGGCTGCGACATGTACAGCATATGAGAAAGGCACAGTAATACATTATTTCATATTTATTGCCAAGGGGACACATACAAAACCATGAGATGACAGAGCCAAAAGCAGAGCACAACTCCTTCAGGAAAGCAGAATGGGAAGTCAACAACAGCCTTAATGTTCAGATCATCTAGTCTTCTTCTACAAAATTTGTTCTACTCAGACCCAGAACAATATGGACTTGATTTTTAAATCAGGCCTCCATTATCAGAGGCATATTTTGTATCCACAATAAATTATGTTCACCGGTTTTTACCGCAGGTCATTCAAGCTTTTTCCTGACAATTATTGCAGATGCAAAATTGTGTTTGCAAAAATGGAGGCCAAGTTTGAAATTCTGGCCACTTTTTGAGACACTAAGGTGAATACGGTTATTCCTCATTTCCAACACAATATATCTGCAATTTCATATATATATGAAAACTGAAAAAAACACTCCTAACTTGAGCTGCATGATATCCCACAAAAAAAATTCAATTAAGAGCCCTGCTTATTATTTCAATTTCTTTCTTGATGTTTTATGCTAATTATTTTCACAAAAGCCAAAGCAGACAGAAATAAAATCACCTGTACAGAGTTATGTTACCAAAAGGACAATAAATAGATATCTTTAAAGTGGGGGTGAACTGGAGTGTGGGCTAGCTGGGACGTTGTGCAGATTTGACTTAGGGATTCTCACTCCTCAAAGCAGTGGAGAGTAGGCGTGTTCCATATGTAACTTTTCTTTCTCTAGAATGATGGGTATTGGCTGTACTGCTCACAGTTCATCTCCTGCCAGCTGAACCAGAACTAGCTCATTCTACTGACATCAGATAAAGCAGGTGCTAAGACTTATATTAACTAAGCATGTGTCTACAAAGAGACAAACATAGCAGAGGATGACTGCGTGGGCAAGTATCCTTCCACCTTAGGGATAAGAAGGAAGGGACAGAGCAATGCAGCTCAAACTCAGATTGTTCAAACACTGCCATAATGTAAAGGTGCACAATAATTTAATCCACAAGTATACAAATATTAAGAAAGAATACAAATATGTTAAATATGTCTATTCGTGTTTCACTAGGATTATTTGGCTCCTAAACAAGTCATATGGAAAACATTACCCAAGAATTACAGAATCATTCAGTTTGTAATCCAATTGAGATAAGATATCCACACAATATAATTTCTTTATCCATACTCCTGTATTTCATTTTATATGACAGTCAAATCTTATTAGATGAACTGGCATATGGGTCACAGGCCACCTCTATTTCAGCTTTGAACACAGACACATTGAAGAATTCTGCAAAATTACAACATATGTTAATATTCTGTGACATATGAAAAAAACTGACCTGGCTGTGTTGTGGAGCTCATTGTTGCTGATGAAACGATAAATTGTTAACAGGTCGAGACCAGATTGGAATGTTCTGGCCAAGATGAGGTGAATCTGAAGATGCAATCTAGAGATGAAAAACATAGACCTGTGCATTAACAATATACTACCCATGCATACTTTAACCCATTCTTATAAACAAAATTTCTTCTATAAACATGCTCTGTAGGTTCAAGTAGCTATGGCCCCCAAAACCAAAACATTATAACTAAACATCCTCAAACTTTAGGAAAGTTCAAATCCAGATCTAAATTTGCAGCTTAGGCCCATCTCTAGTTTCAAAAGTAGCTTGGAAAAGAAAGTCAAAGGGATGATTTCTCTTACCATGAGGTCAGAGGATTAACTGTGGAAACTGAAAGGCCTGAAGGTAAAGTAGGTGGATTACTATCTTTCAGTTAAAGAATGGATAATTCACAATCTATTTCCTAATTTAGGCTTTTGGTTTCTGAAACAGTTTCACATTGGGAACTCTTTCCAAAAAAATATACAATCTTAATTTCTAAATGTTACCTAGGTTAGAAATAGACAAATTTCCTTGTTGAAATCTGTAGTATCACTGAATGGATCACCCACTAACTAACTAACTAACGAGATCTATGATACTGTCAGGGAAATGCTGCTAGTAGGGTGGGTTGGTCTGAGAGTAGGTCAAGAAAGTTCTGCTGTTAGACTGAATTTTTTCATACCCTTCTGGAATATTACAGTCAGAGCAAAAGCAAAAAGAAGCAATGATTTTGTAATACTTTACCTAATAAATACTGAAAGTTGCAGCTATATTACACTTTCAGAGGTATATTTTCATTCCAGCATGACACAAATAGCATAATGCACAGCATTCTATCTCCAATTTCAGTGCTTTGTAACTGTGACTACCTTATTCAATCAGTGTTGTAAGATGCGTCTGGATAGTTGAAGATATTTTAATGCTGTATCTTAACAGTTTTTGTCAAAATGTTTTTTTAGACACCAAGTGGTTTCAAGTAAAGCTGAGATGAATTTCAGCTAATAAATTAGAATGACAAAATTTGGTAATTTTGGATTATCAATGTTAGCTATGGGGAGAGGGCGAGAGTCACTTGTTTAGATGAAGAACCTGTATTAGTGTCACCATTAAAGACACATCATTCCCACAGATCTGATACTTGGATATACCTAGCATTCAGATATCTAACATTCAGATAAGGTGGTCGTGAGGAGGATGCAGCAGAATGTTATGAAAAGCTAAAACTTTTCATAATTATATTTGAATCAAAATTCTTTACCATGACTCACATCAACAGTCAAGTGTCCTCAACTCAGTGGAGGCTGCTACTAAACCTGAATAGACTCTAAGATTAGTCTGAGCTGTGCATTTTTTCCTCCATTTACAAAGCTAGAGTAAATACTACTATGGGGAAATCACTGTACTACCCAAGATCGAAGGTTTCACACAAAACAAAAAGGTGGTGTCTTGGATTAGAACAACTATTATTCAATTCATAGAGCTCACAAATATGCTAGAGGCTTTGTAGGAAAGAAAGAAAATACAATTCCTGCCTCAGAAAACTAACAACTTAAGCACAAAATCCTGCAAACACTCAAATATGAACTCCTACAGCAAATACTCCTATCGATTTCAATACAACTGCTTAGATAGCTAAAGTAACATGCACAGAAGTCTACAACATTAGGCCCTAAATTTCAGACAAACAAGGAGGGGACAGAGCAAGAATGAATGAGGCTTACAGCAATTATGGTTAAGAGTCGGTCACAGGTATTTTTAGTAAAAAAAGTCAGGAACAAGTCACAGGAAAACAAACAAAAATTCACAGATGCCCACAACCTGTCCCTAACGTTTACTAAAAATACTCGGGAGAAGGAGGAACACAAAGAGAGTGCTGCCAGGGTTTGTGGCTGCTCCAGCCCACCGCTGCTCCTGCAGCGCTACTCCAGCAGCCGCCAGTCAGCTGTTCTGGCAGCCCCAAGACTGGCAGCTGCTCCAGCCCGTCCCCAGAAGAAGTCATGGAGGTCCTAGAAGTCACGTGCCCGTGACTTCCATGACAGAATCATAGCCTTAATTATGGTTACATAATGACTCATTTTAAGTGCATGCATATCTTAGTAGTTTAGATAATGTTTCTCTCTCTTGGGGGAGGTTCCTTGAAATAACCACCATAATGGTATAAAATAGTAAAATTTTAAATGACTCATTTACTGTAGGCATTATCAACGGAGTCCTAGATATGGTGGCTGAAATAGTGCTTCTGTAGTGTTTTCAAGGAGGGATTTTAAATCATGCTTTGAAATGAAATAAAACATTTGGGGGCTTTTAATTTGCTCCAAATGTTAGAAAAGCACTATTTCAGCCACCATATCTAGGACTAATATGTTAAGTTTTATATTATGTGCTGTCCTGACCCTGCTTAACTCTTGGGGGAAGGCTGCCAGAAGTCATGTTTTTAATTCAGTAAGTGACACAACTCCACCTTGTTTACAAGGAATGTCCACTGAACTACTGAAAGAAAAATGCCATCCAAAGAGGAAAAAAGTTTACCAGAAATCCAGACACCATTTTGGTTCTTGTCAGCTGGGAGAAAAATGCCCATCAATTCAGAATGATGGATCTGACGGGCCTTTCAATTGCACCTAATATTAGAGGCAAAACCAAAAGGTGTTTGACTTTTCCCACCAAAATAAGGTTAAGCTACTTTTTGTATTTGAGGGAGTTTTACCATTAGTGGCAATTTACATGTACTTTGTGACTCCCAATTGTTTAAGTATTAAGTTAACTTTTATTGATGGAGCACTGAATGTTAACAATTAAAGTTACTGCATTCTGGATGCCATTTCCCCGATGTTCATTATTAAACTGCTTCTTTTCAGGTCCTTGATATGAAATGGAAAACCCCTGAATTTCAAGATACCGATAAAGAGAATCGGCACTGAATATTTATTGGGGGATAGATTTGCTGAAAATAACTCTTGTATAACTACCGGTAAGTATTTTGCTGGGATCCTTATAAAATACCTGCATAGAAGTCTTTTATAAATTCTTCTCCACTGGTAATATATTTTACAAAATGACAACAGGCATCCTGCCTAAAGAGACAGTATATTTCCATTTCTTTCTTTCAAATACAGAGCTTTTATTTCTAATATAGTATAATATTTAGTTTGAAGAGTTGTTAATATCAAACTCGAACAACAAGATTCATGTTTTCAGAGCTCCCATTCAGTCCCATGAAAAATACTATCCCATCACATACAGAAGTACAGATGCAATCCAATCACTCTCATTCAAATACACTTACATTTTAAAAGCGGATATACCGGTACTTCATTTCTCTTTGTGAGATGGGATGTTCAGAGAAATATGGGAGGGAATATAAAGTGCAGCCCCAGATGTATTTTAGTGTTGTGTCTGAACTGAAGGGAACCAGAATAGTGCTGGCATTAGGTCAAAATTCTAGGTGGGGCACTCTAATTCTCCTTGAAGGGTAATTCCATCTCCCCAACTCTTCCGCACCACCAAGTAGAGGTGCAAAGGTCCTGACCACAGCAGAACCATTAGGGTTCCATGTGCAGGGAGTAATTCAGGATGCTAGGATCCTGTACAGATGATCTGCACTCCACATACCCCAGGATGGTGGATAGTGGTGAAGGGTAGCGTAATGCAGGCCCAGTGGATTCACCAACCATTCCCTTCATAGAGGGAAGAGAGTGGGGCAAGTGCTGCAAAAGATTAATGCAGCCCTGACCAGCCTCAGAGGTGACAAATTTCCTTTCTCCATGGTCACCATAAAGCGGAGATGCTTCTTGTGACTATAACTAGATACAACATTTTTAGACAAAAGTGTGAATTTCAAGTTAACATTCCTTTAAGAACTATCGTCTTCTTTCACCCCAATTCCCCAGACCACTCACTCACTCCATTCTTTATGTTGTGCCTATACTGCAAAATTTCTGAGAGAACAGGGTTGCTAAAAGAGATGCACTGAATAGAAATGAACAGACTTTAGATAACATAGACATTTCATTCCCTCCTACCCACAGCAGATGAACTTGTATGTGTGCACGCTTTCAAAATGCACCCAATGGCATATATTTTTGCATTATTTTCTTAAGGAGGAAATCTCCAGATCCCCTTCCAGAAGGATTTTACACCTTTCTCTAAAATACCTCCCCTTGAAAAGTATATGGGGAAACCATTATGCATAGATTTTACAAATAAAATATGGTATGCTGTACTCCCTGAAATTATAAACAGGTTGGCATCCCTAATAAAGTAATCAGACATTAAGTAATCAGACATCTTTGCCAGCCTTTTTTTTTAAACAAAAAAACAAGAGTAGCTTCTGTTTATAACTCGCTGCAAAAGTTCTCTTTTATCTTGACCTTAAATGCTCTGGCCCTTTGGCCTCAAGTATCACAGAAAATACTCTTCCTCATAAAGCTGTTTATGAATTTTTTAGACCCAAATCCTTTGTTAGTACTGGTAGAGTCCCTATTGTCCAATAATATAATGGGTTTTGCAATGTGCCATAGTTGGAAATACAGTATTAAAAAATCCTATGGCTTTAAGAACAAACAAACCCTACCCTCTTACCACCTTCAACAGCAACTATACCTCCAGGGCAGCAAGAACAGGCCTCTTCAACATAAAAACTGACTTATTCCAAATTATGGAAGTTTACACCATAATTATGAAGAGGTATCAATGTCATATACAGTGGAACCTGCTCATAAAATACTCTGATACAGTGAAAATCCATTGAAGATGGATCAAACTAACTGGTACATTGTATATCAACAGAAAGACTGCAATTCAGGTTACAGCAAACTTCAATGATCAATTAAGGTGGGCTATTATCAGCAGGAGGAAAAAACCTCTGATGGTATGGCTGATGTGATTAGGTCCTATGATGGTATCCCTTGAATAGATATGTCCTTCGATCCCTCACTCTCACAGATCTTGAGAGACAGGCCAGTCCTCACTTACAGACAGCTCCCCAACCTGAAGCAAATACTCACCAGCAACCACACTTCACACAACAAAAACACTAACCCAGGAACCTATCCTTGCAATAAAGCCCATTGCCAACTCTGTCCACATATCTATTCAAGGGACACCATCATAGGACCTAATCACATTAGCCACACCATCAGAGGCTCATTCACCTGCACATCTACCAATGAAAATCAGACATAAAAATACAAGTGTCACAGCACACAATTACTGAAAAATTGCTTACTTTCTCATTTATACCATATAATTATAAAATAAACCAACTGGAATATAAATATTGTACATGCATTTCAGTGTATAGTATATAGATCAGTATAAACAAGTCATTGTCGGTATGAAATTGTAGTTTGTACTGATTTGCTAGTGCTTTTTATGTTGCTTGTTGTAAAACTAGGCAAATATCTAGATGAGTTGATGTACCCCCTGGAAGACCTCTGCAAATTCCCAGGGGTACACATACCCCTGGTTGAGAACCACTGGTTTAGAGCACTGGCACTAGCAAAAAATAGTTGTTTTAGGGAACTGGAAATGGACAGGCAAATTGAACTCTTTGGAACAGTCTAATAGATAGCAACAGTCACAAAACAGAGTGTTTTACCTTTGGCTTATCTTTTCTATCAAAAGTTTAGAAACTTTTTTTAAAAAATTGAAAAGCGATTCTTCAGATGTTAATGAACCTCAATGAGCGGTGTGAGCAGCTAACATACAGCCCAGGAAGAAGGATGAGGATATTGAGATGACATGGTTTTTATTTCATGAACTCCTTATTCACTTTATTCCTTTGACTTAAGAGGTAGTTTTTTAATTATGTATTTTATTACATTGTACTGTGCCTAAGCACTTCAGCAAGCGGACTATGAACAACAATTATTATCTTTATAAGAGAGTCAATAATGGTTCCAATTGTTGGTTTTTGTTTTAGTAGTTCTTCCTCACGTGTAATAATCTTTAGTGTTATCTTGCTTTAGACTTCATTACTATCGTGTGCCTTTTTCCCCCCACGCTATCCCTGTTCCCTCCTGCGTTGTTAAATTTAATATAGAATTTTCAGTGCTTCCATTTACATTGATTTTTAGAAGTGCTCAGGTTTGGCCTAACTCTGCTCCTTATGAAGTCAACAGAAGTTTTACCACCGTGTTCAATAGGAGAAGAGTTAGACCAAGGCTAATGGCTTCTGAAAATCCCATGTAAAAGCATAAAAATATATATTTCTCCAATTTCAATGTGACAACTGTAAGAATCTTGAAGTTCATTAATAACAAACCAATGAATGAGAAGGAATAAAACTTTAACAAAACAAACTAGAGAACATCTTTGGTGAACTGCTTGCACACAGCCAGGTGGCATTTGCATCTCCAAATACCTATGTTCATAATACTGTCCTTTATGAGGGAGTGTCCCTAAATTATGATCTTCTACAAATCTCTCTCTACTAAAACAGCTACATTTTATATAGCTATTTACAGAGCTGTGCTAAATTCAGTGGTCTTGATATGCAAAGGGTTCAATATATTTTTGGAGAGGTTAGCAGGTTCATGTGCATTCACACTCAAGTTTTGCCTTGAATTTGGAGTTTAACTGAACTCCAGAACAATGTGAAACAAGCATATCTGCCATGGTTTACACAGTTGTTTGTCTGAAACCATGATACACCACCAAGCTACTCACTGTTTGAATGAAACCGTTATTATTTCTATTAAAATAGGGCCAAGAATGCCCACCAACATTTGAGCCCTAAACCAGATAAAGGATGTGGAAATTGGAAGTTTTAATATCACCATTTTACTGTGGCATGGAATAGTTAAGTCAGAAGTCACACAGGAAGTATATAGTGGAGAGAGGAACTGAAGCCAGGGCTCCTAAGTTCCAGCCTTAAACACAAGGCTACCCGTTCTCTCTATAAATCCAACATGAAATGTCATGAAGAGGAAGGTGAGATTTCATTTTATAATATATAATCATACACTGGGGGGCCTGCTGTCTGAGGACTGAGGAATAGTTTTCAGAAGCAGAAAGGCAAGGTAAGTTGAGACTTACCTTTAGCAAACATTTCAAACTGCCCTGCCTCCTCATTAAAGGAACTGTCTCCAGTCCTATACACAGCATCCCCTCCACAGTATAGAACAATATTTTTCAAATTTAACCTAATTTAGTTTGGTATGATTGCGTTTCTTTCTGGCTTCTGGGAAGCTGGAGGCACATTTATTTCAGCTGGATATTACTGCTGCTGTTTCAAAGAAAACAGAACATTTCTGAATGTTGTAATATCGATATACTGTAAAATCCAAACTGACAAGTGAGTATTTGAATTTATGATTCACTGGATTTTGTTCTTTTCATACTGATAATGCGTGAATCCCTATCTAAGATGATTTATATCATATTAAAAACACTCAGGAAAATAGTTTGACATAAAAGAAAGCAAAGGACTCAGAACAGAGTCCTGTGGGACTCCCAGAGAATGATGGAATTAAAGAAGCTGACATGGCTACAGGGCAGAAACTGCTTGCACAGATAGATACATTGTGAAGCAAGAAAGAACAGTCTGATACAAGCTGTCGTGTCTCAAGATGTTTACCAAGAAGTGAATGGTCAATTACTTTTATTTTCATATTACAGTAGCATCTAGCCACCTCAACTGTTATCAGGGCCTCCATTGTATCAGGTGCTGTACAAACACATAGAAGAGGGAGCCCTTGCCCAAAAGAGCTTACAACCTAAATAGACTAGATAGACAAAGGGTGTGAAAAAGGGATACAACAACAACAAAAACCACAGTAGTCACAGTGTTTGCTGTCAAATGTCATCTTAAATGTATGTTTTTTAAATGGTGACTTTGTTTTGTTCTTAATGTGTGCTCTTTAAAAAAAATATGGGGAGAAAAGTAAGAGATGGTTTAACAGGATCAATGAAGTAGGGTAAGTCAAAAGGAGAAGATGGACATTGAATAGAGGGAGAAAAGATGAGACAAAAAATGATAAGGAGCTAAATCCCGCCTCCAAACTACGGGCACATACAATTCCCTTTGACTTCAATAGGAGTTACATACAGGTAACCCATATGTGGAATTTTGTCCCAATTGTCAATCTTAGAGGAATGTTATTTCATATGCTGTAAACAATCACCAATAGCTACTAGTCAAAGTATTTCCCATTGACGCTTTTATTTTAATGGAAAACGGGTTTTTGACTAAATGACAATTTTCAGAAGAAAGTGGGGTGGGGGGGTTATTTGTTTATGAGGAAAGCAATGATTACTTGGTCAACTAATTGAAAACTCAAATCTTCCCAAATATTTGGTTTTCAAGGGTTTTCAGCCAAAGCTGTGGTTTTTGGTTCCTGAAAATGTCAACATTTGGGGGTGGGGGGTTTGACAAAAAGTAGAAGTTTATTGGGGAGAGAGAGAGACACATTTTCCATCCCAGTATATTAGAAATGCCTCAGATTATTAACAGTTTAAATTTTTAAAAACTCAACCACTTGTCATTATATACGCTCTGTGTTTAATTCATTAATTTCTCTAAACTTGGAGGATGAAAAGCTTTGATGTCAGCTTTTATTTATAGTCATTTTCACTTTTAGCTTCTCAGTGCTGCAACATTTGGGTTTCAAACACTGCAAAGTTTAAACTTATAAATAGTTGTGGTATAAACACAACTATTTGCATACAATTTGTTTAATTGTAGAAACACATCTATTGGTCTTATTTAAAATAAACCCTGTTTCTTTGCAGTAGTTGGCTTGTGTCTGAACTGTAATGTTACTCTAAGCATGGGCCTCAGGTATCACAGGCTGGGGATGGCTGTGCCTCCTCAAACAAACAGCCAGGTATGGCCTTGCCCACACTCCACCCTTAGGCCCCCTCCTACCAGTTTTTCTGTCCCTGTGACATGGCCCCAGGTAGGGCTAGGGGCTGCACCGCATGCCCTCCCAGAGCTCTGAGGGCTGGGGGAGCTGGGGGCCATGCCGCCCACCCTCCTGGTGCTCCAAGGGCTGGGGGCTGCTCTGCCCACCCTCCCAGAGCTCCGAGGGCTGGGGGCACAAGCCTAGGGCAGGGGCTGGTGACAACTGCGGTGGGGGGATGCTATGGGCTTTCCAGTGGGGTGGGGGGCACAGAAGGGGTGGGACCTCAGGTGGAAGGGGTGCAGCTGGGGTCTAGCTTCCCCCAGCTGGCAGTTCACGCTCTGCCTATGATTCTAATATAATTTACTGTATGCTAATGGCTACTTTGGCAGGCATTAAGTAACACAGGAAGAGTCAATTAATGCTTTGGCATGCCAGCCATGGAATATAAGCAAAGAAAATCCAAATTCCAGCATCAGGTGGTTAAACTGATTTCACTAAGAGATCTGGAATAATGCTTTCAATATAGAAGGAAATTTCTGTGAATTCACCCATGTGCATATTAATAACATTTAGGATTTTGATATTTTCTCATAATTTACAATTTATTTCTGGAATATTGCAGATAAGGTAGCCTTCAGTCAGCATTCATTGACTTTAATGAAGTATCAGGCTCAATCAAAAGACTCCTATTCACTTCAATGGGTGCTGGATCCAACAACTGAGCAGAACTTAAATGGAAAATCCTGTGCCTCTGCCACAAGTGCAAAAGGGTGCTTTGGCAGCATTACTAGAGTGGGGCAAAATAACAGAAAAGCACATGTTGGATTCAATAAAAAAATTAAAGGACAGGAATATAATTAATGCCAGTAAACACGGTTTTATGTAAAATTGTCAAAGTTGGTTTCATTTGTTGACAAGATTATAATTTTGGTTATGTGACAGTGTGTGCCTCCTGTTAGTTGGGTGCGAACCTGCACTCTGTGCTCACAGTGGCCCTACAGAATTGGGAACTATACCCTAGAATACAGAGACTCAAAAAGAATTTAGGGGTCATAGTGGACAAGAAACTGAACATCAACCCTGAGAGCAATGCTGTGGAAAAGGGGATAATGCAATCTTTCAATGTATAAATAGGGGAGTAGTGAGTAGGAGTAGGGAGGTGATCTCACCTCTGTGTACAGCATTGGTGAGTCCAATACTGGAATACTGCACACAATTCTAGTGTTCATATTATAGAAAGGATGTTGAAAAATTGGTGGCTATGACAGTGAAGAAAAGAGCCACAAAAGTTATTCAAGGGCTGAAGAAAATGCCTTACACTCAGAGACAAAGAGTTCAATCTGTTTTACTTATAAATAAAGAAGGGAAAACCAAGAGGTGACTTGATTACGAAGTATTAAGTACCTCCCCAGGGAGAAAATACAAGATATTAAAGGTTTCTTTAATCTAGCAGAAAAAGACATAACAAGAACCAATGGCTGGAAGCTGAAGCCAGACAAATTCAAAATCAGAAATAAGGAACAATTTAAAAAAAACCACAAAAAAAAACCACCACTGAGGGTGATTAATCAGTGGAACAAAGTACCAAGGTGATCGAGACTGGATGCCTTTCATCCAGATATGTTTTATCCAAACAAGATATGCTTGATATGAAGATACATTGTAACCAAACAAATTATGCTTTAGTGAAGCATTTGTTATTGGTCTTAATACAGGGATAACTGGATGAAATGTAGTAGACTGTGATACACAGGAGGTCAGATTACATGATCTAATGGTCCCTCTTCACCTTAAGCTCTATGAATCCATTCTGTTGTGCACCGGGGCGAAGGAAGCGGGAGAGAATGGAACAGACCATGCAGTGGTGCACATTCCCTGCATGGCACTAAGCGCGGCTCTGCAGAGGCGCCTGGCGTACCGGTGCAAACTGGGTATTAGGAGAAGGCTAATTAGATCCTCAATTCTGGCCTCTCAGAGCTGGCCCACTCCCACTCAACTACTGAAGTTCAAGAAGAAGATACATCACTCAAGTCCCACTTGCTCAGGCTGGTTGCCAGATTGACAATTTGCTCACAAGTTATTCCCCAAATACAGCTGTTCATCCAAGAAATACTTCCATTTTAAGTATTCTTATAAAACCACTGGTTTGTATTATCTCAAGTCATAGCCCCTGGAAGCAAAGCTCAATTAAGCTGTGCCCACAAAATTTCATATCATATAATGAGGAGTCTTGCCTGTAGTAAGGATTCCTGCATCTCAGTCCACAAATATGAAAAATACTAGGTTATTCCTCTTCCTATTTCAAATGAGACAGACAGATATTTTGGCATTGACTCAGTTTCCCTTCCTGTTTTAACTAGGACTGTGAAAAAAATAACAGTTTTTCATTGCAAGGTTTCATCTGCACAATTATTTCAGTTTCTATCTATATGGGCTTGTTCCCCTCCCCCAACATTTAATTAAAGGTTAATAAAACATAAAACCTCAGAAAAACTCAACTAAAAAACTGACAAGATGACAACTGACACATGTTAACTACAGCATGTACAGCCTATTAGCTCCATTATGACTATATTACATTCTGATCTTAATCACTCGTGTGAATTCCAAGTAATTCCATTAATGTGAATGACCACAGCTCAGAATGTGAAACCAATAGTAATGGAGTTAAATATTGGTATTAAATACATGGTAATAAATGATTCTCAGGCTATTGGACTAGATGACTCTGATATTCTATGATTCTATATATTCCTTTTTGTTCGTAACGACAGCATATTTGCTTTCCTTTTTAAACCAGTTTGTTTTGTAAAGCATTTTATAGATGAATAGACAGAGGCACAGGAAGTTAAGTGATTTGCCCATAGTCATTCAGTGAACCAATGGTACAACTGGGAATAAACCCAGCCTCCTGACTTATAGTCAGAGGCTCTCCCTTTGGACAATGCTGCATCCAGTAAGAAACGGCTCTTCAAGTACTGGAAGAAGTGGCATTTCATACTACCAAATGTAAATATTAAATGTAATTAGCAAACTATAACCATATAACCACAGCTGGTGCCTCAGATACATAGGATGAAGTTTTCAAAGGGGCCGCAACCTAGCCCTACAACATGTGTAGGCTTGCAACTTTACACATACAAATTGTTTGTATGTGCATCCATTTGTTCTCCATCACTTAAATGCACACAGAAGTTAAAATGTATACATCTGAATTCCTTTAGTGCTCCTTTGATGCTACATGTATAGAAAAGTGCATGTGTGCATGTATAGTAAAGTGCCCAAAACATGCATGCACCAATGGAAGCCACGTTTAAAAAATCTCACCATGGTGTTCAATTATAAGTCACTTTGAATGCACACAATAGCAAAAGCAGGTGATGAAAAATATCCCAGAAATTCTTCCAAAGCAGACAAGAAGCATTAGAAAAACCAATAAGTAAAAATATATTAATGCATTTAGATTTTCATAGCCTACTGTCAAGGCTTGTGGAAAGTCGATTCCAGTTGCACAACCAGGAACAGATTCCACACTATTTTACTGTCAGAGCTCCATATTGTAATATGATGATAAAATCCCTTCTTGACCTGACAGTGGGCAGCTAGCCTCATGTTCAGATTACCATAATTCAAGCCAACTCAAAACATATCTAATAAAAAGAGCACACAAAACATTACAACATATAATTTTATTAGGGCTGTCGATTAATTGCAGTTAACTCACGCAATTAACTAAAAAAAATTAACTGCAATTAAAAAACTTAATCATGATTAATCGCACTGTTAAACAATAGAATACCAATTGAAATGTATTAAATATTTTGGATGTTTTTCTACATTTTCAAAATATATTTGTATTCTGTGTTGTAATAGAAATCAAGTGTACAGTGCTCACTTTATTTTTATTACAGATATTTGCACTGTAAAAATGATAAACAAAAGAAATAGTATTTTTCAATTCACCTCATACAAGTACTGTAGTGCAATCTCTTTATCGTGAAAGTGTAACTTACAAATGTAGGTTTTTTTGTTACATAACTGCACTCAAAAACAAAACAATGTAAAAGTTTAGAGCCTACAAGTCCACTCATTCCTACTTCTTGTTCGGCCAATTGCTAAGGGCAGGTCTACACTAAGGGCGGGGGTCGAACTAGGGTTCGCAAGTTCAGCTACGTGAATAGCGTAGCTGAACTCGAAGTACCCTAGTTCGAACTACTTACCCGTCCAGACGCCGCAGGATCGAAGTCCGCGGCTCCAAGGTAGACTCCGCCACCGCCGTTTGCAGTGGTGGAGTACCGGAGTCGACCGGAGCACGCGGGGAGTTCGAACTATCACGTCCAGATTAGACGCGATAGTTCGAACTCCGAGAAGTCGAACTCACCGCGTCGACCCGGCAGCTAAGTGTAGACTAGCCCTAAGACAAACAAGTTTGTTTACATTTACAGGAGATAAAGCTGCCTTCTTCTTATTTGCAATGTCACCAGAAAGTGAGAATAGGCATTGGCATGCCACTTTTGTTACTGGCATTTCAAAGTATTTAAGTGCCAGATATGCTAAACATTCATATGCCCCCTCTTGCTTCGGCTGCCATTCCAGAGGGCATGCATCCATACTGATGATGCTTGTTAAAAAAAAAAGTGTTAATTAAATTTGTGACCGAACTCCTTAGGGGAGAATTATACGTCTCCTGTTCTGTTTTACCCACATTCTGCAATATATTTCATGTTATAGCAGTCTCAGATGATGACCCAGCACATGTTCATTTTAAGAACACTGTCACAGCAGATTTGACAAAACACAAAGAGGGTACTGATGTGAGATTTCTAAAGATAGCTACAGCACTCAACCCAAGGCTTAAGAATCTGAAGTGTCTTCCAAAATCTGAGAGGGATGAGGTGTGGCGCATGCTTTCAGAAGTCTTAAAGGAGCAACACTATGATGCGGAAACTACAAAACCCGAGCCACCAAAAAGAAAACTAACCTTCTGCTGGGGATATCTGACTCAGATGACGAAAATGAACATGCGTCGGTACGCTCTGCTTTGGATCATTCTCGAGCAGAACCCATCATCAGCATGGAAGCATGTCTTCTGAAATGGTGGTTGAAGCATGAAGGGACATATGAATCTTTAGCGCATCTGGCATGTAAATATCTTGCAACATCAGCTACAACAGTGCCATGTGAATGCCTGTTATCACTTTCAGGTGACATGCTAAACAAGAAGCAGGCAGCATCGTCTTCTGCAAATTGTAACCAAACTTGTTTGTCTGAGCAATTAGCTGAAGTAGGACTGAGTGGACTTGTAGGTTATAAAGTTTTATATTTTTTCATTTCTGAATTCAATTTTTTTGTACATAATTCTACATTTGTAAATTCAACTTTCATTATAAAGAGAATGCACTACAATATTTGTATTAGGTGAATTGAAATATACAGTTTGTTTTTTACAGTGCAAATATTTGTAATAAAAAATAAATATAAAGTGAGAGCTCTACACTTTGTATTCTGTGTTGTATATCAAAGGCACAAAAGAACCTCCCAAGGCTCACATACACAAATCACAAATGCACTTTATATGGCCTCACAAGAGTGTGGTGAGAACCATTTGTAAAGAGAAAGTAGTATGATTTTTTTTAAAAACAGTATGACCCAATTTCTTATAGGGAGGCAAGGAAAAAGTTCCAATTGTGGACAGTCAAGGGGAGAGATGAGGTCAAAGTTACAGAAACAGAGCAAATGGGAAGGAAAGTAAGTGGATATAAGGTCAAAAAAGTTCACTAGAGTAAGTGCATGGAGAGAGTTAAAAAACAGAAGGCCAACTCTCAACTGTATTATGAGACAGGCCTCCAGCTGAGACAGTCAATGACAGTGATAATATAAGAGGACAAGGTAGAGAAGCAGGGAGTAAGACTTTAAAGGTGTTCAAACATGAGGAATTTTCATTCACAGATTAGAGGATCTTCGCAGGTGCAGAAGAGGAGGAAATTAGTGGAAAGGGTTCATGGCAAATTGTACAGTAAGTGAATCAAAGCATTCATGGTATCCTGTACCTTTTTGATGTTAAATGGAACAGTACAGCCAATGTCTCGGCGTTCATTGATGAGAAGATTGGAGAGAAAAGTGTTTTCAGGAAAAGCAGAAGTAGAGCAGGTCAATAATCTGTTAATGTCTTAAAGCGTCATCCTATGCCCATTGAAACTAATGGCAAAGCTCCTATGACCTCAATGGTGCAGATCAGAGCCTCAAGCACTATCAGTTACTAGTACTCTTATTTCTCAAGAGCAGTTTGGACCTCACAGTCTACAGAGAGTTTATAAAATAGGGAGCTGAGCTATAATCCCAGTGGATGATGATCTTCAATTGCCCCACTATCTCTCCAAACACCAGAAGCTGAAACTGAATTCATGGAACTGGGCAAATAATAGCCAAAAGATAAGGGATTTGGGAGCAAAGACATAAAACGTAAATCAGTATAAATGCTACAACCCATAGTGCTTAATGCTTCAACACACACTGAAGCACATGAACAAAATAAAAGGGAGAATATCGTGTTAAAAATCCTGTGTTACAATATTTTAGATTAGAGCCAGGGACTGTAAAAACATAATTTACTCTTTTTAATGCTGCTCATTTCTCCCAACTTGAACAATGAAAACAGATGAGTTAATTTCACTTTCAGCTTCTCTTACAAAAAGCTGAAGCTTATGAGTTGCAAATACTGCATGCAGAAGAATGTTCAAAAATTTGTTTGCAATAGAATTTAAAATTAATGGAAACGTTTCAATTGGCCTTAGATTTTATAAAAAAATTATTTTCACAAAACCTAAGTTTTGGACCAAGTTTGTTCTGAGAATATTCCTTTTATAAAGTCCTGATTATTATGAATACTTACAGCTAAAAAGCGTTCCATATTTCAGATCTCCATTTGACAACAGTCTATAAGAGCTTTGGCTACAAGTTGCATGCCCCTTGTGCAATGTTGCAAACATACATTGTCTTGCTTTCTCAACAAAAGGAAAAAATTGGGTGTAGGCATTGGGGATGTGGTACCGCTTTTAGTCTATTAGTAAAGTTAAAGCAGTACCACCTCCACGCCCCAGCTAATATAGGTAAAGTGACACACTTGGTAAGAACGGGGGCGGAGAGAGGAGAAAAAAACACACGTCAGTAATTAACTAATAAGTATACAATAGCATAAATACAAATAATTGCACAAGTTACCATGTAACCAAATTGTGTGCCCATTTTAAGTGTTAACTGACACAAGAATTATGGACAGTAAGGAATGAGTACTGTTTTCTTTATCCAATTGTTTCATTAAATATGAGGTATTATGAGAAAGAATTACCCCACTACGAATAAAGAGACAGGAGTTTTTGTCCCCTTGTTTTCTTCCCTGTCCCCTCCTCTTCTCTCCCCACCACCCTGCCCTGCCATTAGTAAAATAAAAATCTTTATGGAGAAGTACTTACAACTGAAAAAGCCAACAAGCTGAGAGAGAGAGAGAGAATCTCGTGGTTTTTTGTTTGTTTTGGCAGTCTAGTGAATAGTGAACAATTAGGATTGTGCCAGGAAAAAGATACATAAATAAAAACAACAGATATTGAGAACTTATTTATTTAAAATAATTTTTCCAGATGCACTAGGAAAACTACATATAACAAAAGAATTCAATTAAAGGCTCAGAAGTAAAAATAATAGATGATTAATCTAAAATAGGAGGCCTTTTGTAACTCAGAAATAGCTTGTTAAATCTCTGCCAATAAGCAAGACACCTTTCTCACAAGATGGAGAACATTTAGTGACCTATATTTAGCAATGGAAGTCACAATTAAATGTAAGTGTCTGCCAGGAAAAAAAAATGCAGGAAACTATAGCAGCTGCTTTGATGAAAAACACGTTTTATTACTGTTTCCCTGCCAAAGCTAAACCTGGGTTCAGATAAAGAGGCAAAGCTACAACTCTGTTTTCTGAAAATGAGATCAGCTAAGTCAGTCTCTTATAATAAACTATAGACTCCAGAGCTTATTTTAACACCTCCATTTGGAATTTTCTTCACTAGTGCTTTGGATACCAATTAGCAGAGTAAGAAATAAATATTTTGATCTTTTATAACATTTCATTAGAGGATCTTAAAACAGTAATTTAGCCCAACACCTATGTGAAATAAGAATTACTAAATTCTCTTGAGAGGTGGGAAATATGAGGCAGACCAGAACTAGAAAACCCTATCTGCCTACTACATCACTATAGTTTCTGAATGCCTCACAATTTGTATTTATCCTCACAACATCCCTGTGAGCAAAGGAAGTACTATTATCCCTATTTTACAGATGGGGCACTAAGGCAGACAGACAAAGTGGTTTACCTCAAAACACACAGGCAGTCTATGGTGAAGCAGGGAATCGAGTTCTGTGAGTTCCAGGTTAGCACCCTAACCACTGGACCACTATAGAAGTCCCTAGAAGTCAGAGACCCTGGTACAATGGCTGATTTAGTTGTGAAACACACACCCCTTTAAAACACCAGGTGATGCAGATCACCATCAGCTGTAAATCAGGTTACTAGATTATGGGTATGATCCAACACCCTCATCTTAGACCTTAGTTCCTCCTGTGCCACTGACATGTTTAGTCCAGTTCCTCCACTGATTATGGTCTCTCTCTAATTGTGATACTTCTTCCCAAGTGAAGACAACACATTCATTATCCTCTATCACAATCTTTTGCCAGTTCTTCCCTTGGCCTGCCTCATTGTCTCTTTCCTCCTTCAGATGCCCAATTCAATACTTGCTTAACATGCCTCCAGTCTTCAATACAGTGTACATGTCCCAAAACACCTGAGCCTTCTTTTTCTGATTATATTTTTTTCTAATATGTCCTGCTCCTGTCAGCAACCTTACTCTCACATTTATTATTTGATCTTTCCATGACATGTGTAATATCTTCTTCAGCCATCTGCGATGGGCAGCCTCTTTTTGTTAGCCACTGTGTAACACAGTGGCACTCCTCTTCTGAGCACCCCCTGGCCAGGCATTCATCTGTACCTGTCTGTCTGCGGTGATCCCTATCTGTAGTTTCTCAGGTGGTTTCAGTGACTGAGCCCTCCGGCCAAGTCACACACAGTCTGTGTGAAACAAACAAAGCAGACCCCTTCTGGGGTCAACAGTCCACGGGGCCTATCACAAAGCCTCTCAGTCTTTACACAGTCCCAGCCCTGGTGTGGGGCCATGCCCCCAGGGCTTCCTCCCAGAAGGCAATGGTTTTGCCCTTTCTGGGCCCTTCTGGCCCCAGGTAGGCAACCCACAGGTCAGGTCCCCTTCTTGGGGATGTCAAATTCCAATATTCAGACTACTTCCCCAGGCCTACCCTCTACTCCAGGTCCAGCACAGGGATCCTATGAATAGCAGCTTCCCCCTGCATCCCTTTGACCACTCATGATGCTGCTACATTTCCCTGGGCCAATTCCCTGCAGCCCCAACCTTCACCAGTGCTTTGGCCTTACCATAGGGCTCTTCTATCTTCAGTCCCAGAAGCCAGCCAAGAGCTCCTTCTTGGTTCCCCAGTTTCTGCCAGCACTTCTCTGCATCTGTACCTCTCTTGGGCCAGCCAGGAGCACCATCTGCACTCCTCTGACTCCAGCAAGGAACTTGCTCTCTGTACCTCTGCAGCTCCTTTAACATGGCCCTCCTGGGCTATGATTGGCTGCTCCCTGCAGCCTCTCTCCAATTGGCTTCCTCCCCCACAGCCTCTTTAGGCCACTTGAAGGATTTAGCTCTAATACTCCGTCTAGGACAGGATGTTGAGGCCTCCAACACCCTGTCACACACCTCCCCCCTCACACAGGATTGGGGTGGTGGTTCTGCTGCAGGTAATATCCCTTCTTACCCAACCCTTTTGCCCCACTCTAGTGGGGTCTTCACCCTCCCTCTCTCTATCTGGAGAGCTAGTGATAGTTTCTATGCCCTTTTCTAGCAGGGCCCTTTTTCTCTCAGGACTCTCCGTCTTGAGAGTTCATCTTAGTCCTTGCCCCCTTTTTAATCAGAGTGCTCTCTCCCAGACCAGTCTTTGCCCTGGTCTCTCACGGTCCACTCTCCCAGGCCTTTCTTACCTGGAGAGCATGTCCACAGTCCCTTGACTCACTTTCTTCTCCTGGATTTTGGGTTCTCTCTATGCTGAGCCTCTAGCTGTGTCTCAAAATCATATACCCCATGGAGCAAGTGCTGTTTTTCGTCCTCAGTGAACTGGAGATTTTTGGCCAGCTGTTCCTTCTGGAGCTTTAGTTCCTTCTCTGCTGCCTCAAGTCATTTTGCCAGGCCACAATCCCTTAGGAGGGAGCTTATAAAGCCTACCTGCACTACTCTCGTCCATGTCCTAATATTCTGTTCTCTACCCCAGCCATTCTTTTTCACCTCTCCCTGTTGGGGAGATTCTGTCTGGGCCTCTGTGCAAGTTAGCAAAATGGGTATTTTAGCCTGGGGTCCCACAGTGTCCTGCTAAACTCTGAAATCTGTCTGGGTCTCTGTTGTAGCCCTCTGAGTTTTCTCCCACCAGGCCTGGGCCAATGCTTCCTGTAAAGCCATGCATTGTTTTCTTTGCACTTCAGCTTCCACCTGTACTCAGCCCAACTCCTGTTCTACCCTGACTAGCTGGCCAATGATTTTCCCTCATGAACTGTTAGCCTTCTCCAACTCTCATTAGCACTTTCCAGCTGTTACCTAAAGTCTTGGTTATTCTGGTATCACCTCTGGGCTCTTTTCTGGGGTTTCTTTACCCTGGCTCCCAGTGCCTCTGTTTCCTTTCAATCACATGGTATAATCTGACCTTTAGTTTGCTATGGACCTTTGTTTCACCAGATGTTGTTTATCCTTCCAAAAGTAGTGTTTGCTTTTCCCAATCTTGTATGAATATCTTTATCATAGCCACCTTCAAATGTCACCACTCCCCAGATAGCATCTCTCTTCTTACTGTTTGATTTCTTTTCCATCCTTTGCACCGGTCGTCCAGTTTCCTACCTTCATTATCTCTGTTTTCTCTGCATTTACTTTCAATCCAATATTCACTGCTTCCTGTCTCTAACAAAAATGACTAAGGGTATTGAACAGCTTCCATATGAGGAGAAATGTTTTTAAAAAATACTGGGATTGTTCAGTCGTTGACACCAGCTATGTTAAGGTCATGCGGCCTGAGGTAGGCTGTAAAGAGTAGTGCCCTGGAGGTGTCAGAGCATCCATAGCTCTGCTAGAGCTTGATACCAGTTGAATAGCATGTGGATGGTGAAGTGATGTCCCTCACTAACACTGGGTTTATCAGGATTGGAGACTCCGGATCTGTAGATTGCCAGGTCCTTGAGCAGGGCATGCCAAGGTTTAGCTAGAGGAAAACAGATAGAGTCTGGTCTGGGATCCATCGGTGCAGGCTTGGGAACATACTGCTTGTGATGCTGGGGCTGAGCATTGTTTAATGTCCTTGCATGCTTTGGTTGGCAATTTTGGAGCACAGGAAGATCCTGGTTTGTCGATGCCTGCCCGCATTCCCTATGAGCTCCAGGCACACCAGCTCCAGAGTGTGGAGTCTTGCTCAGTCCTGAGGGAAAGGGGGAAGCCACTCATCATTGATGGGATTTGTCTGATCTCTTACGAAGGTGCATCTCCTTACCTTCATCATGCTTCCACTTCATGGAATCTTTGGGTCTGCTAGAGGGTTTCAGCAGTGCTGGCAGGGCACTGCTCAGCTGCTCCAGCTGATGAGGTGGGTCTCAGATCTGACAAAGGTCTCATAGTGAGCTCCATTAGGTGTCAGCAGAGTCTGAACTCCCGAGGCTGCCTAATGCAAAAGGGGGAAAGAGCAGCAGAACTTACAGTTCAATGGGATGTGTGATTCCCTGAGGCAGTTTTTGTCCAGGTAGCTTACCAGGAAGACCCAGGCGCAGGCAAGACAAGGCTTGAAGCTCGAGACCATGGGCATAAGTGCCATGACATTGGGAGAATAATGCCAGGAACCCTGCAAACCCCACTAACCACACTAAGATTGCTAACTAACTAGATACTAAAAAGTACTAATTAAACAATTTACAATATTTATAGGGAGTAGAGTTTTGAACACGCTAGAGAGTACGGACACAGAAGGATTCCATCCCAGCCCACAAGCAGTAGAAGAGGAATTGAATAGAGGTGGACAGTCCATACTGCCACTTATGCTTCTGGTTTGCAGCACAAAGCAGAATAGCGTGCAGGTGCAGACCAACGAACACTGGCATTGAAAAATTTCCAGTACTGGGCACAGAGCACATGTGCACCCCACAGCGAATGCCCAGAGTACCTGGCACTTGAAGAATTGCACCTGCAAAATATCCAAGTACAGCCGTTATAAGTGCACAATCCTTATTTGTAAGTACAGAATAAATACGTGAAAACACAAATGTTGATTTGCATTCTCAATTACCCAATATGCATGGGCTAAGTGATCGTATTCATACATTTGAAAGAGGCAATTAATGGGCCTGCCAATTACATTTTTTAATTATTATATTAGCCATTGGGAAGAATTTTTCAATGCCTAAAAATAAGGTTGCTATAAGAAGTGAGTAATATAGAGGGGAGGATTAAGACATGACAAGAAAATACTGGCCAGATCTTGTTCTCTACTGTTTAGGTAGTTTTATTAAATTATTTTCCTTCAGTGGCATATTCTTTCTTCTAATCCACACACTGAAGCACTCAACTGCTTATTTACTGGTTTTTCAACCTCATATTCCCACCCCCCTTCCCCCAGTAGCTTTCAATCTTTTGGATATTCTTCACCCATCCCATACCTGTGTTACAACCTCTACTCATGGACTTCTTCCAGCATCTTGAATCCACTAGAAAGTTACTTGAAGCCTCTAGCTTTTGATTCAGCTACCTTACATTCTCAGGGATAGATTCCTGCTAAATGACCCACAGAGTACGATTTTCATAAGCACTCGGCCTTGGCTGAACTGCTGCTTCAGTGGGACCTGAATTAAGCTAAATGCTGAAGCGTTTTTGAAACTCCCACCTACAGCAGTTTAATTTAAAGACCCCTTGACAGCACCTCTCCCCCCGCTTATTTTAAGTAGTTTTACTGTTTATTAAAGATAATGGGATTGACAATCCCAAGGACAGAAACTGCTTATTTTTTACACAGCGGGGACAATATCAGTACAAGCGTCTCTGCACTGCACTGCCCTGACAACATGCCTCAAACTTAACCTGAGGGGACCA
Organism: Mauremys reevesii; assembly: GCF_016161935.1. Lineage (NCBI taxonomy): Eukaryota > Metazoa > Chordata > Testudines > Geoemydidae > Mauremys > Mauremys reevesii. The sequence goes on along the minus strand of NC_052624.1, from coordinate 56,505,708 downwards.
TCCCTAAGTGGTAAGAAGCTAGTTTAGTCTCCATGGTGATTCAGCCCTCGGTATCCGGATGGTAAATGCTAACTGATACTGAAATGACGTTGGCTTTGTGATGTGCAGCATTAGCCACTCAGAACAGGACTGAGACCATTAATAAAAATAATTAACATTGCATACTACTATGACTTTGCTCTTCTATAATCCCTCCTACTTCAGCCCTCTGAAGAATTATCACAATTTTACAACTTGGCAGAGAGTGGCTAAATGTCTTACCCAAGATCATACAGCAAGTCCATGTGGAAATAAAACCCAGATACCTGACTCCCAGTCCATTTTAGTAGTAAAAGCACAGGACTTCCTCTCCTACAGCCAATATATTGATATCCCTTGATGAAGCTGTCAGATGGTGACAAGTTTCAGTCACCACCAACTGTACTCACAACAGCAAGCTTAGAAGTAATAACTATGTATCCCATCTACATTCAGGGGGATATCTTGAAGTCTATGGAGTATGATACTGCATCATACTGGAATTTTGTCCCTGTTGTCAGCACTGTCAGTTGTCATTGCCAATGGAGCTAAACACATAGGCTTATTTGTAATATCCTATTACATTTCATTATGATACAATGAATATTGTAGCAAACTACTACAGACACCTGTATGTGACTGATATTTTATCATTATTGTGCTTTCAAACTAAAATTAAGACAAAATGCATGAACAACATTACATGCGCTCTTAAAATATAAAGCCCAAAGCTCCTAGCTGCTACATAAGTTCAACTGTGGAATATACATTTGAAGTTCCAGAGCAAGGTTACAGAAGAGTGACATGCTGCTAAAAAAATTCTTTATGCTTGAAGAGTAAAGTATTTGTTCCATTTTAAAACATGGATATGGGAGAGGAACTCATTTTTTCTATATTTCATTACCAGGATTTTAAAACCAAAGTTGAGTAACATCCACCAAATCACTCTGGAGTTAAATACCCACTGACCCCCAACTCTACTGTAATATCCATCTATAACTCCCCCATACAGCACTATGACCAAGAGATTTCTTGCAACCCTAAGGTTAAATTCAATCAACTCTTAATATAGAGTGGTGCTCACTTAGGGTATGACTACACTATGAAATTAGGTAGATTTAATAGAAATCGATTTTTTAGAAATTGATTTGATACAGTTGATTGTGTGCGTCCCCACTAAGCGCATTAAGTCAGCGGTGTGCATCCACTGTACCGTGGCTAGCGTTGACTTTCGGAGCATTGCACTGTGGTAGCTATCCCACAGTCTCCACCACCCATTGGAATTCTGGGTTGAGCTCCCCATGCCTGATGGGGCAAAAACATTGTCACAGGTGGTTCTGGGTACATGTCGTCAGGCCCCCCTCCCTCCCTCCGTGAAAGCAACAGCAAAAAATAATTTCTCGCCTTTTTTCCTGGGTTAGCCGTGCAGACGACATACCACGGCAAGCATGGAGCCCGCTCAGCTCACTGTCACTGGGTGCTGCTGGCAGATGCGGTACTGCAGTGCTACACAGCAGCATTCCCTTGCCTTGCCTTGCCTTGCGAACGGCAGACGGTGCAATACGACTGCTAACCGTCGTTGTCGTCCCGTGGGTGCTCCTGGCCAGCCTCGGTTAGGTTGGTCGGGGGCACCTGTACAAAAATAGGAATGAATCCAGGTCATTTTCTTCTTTAAGTTTCGTCTAATGGAGATTCAGTCCTGCTTGGAATATCATGCCAGCTGGAGGCTTCTGTCTCAGGCTGCTCTCCCAGCCAGCAGCACTGCGCAGTCGCAACTACCCCAGCCGACCCATGGCTCATGAAGCCTGGACAGTAGTAAGGAGCAGTTCAACTATAGGCTGAGCAAGTGCTTAATGGTGGTAGAATGTGCCTTTGGACATTTAAAAGCTCACTGGCTCAGTTTACTGACTTGATTAGACCTCAGCAAAACCAATATTCCCATCGTTATTACTGCTTGCTGTGTGCTCCACAATATCTGTGAGAGTAAGGGGGAGACATTTATGGTGGGGTGGGAGGTTGAGGCAAATCGCCTGGCAGCTGATTATGGACAGCTGAACATGGAGAGGGATAGCTCAGTGATTTGAGAATTGGCCTGCTTAAACCCAGGGTTGTGAGTTCAATCCTGGAGGGGGCCATTTAGGGATCTGGGGCAAAAATCTGTCTGGGGATTGGTCCTGCTTTGAGCAGGGGGTTGGACTATATGACCTCCTGAGATCCCTTCCAACCCAGAGATTCTATGACCAGGGTGGTTAGAAGAGCACAGCAGGGCACACTGTGCATCAGAGAAGCTTTGAAAACCAATTTAATGACTGGCCAGGCTACGGTGTGAAAGTTCTGTTTGTTTCTCCTTGATGAAAACCTGCCACCTTGGTTCACTCTACCCCGATATAACACAGGTTCGCAAACAATGCAGTAAAGCTCTGACATGCTGCTCTGAGCAGCGCGTTAAGGGTGCTGGGACGAGGGGTTTTTCTAAGGGGCAGAGGGTCTCGGGGGCAGGAGCTGGGGGGGCAATTTTGGGGGGCCCGCAGTCCCAGACTAGCCTGGGGAATTAGTGGGGGGCCAGGAGCAAACTGCTTTGCTTCCCTCGCCCCAGCCCCAGCTGTGTCGCTCGGGGGAGGGGGCTGAGGGAAAGGATCCCCCCCTCACTCACTGGCAGAAGCGGAGCACCCCGGCCCTAGCCCACTCCACCAGCTCCCAGCCGTGGTGCTCCACTTCCTGCCGCAAGTGAGTGCAGGACCTTTCCCCACCCCCACTCCCCAGTGACACGGCTGGGGCCAAGGAAAGGAAAGTGGAGCAGGCTGGGGCCACGTCGCTCCGCTTCCTGCCACAGGAGAGTGGATAGGGGTCGGAGCAGACAGGGAGCACTGGCAGGGGGTGATTAGGGACAAGGATCTCTGGAGGGGGCGGTCTAGGAACAAGGGGAGGAAAGCAAGTTCAATATAACACGGTCTCACCTATAACACAGTGAGATTTTTTGTTTCCTGAGGACCGTTTTATATCAGGGTAGAGGTGTACTTCCCTGTAGAATCATAAAATCACAGAAGATTAGGGTTGGAAGGGACCTCAGAAGGTCATCAAGTCCAACCCCCTGCTCAAAGCAGGACCAATCCCCAGTTCCCTAAATGGCCCCCTCAAGGATTGAACTCGCAACCCTGGGTTTAGCAGGCCAATGCTCAAACCACTGAGCAAGCCAACCACCCTTGATCTCCACTTGCAGAGGCAATAAAGTCATTGTTGTTTCAAATTCATGCATTCTTTATTAATTTTTCACACAAATGGGGGGATAACTGCCAAGGTAGCACGGGAGGGCTGGGGGAGGAGGGAAGCACAGGGGTAGGGTAATGGTAGAGGCACTCCCTAGAATGGCATGCAGCTCATCATAGAAGCAGCATGTCTGGGGATCTGACCCGGAGCAGCCGTTTGCCTCTGGTTGTTTGGTAGGCTTGCCTGAGCTCCTTAAATTTCACACGGCACTGCTGTGGGTCCCTGTTATAACCTCTGTCCTTCATGCCCTTGGAGATTTTTTCAAATATTCCGGCATTTCATCTTTTGAAACGGAGTTCGGATAGCACGGATTTGTTTCCCCATACAGCGATCAGATGCAGAAGCTCCCATTTGGTCCATGCTGGAGCACATTCAAAAGTTCAAGTATCAGAGGGGTAGCCGTGTTAGTCTGGTTCTGTAGAAGCAGCAAAGAATCCTGTGGCACCTTATAGACTAACAGATGTTTTGCAGCATGTGTACCCAGAAGCCTCCTACTGCAAGACAAGCCCAAGAAAGAAACCAACAGGACTCCACTGGCCATCACATACAGTCCCCAGCTCAAACCCCTCCACCGCATCATCAGGGATCTACAACCCATCCTGGACAATGATCCCACACTTTCACAGGCCTTGGGTGGCAGGCCAGTCCTCGCCCACAGACAACCTGCCAACCTGAAGCATATTCTCACCAGCAACTGCACACCGCACCATAGTAACTCTAGCTCAGGAACCAACCCATGCAACAAACCTCGATGCCAACTCTGCCCACATATCTACACCAGCAACACCATCACAGGACCTAACCAGATCAGCCACACCATCACCGGTTCATTCACCTGCACGTCCACCAATGTAATATATGCCATCATATGCCAGCAATGCCCCTCTGCTATGTACATCGGCCAAACTGGACAGTCTCTAAGGAAAAGGATAAATGGACACAAATCAGACATTAGGAATGGCAATATACAAAAACCTGTAGGAGAACACTTCAACCTCCCTGGCCACACAATAGCAGATTTTAAGGTGGCCATCCTCCAGCAAAAAAACTTTAGGACCAGACTCCAGAGAGAAACTGCTGAGCTCCAATTCATTTGCAAATTTAACACCATCAGTTTAGGACTAAACAAAGACTGTGAATGGCTTGCCAATTACAGAACCAGTTTCTCCTCCCTTGGTTTTCACACCTCAGCTGCTGGAACAGGGCCCCATCCTCCCTGATTGATCTAACCTCGTTATCTCTAGCCTGCTTCTTGCTGGCTTATATATACACACCTGCCCCTGGAAATTTCCACTGCTTGCATCCGAAGAAGTGGGTATTCACCCACGAAAGCTCATGCTGCAAAACATCTGTTAGTCTATAAGGTGCCACAGGATTCAAAAGTTCGTGGGGCTTTTCCTGTCTTCCTGGCCAGTCCATCTGAGTTAAGAGTGCTGTCCAGAACCGTCACAATGGTTAGCTCTCAGAGGCCAATACCATCGAATTGCATCCAAACTATCCCAAATTCGACCCAGAAGGGTGATTTCAGTGCTAATCCCCTCATTGGGTGGAGTAAAGAAATCAATTTTAAGAACCCTTTAAGTCGACAAAAATGGCTTCATCATGTGGACAGGTGCAGAGTTAAATCAATATAACGCTGCTAAATTCAACCTAAACTCGTAGTGTAGACCAGGGATTAGTAATGACTTGAAATTGGCCCCAGCATGCAGAGTCTAGTCAAGAGTTCCATGTTTTTACAATGACACTGGTTATATTACTTAAGTATAAAGTTGTTAAAATATTAAACAGTTGTAACAAGGATCATTAATACATCCACAGCATGTGTAGCAAGTCATCAGGAGCTGAATCCAGCCCCTATTTATCCAAGTCACAGGCATCTTCCACATGAACTAGAGGAGTCTCTCCCTTGGACAAGAACAGTAGTAAGTTCTTATCCACCATGTGGGCCAGCCACTAGGTGAAAGACAACATGTGGTGGAAGCTTAAATCAAGACAGGATATCTTTGTAAAAAATATCCTGTAGTTTGATCACAAGTAATGAATGAGACTTGATGCTGGAATTACTAAGTGAAATTCTATGGCCTGTGTTATGCAGGGGAACAGACTAGATAACCACAGCCTTCTAGCCTTAATACCTATGAACACTTACAACGCTATACTTGTATAGGACTGTTGAACTGCTTCCTAGAAAGGGAAAGTGGTGAATATACTGCCGCTTTATTAGGTAAAATATATTAATTGAAGTTCTTCTCTGAAAAGTGATACTGAAAATGCATTGTAAAGTTGTTGTTTTTTTATTTACCATCTCTCAGCTACTTTAAATCAAATTTGCTCAGATTACAAGGGAAAATAAGAGATTTTAACTATCAGACCTATAAATTCATCCTAGGATCTGGGAGTCAAGCTAGGTTCTTTTTGGCTCATGCATCATTCATAGGAATAATGATTCTGTGGGCAACAATCTATCCTCCGTTATACTTGTGCAACCCCACTATGCCCACACAGATGTGAGTGAGAGCAGATTTTGGCCCTGCAATTGAAATTTGGTAATTTCTACTGATAATATGTAAATCTGAATAGAATATAGTGTATCCTCTCATGTTTGTATTCACTCTTAAGTACAATTATATAAAATATATTCTTGTCACTAAAATAAGCAGATAAAGCTCAAAGCATACACAAAAAAGACAGGCTGAGCAAGAAAGCATCATTTTTGCAATTCCCTCCTCCCACCCAGTGCCTTCTTGTTTTCAGGACACTTGATAACAAATTCTGAAAACCTATGTTATGTCTAATTTATTCAGCATGTTATGAATAAAGTACCAAACTATTCTGATTTTTATTATTAAAAATATTAAGTTAACTGTACATTGGAAAGCATCTTGTCAACATGTTCACCTGGACTACTACATACATCACACTACAGTCCATTTTTATTCTCTCCCCTGATATATCTGCTTGTGTGACTCACTCACTGCCTATATTCAAATATGGGAATGTGGCTGCAGTGCAATAGTCTTTGGAACAGCAAAGACTCCAATCCTCCAAATATTATGCACAAGCTTAACTTTACCAGTATGAATATTCTCACTAAAGTCTATGCCTATAGATAACTGCATTAGGTTAAACCAACCTTAAGTCTTTGCAGAATCATTGCATGTAGAGGCCCTAAGAACAAAACTTGAGCAGCATCAGTGAAGGGTCTTCATAGAGAATGACAGGTCCAAAGGAGAGTTACCACTCAGAAGAAGTGACCTGTTACTTAATAGGGCACAATATCTGGGCTCCACCCCACTCCCATTTTAATTAGTTGATAGAAACAAAATAAGAACCTAATGAATGCAGTTGTTAATGTCCCTCACAAGACAGGCATGGAGGAAAAAAAATCCTCTCTTTCCATATCACCATGCTGACATTACCAACTTGCACAATCATGGTCTTCAGTCTACACCTTTATTACCACTTCAAGCACTTTCACTGTTAAGGCACTGGTCTGTCACAGTGTTCTTTAGCCTTATTCGATACTGAGGCTCAAAGGAAACAGTATAAGGCATAAAAGAAAGTTGAAATTCACAAAATAAATCTTGGATTTTTGCTGCACCAAGTTGTTGTTGATTTTCTTCAAAACATCTTTGTAAACTGTATATATACACACACACAACACAATTGCTCAATACCTACAATCTTTGCTCTACCATTTTGTACCAAAAGGCTAGTTTTCTGTCAGGATTCTTAAAGTAACTGTGTACATGAACAGTTTGCTTCATTATATAAAAAGTAAAATTACTTTGGGTTTCAAACACTTTGGGGAAAACATTCAAAGCATTGCACCAGGTTTGAGCTGTAGGACCCCAACTGACTATCTGAAGGGTTAAAAACTACACCCCAGGCTTTGTGTACATACCTGTTTACAACAGATACAGTACTACTTACACTGAAGTGTTACTTGCCAAATGTTCCAAATCACTTTCAGATTCACCCTTTATGGGCTCGATTCTTGGTTTCAAGAATCTGAGTGAGCAAGGGTTTGTGGAATCAAATCGTAAAATATTAATTATATATGCATAAGGAAATTGGAACACTTCAAAATATAAGTCAATTTCAACGAATACACACGCTTTGTATATATGGCACGGTAATATCTTATTATGGAATTATGTATATCAATAATACTGCTTCTAAAGTTATATTGATAGAAATGTTGTAAAAAAATAGTTATTTACATTTCTGATTTACAAAAGTGGTTCCATTGTTCTCTCCAAATCTAAATGTGAATCTTACTTAAATTCTCCAGTTTACCTTTAACATAGTATTTGATGTTATCAGAAGTGAATGAAATAAATCCTGATCTTCTGCCTTTACATTAACAATAGCCAAATAGGGGGCTGGGGAAGAAAAGATTGTTTGGTGCAGAAAGACTTATCTAAATAAAATGCAATTAGACTCCTAGAACAAAGATTAGCTACTGTGTGTTTCAGCAAACAGAAGATCTTTCCTTTCAAGCTGGGGGTGAGGAAACTGTTAGCTTGTTTTAAACTGAGAATGAAAAAAATATATATTATGGCAGTAATAAAAGAGCTACATAAAACCATTTTGTTAGGCCAAGTAAAGCTTGAAAATGAGGTGAAATAGCTGTTATCTGCAATTGAACTGCTATCAGTAAAGTGATGAGCAATCACTTTTATTGTCATTGGTGTTGCTTAATTAGACTATTACGATTCTACAATAACTCAGTGCTGCTATCCTTAAGTGAATACAACTCCCACTGAAGTCAATGGAATCTGTGCGCGTAAAGACAGGATATATAAAGGTGGTTTTAAATATGAAAAATTCAGGTACGTATAAGCCTGACTTCATATCCACATCAGAGTGTGATGGGGAATAGCAAGTAAGAAATCCTCCACTGCTTCTGGAAGAAACCTCTAAAGCACTGATACTCAGATCTCGGTGATTCCGGAGCCAAATCAGTGATCAATATTACCCAAAAGAGCCAGAATAGTGTGAATTTGTTGTTTCGTTTACTATTTATATTACTATACTATATAGATATAATGTATTATTTTATCTACTACAATCAGTTAACATCATAGTAAATGCATCCCAATTGGTTAATAATTAAAATCACACAATGTTTTAAGATAATGGGCTACTAAGAGTCACAGGAGACACATTAAAAAGCCACTTGCAACTTGCGAGCCACAGTCTGAGTATCACTGCTCTAAAGGTTTGGCCCTTTGTGCTCTTAATGTTTTAAAAATTACTAAATCTAATGTTTGTACTTATTTCTTTTTGGTCAGCTTGACTGCTCTACTGAGTAAGAGGCTCTATTTTCCTCTCTGAAGGTTCTGCTCCGTGTTAACTTTCTAGAGTATATTTGAGTGTGTTCTCAAGTGGGCTTTAATTTTAATTCATTTTGTTTCTATTTTCCCACTGCAAGGTATTTTTATGGTGCACTTAGATTCCCTCTGTTCTGTTAGCAGTGTGCTGTCTTTCCTTTACGTAAGTTGTGCATTTATTTTGCTGTGTCCTGATTTTGTCAATCCAACCTGTTGTTTGTAGAAGAACAATACAAATAAAACAAAATAGCAGCTGTAACGGTTACTATGCATTTTGAACAGGCTTCACTTATTGTATTAGTGTACACAGTACAGGTCACTGTGCTATGTATTGAAGTACAAATACCTTCCCCTCCCCCAAAAAAGGGGATTTATCCACAAATTTCCAGGATGAAAATGTTAGATTGAATTCATGTTGGTGCTGAATCCAAATATAAACTAGATATAATCTCCCAAACAAACCCTCACTTGGATCCTATCTGCCATTCACAGTGCCTCCTTAATTCCTATAAATCCCTACTGGTCAGGGAAGAGAATAATTTAAAATGTATTCTCCTTGCAGCACTTTTGCCCTATAGATGCAACTCCTACCTGACACCTCCTACCCCCATTTTCATCCCATGATTCCTACCAGAGACTGCCTAGGCCTGCAGTATCCAGCATCTGGCCTTTTGGTAGCCTAGCAAGGATCTAGCTGCAGTTCCATTTCCCAGGAAACCATGGAAAGAAAGCTTGACTTAAATAAATCTGATAATTGTTGATCTCTTGTGCATAACCCCACTTGATAATCAGACTTGAGAAAGGAAGAAAAAAATGTTGCTAAACAACAAAGAAAAAAAATCTACAGACAAGAAGTCAAGATGTAGAACAATATCATCATCATATGCAATCGCTCTATTTGAGGATGATCGCTACCACTAATTTACACGCGAGTCCTGAGATGACTCAGGAGTCTGATCCCGGAACCATAGATCCACCTACAGTAGGTACAGTAGGTTGCAGAAAGTTCTCTCTTTTTCTTTCCTTCTCTCTTTCTTTTCAGCTTTGAGGGCAAGGCGCTTCTCCTCAAAGCAGGTCACTGCCTGATGGAGGATGTGGCGCCACTGGGGTGGGTTGGTTGCTTGCTCCTCCCAGCTTGTTATGTCCATATCAGTTTTCCTGAGATACGCTTTCAGTGTGTCTTTGTAGCGTTTCCTCTGACCACCATGGGATCTCTGACCATGGGTGAGCTCAGAGTAAAGGATTGTTTTGGGAGGAGAGAGTCTGGCATCTGCACACAATGTCCAGTCCAGCGGAGCTGGTGCATGAGGATCATTGCTTCAGTGAGGATTCTGGTGTTAGTGCAGCGATCTTCCCACTTGACATGAAGGATCTTCCGGAGGCACCATTGGTAGTACCTCTCCGGACTCTTGAAGTGCTGTCAATAAGCCACCCAGGTTTCACATCCATAAAGGAGTGTAAGGATAACAGTTGGCTTATAGACCTGGATCTTGGTGTCCTGCCATAGGTCATGGCCCGTGAAAATAGGTTGGAGCAATTTCTCCAAGGAAGCACTTGCGCACTGGATCCTGTGGTGGATCTCACTGTCCATTTTTGTGTTTTGGGGAAGTTGGCTACTGAGGAAGCAGAATTGTTCAACTGTCCCCAAAGTCTGTCCCTCGATGGTGATTTCTGGTGGGTCATGTGCAAGGCCTGAAGCAGGCTAATAGAGCACTTTAGTCTCGTCAATATAGAGTGAGAGTCCCAGGCTTCTGTAAGCTTGTGCAAAAAAAAATCCAGTGTGGACTGAAGGTCATTCTCAGGGTGCACGAGGATGGCACAGTCATCAGCATACTGAAGATCAGTAATGGATACCTTGAAGACTTTAGACTTCAAGTGGAGACGTCAAAGATTAAAAATATGTCTGACAGGAAATATACACCATACTGTTCTGATTTAATCTTTAATCAGACCATGTAGATACACAGAGAAACTATGCACCAGCAATGGTGTATATTTCCTGTCACAGACATATTTTACTATTTACTCCTGGGGGAATCCTGTGCCACTGTGAAAGCACAGAATTAATGTTCTCTGCAGATTCCCCTCTCCCCCAGCAAAATAATTGATTGTGACGGCGAGGCAAAGGGAAGCTGCAACTACACCTTTCACCCATCAAAGGCTGATGTGGCACCAGAAAAGAGGACAGCTGGCTACAGGCTGGAGCACCCAACTGCGGGGGGGGGGGGGGGCGCACAGGCTGCCTTCCTCACAGCGCCCTGCCCATGGGGCCAGGTGAGGAGGCATGGGATAGACAGAGCGGGGCACACAGGGCTGCCAAGGGAGTCACACTGACTGCAGTTCAGAAGGGCTAGTCGCGGGACAGACTGTGGTGGGGTCATGGGAGCTAGTGGGATGACAACATTGAGCCAGGGGCTAAATGGGAGTGGGGATGCCGGGACACATGGGGATGGGGAGTGGCTGAGTGAGGGTGCAGGGACACACGGGGATAGGAGCAGATGTGCCTGACTGAATGGGCGAAGCTAGGGATCAGCCAGGGTCTGTATGGGGGAGGCCTCCCAACTCCTTAGCTACCCATTCCTCCCTCCCCCACCCCCCCAAAAAAAGTTTCATACTTCTGCTACCAAACCCAACCACCCTCCAGGTTCACTCCCAGGCTCCTCCCCAGCAATTACTTCTCTCTACCTCAGCTCCTCCATTTCCCCGACTCTCACAGTCCTTTGCGCTGCTTCTGAATAGTGCAGGAAATACATGTCTATATTGTATTTTAAATGAATTATTACTCAAAGTTCTGTATTAATATGCCTAGTAAGGAATCTATTAGTCAAAAAACATTTCCTGAATCTTCTTTGTTGTCTGTATTATTTCAGACATACTTGCTGACAAGTATTTTGAAATCATCTACCAAAATAATTGAAACTGGCATGATTATTTTGTGTTATTTTGACAAAGTATACAGAATTTTGCATAATTTTAAAATATTTTGTGCAGAATTCCCCCAATTATTGCAGAATTTCTGATATAACACTGACACAACACAATGGATGAAAGATTTATGTTTCATGCAGCCTTGAGCAAAAATTTCATGTCATTCACAACAGAGTGCCTCCTGAAAAAACCACCAAAAAACAGAGCTGTTCCAAATGAAAAGTTTTTCCTCAAAAACTGACCTTTAAAAATTGTATAGAGCTTATTTTCTTGATTTTTTCCATCTCTTGTAAATTTTATCATATTTGATTTCATAAAAACAGTTACAGAAATGCTTCACTTACCAAAAAAAAAAAAGAAAAAAAATCAGATTTAATGAAAAAACAATTTTCAGTAACATGGAAAATTTCAATAGCAATTTTTAAAATGGGTTCAATAACTTTTTATAAATATGTCAATTTAAAAAGTGTCCACAAATTGGAAGAAAAGGAAAATAGAGCAGTTTTGAACCCTGTGAAACAGAAATAATTTCAAAATTTCAAAGTTTACTCGTAATTTTTATTCTCATTTTTGACCAGCTCCACAAAACACTATTTAAACATCCTGAAACACCAAAAACAAAGTCACCTGTTATTCAACATGCTTGCTTCACTGAATAGTATCTCAAAATAATAGTATGGCCTAAATGAGCCCTACTTACCTCCAGGTCCTCAGGTAAGAGCAAGGAAGTGATTTATGGGGGTTGGGGGGAGAAACACAAAAAGCAAAACAAAAACCCCACAAAAAAACCCACCACCACTGCATTCAGCATTCACGCTCCTTCTTGCATTGAATATGTAATTTCCCTTTTCTTAGTCTGGTCTCTTCCAAAACCGTAGCAAAGAAAAGTGCCCCAATGTAAATTAATACATATAAATAAACAAATCTGCAACTTGTTGGGGGCGGAGTGATGATACAATAAATTCTCTAGAATGGTATAGGATAAAGAGATTACATTCATTCTAAAATTGCTCTGCACAATTTGGGCCTGATCATGCTCCCTTTGACTTCTATCAGAAAAGAAGCAACCCCAGCTTTGTAAAGGTCTCAGGGCTTGATCCTACACTATTAAAACCAATGGAAATTGCACTATTAAGGTCAGTGTGAACAGGACCAAGCCCTAAAACAGAAGCTTCTCATATAAGCATAGCCAATGGAAACTAAAAAACATGAAGGGTGAAATACTAATGCCATTAAGTCTATAGGAGTGTTGCCACTAAATTAAATGGGGCCAGTATTTCACACCAAGTCTATAGAATAGCCACTTTCCAGATCACACAAAGAACAAATGCAGGGTCAGATAGTCCATGGACCTCACTTTTTTAATATTTGAGAATATGGCTCCTTAATGGATTGGCCTGCTGAAGCTCAAAAGAGCCATCTAAACAGTATGGAAAACTACAATATTAAAAACACTTCTTACCGTGAGTGCTGTATACAAAACTAAGCTCTTGCAAAGAACCCATCAAGGATCAGATAAACTGCCATCATAGAAAGGATTGAGTTTGCTATCACCCCCAAGATCTGTAGGCAGCATCTCATATAAAAGCTCTGTTAAAGGTTATTATTAATGTCAGTTAAATCCACAATTCCATGAATAGAAGTGAGAAGGAATCATTTCAGCTTCCAACAAACAGTGAAGCATCTCAGTTCTAAAAACAGAATCCTCTCTAAGAGAATCCTCTCTTTTAAAAGGCATTTCAGTATTTTTTTTAATTATTCAAGTAAACCATCCTGCTTTATTTCATAATCTTCAATAACAAGCCTTACAAGCTTCTTGGATGTAGATACTGAAGTGCAGTACCACCTATCCCTGGCATGGTCAGATTCTGAGCAATAAAACTCACAGCACACCCAAACAAATCACCTAATTACACCATTTTTGCTGTCTGTATATCAAATTAAACAGCATGATTGAGGCAGCCTTTGAGAGAAACAGAAGAATTATCTTAAAGGTTTGTTATGTAATAAAGGCAGGGTGGATTTGATTTAAATCATGATTTAAATAACTAGCCAGGAAGACTCGATTTAATCATGGATTTCTACACAAAAGTGCTTTTAGTTGGTTGTTATAACCTTAATACATATTCTTCACAACTCAGAGATAGATGTAGGTTTTATTTTTAGAAGATACACACTATACATTTTTAAGTGATTTATTTTGAAAACTTTTCAGATTCGTTTTACAGCTATATCAGAAAATGAATGATTGTTTGGTTATTTCGTTTACCAAAGGTAATTGAAGCAGATATTTATGAAGTAATTGGGAGGTGAACTATCATTAATATTTGGACGATTTTCTTGCCATGCTCTATTAGGAGGAGAATATCACCAGACAGACATTTAAATTGTTTTATTTAACTAAAACAACGCTACGTATTCTGGATTTTTCTTCTTCAATGGCAAACATAATATTTTAACAAAACAAGCATATGAATTTTTGAATTTAGTTAAATATTTAAGTTTTATAAAATCAGGTTTGTTTTTGTTAAAATGTTTTTAACTAAAATAGTTAAATGAAATATTTAAAAAGAAACAAAAATTAAATTGACTATGTCAGCCAGGTGAAAATGAGAAACTTAAAATATTGGCTTCTGCAACTAACTCAGTCGTTTTCACCTTCACGTTCCTGTTTGTTCATAATCTGGAAAAGAAAAATAAACTTTCCTGCTTTTTCAGGTCCCAAATGATTTCTCAATTTGGAATGAATTAGTCCAAAGGAAGAAAATATTCTTTCTACACCGGCAGAAGAAGCTATTGCTGTTAAAAGTGAGATTATCACTTCAACAGTCTCTGAATCGAAGTGCTTACGTGACTTCCACAAGTTCACTGGTGTTACTTTCATTAAAACATCATCATCAAACATATTTCTTGAATGGTTCTTATTCCCAAACTGGGTCTCTTTTACAGCCTGCTGCCATTATAGGTTTTCCCTTCTTGTGAGAGAATGGTATGACAGATCTCAAATCAATGAAGGCTACAGTCAGAAAGACCTCAAGACTTCTGGAATACACTGCTCAAACAGATTCACTTTTGTTTCTACTGCCTGTCCCTCCCTTCTCACATTTATCTCCAGACTTCTTCTCCTTATCCAGATCTATTCCGCCCCCAACAATGTTCGATTCTCTGAACTTTTTGAAACTTTTCACTTTTAGGAGAGAGGTAAGGAATTGACTCTGTGTACAGAAATTTGCAGAGGGACAATAGGGTTAAGGTCTGTTATTTCTCACCTCTCTATATTATTTATTTATTTAAAAACATTTTTTCTGTTAACAAGCATGTTATCACTGGAGACACAAATCCACAGTTTGAGAACTGCAAAACTAAGCACCTCTGATGGTGTCGTCTAGACTGAGCACTGAGTCCCACTGGGTAGATAGAAAGATTAACCTAAATAATCTATACAGAAGCCCCTGGAACCCCATAAAATTGGGTCCCTAATCCATGAACTATTGGAACTCATTTACAAAACTTTTCTTAAACATTACATGAATATATTGTCTCATACTATAGAATTAGAATGTATAATCTTTGAGCTATAATGTATCTATCTTTAGATAGGTTTTTTCCTCAAAAGGCATTTTAATAAAAAAAATCCGATTTTTTTTTATTTAAAAAAAAAATCATTGATTTTTATCCACCCTGAATAAAGGCCACACTTTCTGCCCCTGGTTCAGAAGAAGGCTGACCATCTCAGATATGGAAGTTTATTCCTTAGTCACAGAACTCAGTGAAATCCATCTCAGAAAATTCAAATATCAATTTTTGTGTGGGTGGGGTTTTTGAGACAATGAGGCTAGTTCACCTCTGTTGAAACTGTGCAAACACACATCACCAAGTACCATGGATAAATTTTTCAGAAGTGCCTCAGCACAATTTAAAAAAGGTGAAAGGCACAGGTCTTAGAAGCCTAAGTGTCTATGTCAATTTTGAAAATGAGATTTAGGCACTTTGGAAAATTTTCCCCACATCTACAAAGTAAAGATAACAGTTATTGTACACCCAGTGCAAGTAAACTCTGAGTGAAGGGGAGGTAACTAAATCCAGCTGCCAAAAATGGAACCCGAGCATGAATTTCTGAAACTATGGTAATCACATCCATACTGTGGATGGACACAGAATCAAATTATTCTGGATTCATGGGATATTTTCATACTTCTTGCTAGACCTAGAGAGAAGTTGCACTGCCATTAGTGATTTTTAGAAATAATATTTTGGGGCATTGTGGCATACTATGTGTTAGAAACTAGGTATTGTGATGGAATTAATGGACTTGTGATGCATTTGGAGCTTCTCTGTAATAATTCATGAATACCGTATGTTGACCTGGTTATTGGCCTGTTTACTGTACAAATATATTAGTTTAGTTTAATTAGGGGCTGTTAGAAAAACAAGCAGGAAGGGAAAGAACAGCTCAACCAAGCCTCAGAATACACGAGAGTTGTTAAGTGCCAGTGGTCCAGGGCCTGGTCCAAGAACGGGAGTTTTATGGAATTTCCACTCCAGGAAAGGTGAAGGCTTTATATGACTTGTGTTCTCTATTTACAGCAGGATGAGAATGCCACCAGCTCTCATACACACTATTTTTTCTTTGCCAACATATTCATCATTCATTGCCTGAACATCTCACCGATGTGTTATAGAACAACATAAAGTTATTTTTCCCCTTCTACAGCATGGAGGATCCTAACTCCCCAGGAATTGCCCAAGGGATAGTGGTAAAATTTGGAAACCCTATAACCAGAGCCATTTCACCATACACCAGTGAACAGGTATGCAGTGGTTCTATAAATCCTATCAAAATGGATTTGGAAGCAGGATGAGGACAGGTGGATCTGATTACACAGAACCACTAGCTATTATTTCTTGGAGTGCAGTAAAAGCAAAAACTAATGTTGTATCAATGCAGACTGACCATGCATTCCCCAGCCATCTCCAACCCAATTACCCAGTCTGCACTGGCCACAGGCTTTAGATGATAGTGATCAAATGCAAAGCCTCTAGTTTGTTTTCCCTCTCTCTCCCATCTTTTGGAACATTTAGTTTTCTTTTCGGTTGTTCTTGTAATGATGTGTTTTGCAGCTTTTATTATTCTGCAAACAGTTCTTTGAATAGCAGTCACACATTCTCTCTTATGCTATAGTACTGCAAGAAAATGCTAATAGTCGCTATTAATATCCCTGACATGTTGTAAAAGAAAATCAATTAACTTACTTTGAAATATCAGCATTAAGGCTTCTAAAGGTATTATTAGGAAATGAGATCCCATTGTGCTAGGTGCTGTACTAACATGCAGTTTGTGGACCTAAGTGTTTCCACACCTATTCCAGTTAGGAATGATCTTTTACATTCTCCTCTCATACTTATCCCTGTTTTAATTGGCATCAAATTTCTCAGTATGGAAAAATGATTTTTCCAAGATGGAAACTAAGTGAAATATAAAGGGTTACAAATGGTGTTTGAGGCTTAACTTCAATGATTCTTGAGTACATTCACGGTATTAAAATTTGGCCCCAAACAAGTGACCGCTGCAGAGGGTTAGACCCACTTAAATTCTGAGAGAATGATTTCCTTTAGCTGAATTTTGCAGGAAAGGAGAACATACCATTATGCTGTGTGGTAGCCAACACTCACCGTGATAGAGCAAATTTAATCTGGAGTACCTCTGGAGCAATACAGCAAAATTTGTCCATAAGGATACTGACAGCTAACAGTCCACTGTCATAGTAAATATGCAGCTATGTTTCAGGTAATGCTGATTTAGTCTGTCTAGACAGACAGGGCTTTGCTTTTAATTCAGTAGAAATTTACATTATGGCTGAGATTTTCAAATGCTGCCTATGGGATTTAGAAACCCAGTTCCCATTAAAAGTAAGGGCATTTGTATGCTGAATTTCCATAGGCAACTTGTAAGATCAGAAAATTGAAAATTGTATGAGTTAGACAACCTATGGCCAAATATTCCACAGCTTGGATACAAGAGAATGGAATATCAGCAGGAATGAAAACAAAATGGAGATGATGCAGTGACACCAGGGACGATTAACAGTACCAGCAATGTTAGCCAAAAAAAAGGCAGGGGACACATGAGTAACTTTATGCATGTGTACGTCTCATGCAGTAAAATTACTCATGTGCATAAGTGTTTTAAGGATCAAACACTACGCACCCATGATGGGTGGGGGAGTTGTGGATTTGACTCCATCCTACTGCCCTTTGGCATAAATCACATTTGATTTCACAAGGAGTTTACAGTAAGAAACAGTTTAAAACTCAACTCTGTCCTTAGATATGTGCTTAGAGCTTCCATTGACTTCAGTGTATAAAAATACACTTATCTGATGACAAAATTTGGCCCTTAGTATCTTCTGTTTTACATGTCTGCATCAAGAAGGTGGGTAATTACATAGCATTCTCTTTCTCAAAATGCATTAGTATAAAATTATACTATAGAAACCACAGCAATAGGCACCTTAAAAATATCTGAAAGACAGAATCATCTGATACTTTAATAAATACTTTAGCCTCAATATCTTAAAGCAAACCAATTTCATGCAAGAAAATGGGCTTTCACCAGAATAAGCAAGGAGAATGTGCCCCAAAGAGGTTTTAAAAATCTAATTTACTTTTCACTTGTTTGCCATTTATATTTCTGTCAGCCTCAACCACATGAAAATAGACTTTTACATTCTCAGTGCTGCAGTATTTGGATTGCAAACACTGCAGGGGATACGGATTTTTTTTTTAATTTATGGAAACATTTCTATTGCTCTAACCTGTCATTTCTGTTTGTAAAACCTAAACTACGATCCAAATTTCACTACTCTAGTCTCTTTTTCCTGGCATAAAGGAGCCAGAGGACAATGAGGATCACATCCCTCCCCTCCCCCGCCCCCCAAAAGTGTGAAATACTGACCCCCTTTAAGTGGTAGAATGTCCGTTGGGTGAAATCCGGGCTCCCATTAATCAGAGTCTCAACATTAGTATTATACTGTTTAAAATAATGTACTGGGTAGCAAGTTACTAAAAACACTGTAATCCATCTGGGTATTTTATAGAATATAAACTGCTCACGTTAACTCACATACAGATTTCTCACCTTATCACCTTCCTCTGTAGCTTATTTACCTATCAACAATATACATTAGACTGATAAAAAGAGAGGGAAGGTATATCCGTTATTTGAAGAGCTAGTGGAACAAATCTTATCACAGCTATGAGTCCAATTCACCACTGGTGGTGCTCCAGTTTTATCCCAATGCAATTCCACCGAAGTCCATGGATTTACACCAGTATAAAAGCTACAGTAATGCAGTGATGAATCACACCAGCCCCACATCTCTTTCTCTACCAACAGTTCCTAATGAAAGCCTACTGGTCCAAATATCACTACTAACTTTCTTTCCTAATTTAAGTATGTTTGAATCTTACTGTTCCGTTATAACTGAAGCATATTGAAATTTAGTGATAGTTTAATATCTGGTGATCCTGCTCTTCTTTCAGTTGGAGAAAAAGGGTATATTTAATGGACACTTGTGGTGAAGGAATGATTAAAAGTAAAGTCCAAGTGCAGAAACTCTCTGTTCCTCCATCTGACTATTTACATATTAATCTGGTCTTAAAGAAGAGTTATTTTTTCCCCTAGATGTTCCTTGGTTTAAAGCTCTTGCTAACATGAGAAACATAAGGCTAACATATTTTCAACAGTTGGAATTAACATGCCTAAAAACTATACTCAATTTTTCCACGTTACTTCATATCAAACAGTGCTATGTGTTATGCAAAAATCATCCACCCTAAACTAGGAACAGGTTCATGCAAGCCAGACCCTGCTTACAAAATGGAGTACATTAGATGATTTAGCTGAAGGCTAGCCTGAGATATATAATTAAAAAGTGATTATGGCTTTCAGTAATTTGGACTGAATAATTTGAACTGAGTAATTTGGCTCACCAAACTTCACTAGGATTTGTACTCCTAGTGTAACAGCATCTAATGGGATTGAACCTGGGGCTTCTGAAGCTTAGTGCATGAGCTTCTACTGTATGAGCTAAAAACCATATTGCCTTACCTAAGGCTATAGAGTAGACTCATTAATCTCTCTCTAAGTGGTCTTCGTACCACTAGATGGGACAGAGCACCGCACCCAGGAGATGTGTGGTTTACACTAGCTCAAGGGCTGACTTTATCTGATTCATGGTGTTGGGGGGGGGGTTGGTATATGTAGTTAAATGGCACTTATTTACCTGGAAAATCTCTCTTTGATATCAATAAATATCAGGTCAATTCTAAGTTTAAGGACTGCAGTGATTAGCTGTACTTTAGTCAAGTATTACATTGTGGAAGAATTGACAAATAGAGCCAATCATCTTCATGCCTTCTTTCACACTGCTTCTTATGCCTGGAACTTCCTTCCTGAATAAAACCATAAACCTTATACCTTCTTGTCCTTCAAATCATTCCTCAAAACGCACTTCTGCAATGACACATACAAAACATCCAACCAATAATGGTTTGGTTGTACTTCAACTGGGGAATCATTTAAAATTACAAACATACTCTTGAAACCATCAAGCCCCTTTTAGCTGTGCATATAGCTAACTTTGTAACTATGTGAACTTATTCTGTTATCCTCATCCCCCTTCCGTTTTCTCCTTATGTCTATCACACACACACACACACACACACTCTTACACTTGTGTGTCTTTTCTCAAAGGACAATCACTATCTGCCTTTACATTTCTTAATACAACAGAGCCCTGATCCCAACTGGGGACTCTAGGTGATACTATTTATTATTTGTATTGTAGTAATAACCCAAAGTTTAAAGTGACTAGGCCTACTACCATACTGTAGCCAAACTACATTTAACATTTGTTTTAAAAAAAATAAAAAATTAGTTTCTCTAAGACTGAATTATTGTAGTGTCTGTTGGTGAGAACTGAAAGTGAAGTCAGCTGACAAAGAAGCATATTCTATCCCCAGTGATCCACATATGAATCAAGGAGAGTATAAGGCTCTATCGGACTTACCAGAATGCAATAAGGAGCACTTCAGACAGGGGAAGAAGGATCCCCACAGCGGCTAGATGGGGTCAGGCGGGGAGGCAGCACACTCATCTAGGGAAGGCTGAAGCCTGAAGTCACCCCAGCTTACTTCAAAAAAACATTCAGATTTAAGGGGAGTTTCTGTTGGCATGCAAAAGTGAAAATCATCCCACAGAAGGGAGACAGTAGACTGAATCTGGGGTGTAGTTCACTTGAACTGGTTTCAAATTTAGCCAGCTTGGCCTACATTGACTGAATGATTCATGAACCACAGCACACCTGAGCTGTGCTTGTGATGGAGAACAAACAGATGGCTACATTATGAGCTATTACCCTAATTAGGAGGACCCAAAACAGCTTCTTCTCTCCTCTTTGGTACAAGTGGGGGATGGGATAATTTAAAAGTTAGCTTGACTTCATTTACATGTTGTAACAAGGGGAAAACATAAATTTCCCATAAAGATATTTAGTTTTTTCAGAGAAAAAACAAAAACAAATTGATTTTTGAAACACAAAAACATTTGGGTTTTGGCAAAAATGTTCATTTTCAAAAACTGAAAAATGTAAACTGATTTTTATTATTATTATTTTAGAAAAGTGTTTTAGTTGTTTCTGGTTGTTATTTTTTTGTCAAAACAAACCAAAAGTTTGGCAGGGATCATGCCTGTAAAAAGATTGGGAACCACTGCCATAGGGAAAGTTTATTCCTAACCCTATCCATTAGTAGTTGTCTTATATCTCAATGTCTAAGGATTTATATCCCTTTAAAAAAATCTTTGTATCCTATTTAATGTAACTATGAGTATCCTTATTATCCATATAAATCTCGAATATATTTGTAAGTCCTGTTAAGCAATTCAATATCTTGTAGAAATGAGTTCCACGGGTTAAGTATATGTTGTATATGGAAGTATTTTTGTTTATTAATTTTATATTCATTGCCTTTTACTGTCATTGAATGCCTCCTGTTATTGTATTATGAGAAAGGATAAATGTCCCATCTTTTTTTGTCTTGTCTCTAACTAAACACTCCAGTCTGTCATCATAAAGAAGTCTCTCCTTGGCTCTAACCATTTTTATTACTGGTTTTTGAACCTCTTCTGCTTCTGCTACATACACACAGGTTGACTAGAACTGAACAAATATTCCAGGTGAGGACATGCCATTGATTTAAACAATAGTATTATAATATCATTTGTATTATTTTCTATCCCTATCTTTAATCTGAATATATCCTAACATTTTCTTTGGGTTTTTGATCACCAATGCACACTGAGCAAGGTTTCATTAAATTGTCTAACAATGGAGCACGCCAGTGTTTTTGCCATGATGAAGACTCACCATTTATTTCTACTGTTTGTTTTAGATAGAACCATGTTCAGCTGGAAGAAGGATGGCCCACTGGTTAGGGGCACCAGCTTAGAATATGGAGATCGAGGTTCAATTTTCTGCTTCACCACAGGCTTTCTATGTGACACTGGGTAAGTCACTTAGACTCTCTGAGCCTGTTTCCAAACCTGTAAAATGCAGACAATAGTACTTCCCTACCTCACAGTAGAACTGTGAGGCACTCAGATACTATGGGAAGAAGGGCCACATAGTTATGAAAGATGGGGTGCTGAATGACTTGAATGCTTATTTCAGGGGTCGGCAACCTTTCAGAAGTGATGTGCCGAGTCTTCATTTATTTACTCTGATTTAAAGTTTTGCGTGCCAGTAATACATTTTAACTTTTTCAAAAGGTCTCTTTCTATAAGTCTATAATATATAACTAAACTATTGTTGTATGTAAAGTAAATAAGGTCTTTAAAATGTTTAAGAAGCTTCATTTAAAATTAAATTAAATTGCAGAGCCCCCGGACTGGTGGCCAGGACCCAGGCAGTGTGAGTGCCACTGAAAATCAGCTTGTGTGCCGCCTTTGGCACATGTGCCATAGGTTGCCTACCCCTGGCTTATTTCCTTGCTGTTTGCACTGATGCAATATGCAATCTAGAAACATTAATTCTGTGTTTTAAAAGAAATATTTTGGGAATGAGTAGGGAGGGAGGATGATACTAGCTATATTCTGACAACCAAGACTCCTTGCAATCCACTCTACAAATCCCCTTTAAATGATACAGAATAAAACTGTTCAGTTTTCCTCAAATGATTACATGCTGCCATCAGCTTCTATTATATGCATCTATACTCTGATGTAGACTAGACACAGTTTCCATGTTTCAGAATATTGGAAATTACAATAAGTAGACAGTTTGCAACTGCTTCTCTTATACCTGCCTTCTCATAGGGCCTCTGTTTTTTTGGAGATTTAAGAACATTCTCTTAGGTAAAAGCTAATCAGTAAAAAAACAAACAGAAATCTTAAATCTTGTAGTCATTACTGAACTATTGAATATTATTTCCATTTGGATTCACTGATCCTTTCATTCATATCATCTTTGCAGAGTTTATTTAATGTGTCTATACTGTAAATACAAAAAGAACCTGGTGGTTTCGGTTTCAGTATAGAATACCTAGCTTTCAGTTTAAGGAAAGCATAATCTGGTTTGTTAATCCATATTCGTTATAGGATCTATAGAATAGGGATGGCTGTAACGTTAAGGTAGTAATTATACCTACAGCATACTGTCAGGTAACAAATACTAAACATTTCTTTTAAATCGGAATAACTATAGAGCCTGTGGAGAAAACATGATTAAACAGCGCAGACTTTATTAAGGGTATGTCTACACTACAGCAGCACACCTATGGCACTTCTGTTGTGCAGCTGAAATGTAGACACTTCCTGTATCAATGGAGGGGAGTTTTCTGTCAATGTAAGTAATCCACCTCTCTGAGAGGTGGTAACTAGGTCAACAGAAGAATTCTTTTGCTGACCTAGTTGCATCTATAGTGGGAGTTAGGTAAACCCAACTACACGGCAGAGGGTATGAAATGTTTCACTGCTCTGAGTAATGTAGCTGGATCAACCTAAATTTTAGATGTAGACCGGCCTGAGGAGGAGTGCAGGACTGAAGAGGTTCAAATTTTCTGTGCATACACTGACAACTGTTTTCAGGTGTTACTGAATCAAACAAATTAAATATCAGTCATTTCATACCCATTTTTTATTTATTTAGTGCAGTTGGTTTGTGCATGCCACATGATCCATATTTATAGCTGCTTAACTCCAAGGTTTGCTTCCTATTTGGGATTTATACCTCCAGTATTTTTCCCCATCCGTCTTGGAAATATTATACTCTTGCCTCAGGCTAATCCAACTCTCTGGAAAACAAAGCTTGAGTTTAACAACTTTGCCTCCTGGGGGCCTAATGATAGATGTCAAAAAAAACAACCCTTAACAATTAGGGTTTTGTTCAGTTAAACACCAACGCTTACTGCAATGTTTGTGTTATGCAACTTTCCTGTTCAACTTTTATGAAGAAGTCATAGTACTGTATGTAAGGAGCTTCAAAATAAAATTCCTATGTCACACCACCTCATATTACAAGGTAAAATGATTAAGGAACCTTTGCATGCCAAAAATTATCAGTGCATTTGAGTTTCCTGTAGATAAGATGCACAAACAAGTTCTCCAGTGGAATTTATGAACTTTTAAAAGCAACTTTATGGGTTTCAAAGAGCTGTTGTTTTGATCAATGCCCTATTGGTGCATTATCTTGTAGCAAATTATTAATCTATTTACTACTTGACATATTCATCAATGAATGTGTACATGATTTTTTATTTTAAATGTATAGTTCATGTATAGCGGGGGTAGGCAACCTATGGCACGGGTGCTGAAGGCGGCATGCAAGCAGATTTTCAGTGGCACTCACACTGCCTGGGTCCTGGCCACTGGTCCGAGGGGCTCTGCATTTTAATTTAGTTTTAAATGAATCTTCTTAAACATTTTAAAGACCTTATTTACTTTACATACAACAATAGTTTAGTTATATATTATAGACTCATAGAAAGAGACCTTCGAAAAATGTTAAAATGTATTACTGGCACGCGAAACCTTAAATCAGAGTGAATAAATGAAGACTCAGCACACCACTTCTGAAAGGTTGCCAACCCCTGGTTAAACCAACTGTTAATCAATTTATAATGAACCAAAGTAATCTGGGTTCACACTGAAATGAGTGTCTATACTGCTTTAACTGAATCTATTTAAAAAAAAATTTTTTAAAAAACACAAGTTAAATGAGTGCTCAACTTTCTTTCCACAGGCAGTGTAACCTGAATAGAGCACTAGACTGGGACTAGACTGGGAACTCTGGAAACCTGAGTTCCGTTCATAGTTCTGTGACTGGGTACCATTGGGCATGTCATTTCCCTCTCTGTGTCTCAGTTTTCCCTCATCTGTGAAGTACAGATAATATTTACCTCCTTTGTTTTCAGACTTACTTATAAAAAACACTCTATAAGAACTAGGAATTATGATTTCTTGTGTAGACAAGGCTCAAGTTTCAAAAACATCACAGCAGCAAATCCAAGCACACAAGAAGAGTTGCTCCAGAAAAATCTATGAAGGACAGAGCAGACAGGAGAGACCTGAGGCAGGCTATTTACTCTTGGGTCAGTTACTCCCTCCCGCCTCTAGACAGCGCCAGAAAGAACCTTCAGATAACAGAAACTTTGAACATTTGAGTATGTAACAGCATATGTCATCCCCTTGCACCCCTTTTGCAGCCCAGTCTGGCAATGTGGGCATGCCCTGTCTTAATTTCCCTCAGTTGGAGCAGTAATAGGGTTTACTTGAACAGTCCAGGGTAAGGAGAAGCCAACACACTAACAAAACAGCCTGTCCTGTTTTAATAAGATTTCAGGAGAGGAGCAATGACAATAAATACTTCATAAGGGCCTCACCTCAGGACCCTGGTTCAGAGCTCCCAAACTTAAAATACACAAAACAAAGTCCCTGAGTCTGATTAGGCAAATCTCCTGGAGACAGAGAGAAATCACCACTCATTGCACCTTGTATGGCTTCTACTCCCCTCTCACTTGCTCAGCTTCCTGTTCAGCCTCTGGTGGCACTCAGGGAATATCAACCACCCTAGGCTCTACAAACCTAGGTTCTAGATCCCAGGTCCTTACACATACCAAGTGCTCTTCCAGTTTAAATAGCTCAGCTCTAAGGCAAGGCACAGCATCCTTGATTACACCCTAGAACAGGGGTCGGCAACCTCTGGCACGCAGCTCACCAGGGTAAGCACCAGGGTACCTGGTGGGCCGGGCCAGTTTGTTTACCGTGTCCACAGGTTCGACAAATCGTGGCTCCCACTGGCTGCGGTTTGCCACTCCAGGCCAATGGGGGTTGCGGGAAGTGGCACGGGCTGAGGGATGTGCTGGCCGCGGCTTTCTGCCATCCCCATTGGCCTGGAGCGGCGAACCGTGTCCAGTGGGAGCCACAATCTGCCGAACCTGCAGACGCGGCAGGTAAACAAACTGGCCTGGCCCACCAGGGTCCTTACCCTGGCGAGCCACGTGCCAGAGGTTGCCGACCCTGTCCTAGAATGTTCCAGCCATAAACCCAGCCTATCCCTTAAAAGGGGTAGTACATTCCTTCACAAAGTGTTTCTTTTGTTTTCTTTCTTTCCTTGCCCCAGGTTAAGCAGGAGGTAACTGTGGGAGCAGGAAGGCAGGAGAACAAGAAGTGATGTAAGAGGGCACCTTTATCCTGGCTTACCATAAGGAACTGACAAGTCATGGTTACACTGGTAGCAATAAGGTCAACTAGGTAGAGTTTATATTTTTAAAAATGGAACTAACAATAGCCAAGTAGAATGGAAACTGTAGATACTTTGTAACAATAGATTTTAAAAATGGAACTACCAAAACATTTGACAGTGATCACCCCCATAATTTTGCTTATACAAAATATTCCTTTCCTTTATCCTTCCGTTTCTTGTCTTTTTAGATTGTAAAATCTTCAGGTCAGTGACTTTGTTTATTTGTTTTGTGAATCATCTATTGTGCCTTCAATGAGGTACAAATAATAAGTAATCAATTATTACAATTTTTCTCCTATAGATTTGTGCAGTTGAGAGATCATCCATATCTCCACGCAATTTCTCAACATTCTTGCTCTTTAAAAATAATACAATTTTTATTATAGTACTGGATGGAAGTTTTCAGCAACATTCTAAAATGTGTTATATTGCATGAGTACTGTGTGTGCTGTGGGCTTGTCTATGCTGGGAAAAAGGTGTATTTTTTAATACATTAGCCAACGTATTATAGTCCCAATGAAGACGAGGCAGTTGTAGTGCTAAAAAGTGTTATCTGGTCAAGATAAATTTTAGACTCCCCCATAGCTGGTCAAGGTAAAACCTGACACATGTTAAATCTATGGTTGCCTTGTCTTCATTAGGACTTTAACATGTTAACTCATGTTTAAACATATACCTTTTTGCCTAATGTAGACATATACCTTTTACATACAAACAGGCTAACACTAGGGATGGTCTTCTTCACTCAAGAGTACACAGATTATTTGCAGTGGACTCAAAGCGGAAGTTGGAAGAGTCACCAGAAAAACATATGCATGCATGATATTTTCATCAGTTGTTTTATATTCTACTCCCTACCCTAGTCAGCATACAGTCCATTATTCTCTATTGCTGTAATTTGTTTTTCTTTAGTTCTGTGAAGGTTATTCACAAATGGCAGAGGGACAGTGTCTTTAAGCTAAAGTTTGGGTTCCATTTTTTAAAAACTGTATTTTTACATAGTTCTGAGAATTCCAATGAAAACCAGTCTGCTAGTTTTTAAATGTAGCCGTTACTCCTGCAGTACTGGACTTCCAGACACAATGGGATTTTCCTATGCAGAGGTTCTTAAACTTATTTTCATAGTGTGGACCACATTTGCATAGAGATTTTCCAGTGAACTGCCTCCATAACCATCCACAAACTGTGACAGTTACTTTTCCACCTAAGTAATATAAAGCAGCAATGTATTCTATTTGTCTTTAAGTATGATTTAGCAGCTGGATAAAAAGACAGCACCATGTGACATGTTTGCTCTCCACAGACCACCAGCAAGTGCTCCATGGACTGCAATTTCAGAGCCACTGACTCTGTTAGCATATGGGAATCAGAAAGTTAAACTGACTAAACAGCCCAGTCTAGTTTCACTGTACCAACTGAGTGAGTTGAAAAAAACCAACATAAATCAAAGTACCTCATTTTGAATGATCCAAGATAGGTATCTATTTTATTTTGACTGTCATTTCAGTGAAATAGAGCTTTCCCATGCCAAGACACTCTTCTGCAGTGATATTGGTGAGTCCTTCCACAGTTTTCACCTACAGATGGAAGTAGATGCTCATCTTCTCCTTCACAGATCAGACTGTTTTCCTGGCAGACGAGGTAACCATCAATGTTGTCCTTCCCATGACTGGTCTACGCTGCTCCAGAGGTAGGTCAGCTTAACTACATCACTCAAGACTGTGAAAAATGTTGTGCCCTTTCCAATGTAATTAAGCCAACCTAAGTCCTACTGCAGATGCCGCAAGGTCAGCAGAACAATTCTTCCATCAATCTACCTACCATCTCTTGGAGAAGAGGATTTACTACAGGAATAGAAGAACCCCTGTGTTAATGTACTATTTCTAGTGCAGACATATCCTTGGAGTCCAATTCCTGTATTACTGTTCCAATCCCAAACTCCATGCCATCTACCTGCGAGTTAACAATCACTCCTCTTCAATTCCTGTGCCCCAATTCCAGAGCCTCCACACCTATGGCAGTTCTTCATGCTTCTTGTGACTTTTTCCATAATTCACAGTTCAAGGCTTCTGCAAGAGGGCTCCCCACAATGTTCCACCTCCAGGCCTCCATTGCCTGCAAGTACTACCTTTGCTAAGTGGTTTCTCATGGGAACCTCCCTCTACAAAAATATAACCCTCTTTTTTCTGGGCTCAGCCTGCCCCAACTGGGCTGATTCTCCTGCTTTACCCAGAGGGAGACATGAGACTTCTACTCAGTAGGTTCCCCACCACTGGCCAGTTCTCTCAAACAACTCTCAGCCATAGTACTCTCCTATTAGCTCTCTGCACTATTACCTCAACTGCTGCTCTCTCAGGTCTCATACAGGCAACTCCCTATAGTTCCTCCCTGCTCCCCTTTCTCAACTGCAGCCTGAGTCTTTACAGAAGCCAGGTGCCCTCTATCAGGCCCCATTGCAAAGCAACTAACTAGACATAGATTGAACTTGTTCCCACTTACAAGGGCCAATCACCCTTTCACACAGTGTATTAGCAAACAAGAGGAAGATTTTGCTTCTTTCTGCAAAATGCTCCATGCTGCACTCTGAATGCACTGACTTAAATAGGAACTTTGTCTGGGTAAGGAGAGCACTCTCAAGCAAATCCTCTTGCCACTGCCCAGCCTGGGTAATCAGGTCACATTGTGAAGAGGTCCCTGGGTACCCTGTTAGAGGGGAACAGACTCCTCCCACCAAAGACAACAGATGAGCAGCTCTATTGCTAGTGGCCAATATTGCTACCTCAAGGCTGAAGAAACCAGAGGAGAAGCAGGTGAATCTGTGTAGTCATGGATCCACCAGCCCTGTAGCTGCTGCTGCTCCCTGAAATCCCCTTGCATGTGGTAGCATAGGGGAGCACAGCTTGGCACTGTAGTCCCCTGTGTGGTGTTCAAGGCCTTTCATGGCCACAGGGCAGGTGGTCAGCATTTGCCTAGCACTTAATCCTATAGTGTAAACTCAAGTAGTACCACTGATTCAGTGGGCCCATTCATGGTAGTAAACACTATACCTTGCTATATATAGCAAGCAAGGGCATGTCTAGGCATGGAGTTGTTCCTGCTTAACTGTTCCTAATTAACTCCATGTGTGAACACTCCTATTCCACAATAAGAGTATCTTTTCCTGTTTAGCTTAACCCAGTGGTTTAAGATGAGCAAGAGCAAGGCACTCTTATTCTGGAATAAGAGTTAATTGGGAACAACTCCAGGTGTAGACAAGCTCTTAGTGCTTAGAGGATGAAACCCTTAGGGCCCAATAATATGTGGTGCTGAGTGCACTTAGAGAGGCACTTGGCTCCCTAAACATTCATTAACTGAAAGTAGTCATCACCTCTCAGGATCAGGCCCTTTACAGGTAAATCCTGTGGAGGGTATATATCAATGTTATTTACCACTGGAAGAGCAAGTAACAAAAGAGTGTGCAAAAGTAAAACAATACTACAAAAATTGTAGTTTTCAGATTTCAACTGTGAATATACTAAATTAAGATTGCCATTCGAAAATACCAATTTGATTGTTACTTTTCTTTATGAATTTAAGCTTTTATTAAACCTTGCTGTATTCACTCCCAAACTATCGTGGTCAACAAACATTTTTGGTTTAGAACACAAACAGTTGCCAACAATCTAACTCAAACATTAAATATGAACAACAGTTGCCATTCCTTACCTGAAAGCAATAAATATAAAATGACAAGTAGAAGTTGGCAGGATTTGGCCCTTCGCCTTGTGAAGATGTGCAGTTGTTCAGCAATGTTGTGTTTATCACTTTCATTTACAATGTGTAGTAATATTCCTGGAGGAAGGTTTTTTCTGTTGATCATTTCTTGCACATCTTCATTTTCGATTTCTTTATTGCCATTACCTTATTTTAAAAGGGCCTGATCCAAAACCCACTGAAATTAATGGGAGGTTTTCTAATACTTCTATGAGTACTGGATCAATCTCTAAAGATGTGGGGTTGGCTATTCAGCTGATATAAATTGTCATATCTCAATTGACTTCAGTGGAGTTATGATAATTTACACTAGCCGAAGATCTGGCCCTGAGCTGTGTGTTGGTAAGCAACTCCTGCGAGATAATGCAGCAGTTCAAGGAGCTACTTAAGAGACTACATGGCCAATACCTTGTTCCTTTATTTCCTATCTTTGGAGATCCCTGGGTTATATTCCAACTGTCCAGATTTTTTACATTTCAATCATTTCAGTAAATTTAACCTCTGTGTTAAAATAAGGCTTGATTCATTTCTAAATTAAAATTCTCCTATTAAAAGTAGTTAAGTACTCCTATCATTTTTATTCACTTGCAATGATCATATTATTATAAATGACCATTAAGCATTCACACTACTATAAGTGCTTGAATTTGATCGTGATTCTCTGCATGTCAATTATATTCTTTAACAATACCTGAAACCTTCAATTTAAACTAATTAGGGTGCTGGGATAAGCAACTGATAATTATTTCTCATTATTATAATGTTCTGATGTCCTAATAGATAATTTATTTGAAAATGACCTTTTTTATATTATCCCCCCTCAGAAATTTGAAATGTTTTAGATATTTGACCTTAAGACTTTTCAATTTTGTTTTTCATAATTTAATGATTTTTTTTCATTTGCAACTCTAAAAGAAACATCTGTATCAAACATATAAAGTCAAATCACTAGTTGACTTTTGTTTTAGAACTTTTGTGACAGATGAAGGAAGGCGGTGGTAGTAAGTTGAAGGCAACTTAACAGGAATTCCGGTTACTCCAGTCTTTGCTAGTGGAGTTTTCACTAAAGCCTGCTATTCATTTGTGGATAAGTGCTAGTTTACAGAAGGTGAACAGGAGGCCAGGAGCCATGGTTTCCACAATAGCCATGGGTATTTTAGTCTGGATGAAAACCTGCATCTCTGCATGCATTTTTAAATGATCAGAATGAAATGGAATATGAGACAGATAATAGTTTTTGAGTAAGGTTAACCTAGCTTTAGTGCTGTAAGTGAGAGTACCTCGACAGCAGCAGAGGTAGAATTAAATGCTTTTCCCTGCTGCTGGAGCCTTTCACTATGGGGAGGAAAGATTCTGGCAGGCAGGAAGCAGAGGGAAAAGGCTGAGCCTTTCCCAGTGCCTCCCCTCTGCCAGAGCCTTTCCCCATGGCCAGAGTCTTTCCCCGCTGCGGGGAAAGGTTTCAGCAATGAGGAGCTGACAGAGCCTTTCCTCACTGCAGGACTATTGGAAGGGGTCTAGTATCAGGGAGCTGACAGAGACTTTCCCAGCAGCTTGCCCACCACCAGAGATTTCCCCCACCACCAGAGTCTTTTTCTGTGGTGAGGAAAGGCTCCAGCAGTGGAGAGACAGTGGGACACTACACTGCTAAAAAGAGCAGTGTAGACAGGGACGCACAGATTGGGCCAACAGAGAAGCATGTAGGTTATGTACTCGAGTACAGACCCACCCCTTCAGGCATGTCCTTACTCACCTAAGCTGCACCTCACCGTCTATGCTGCTATTTATATCCATGCTAGGTAGACTATATATGTATGTACACTGCACGCTGCTGAAAGAAGAGTGCAGTGTAGGCGCACCCATAGAGCAGAGATATTTCAATGTGTACATGAGGGGGCTAGCACCAATGGGAGGCAAAATACAGCTGAGAACACTGCACCTTTCCCCTGCAGTAAAGGCATGTTTTTCCTATGGGTTGGAACAGGTCTGTTTGCTCACACAGTCAAAAGGAGGTGTTAAAATTGTGTATTGTTGTAACATTAATTTTACAAATGTGTTGATTGCATTATATATACACTTGTGAACTGTATAATGTATATCTGTAAAATGATACAACTTTTCTGTGTGAGGGCTGGGAATTTCCTTCCAATGATACTCTGGTTCTGTGTTAGAGCACGATTCTGAACTAAATAGGAGTTTTGGGTACAAAGCAAATGTGGGACTGGGCCCTTCCGAAAGGAATGGGTGGGCTTGTCACAGAAAATTTAGAAAACAAAATGGAGTAAAAAATAGAGTTTTACAACTCTCTCAGGCAGATCAAGGAAGATGGTGCTGAGAGGAAAGCGTTGGGAAAGCCTTAATATAAATTGCTTTTCCTCTTTGCTCATAGAGTTTATGGTAAGGCTTGCAAGCCCTTGTACTTCAAAAATGTATTAAAACTGCTTTCAGTGAACAGTTTTGGGACATTCTTACTTCTGTCATTTCATCATTTGATTAAACTAAAAGGATCATAAAGTAGACAAACAAATATATATGAATGTCTCGATTTATGTTATAATTTTATCTGTGCTTATTCTGTGTTGTTTATGACAAAGAATCATAACAGCTATTGCATTAGAAAAGAGCACTAAGACCTTTTCAAATGTCAAAAGGTTCCCATAACACACCTCATTATTGCACTATCTATTTTAGGCTTGTTTTAAATATTCCTTCCATAAATTCATTTCATTCTCATGTATTTTAATAACACCTTTAAGTTTTGAAACTGCTACATGGCTCTAAAACTACAAACTCCATCATGATGAACGTATATCTTTGAAGGATGGACACATTTTCTGCAGTATTCTCAATCATAAATCCTGTTTTTCTAAAGTAACTTGAAGCATAAATTATCAAGTATTACCATTATCATCTATTTCAGATTGTACATTAATATACAGGAAATTTAGGCACATTTACACTGTTTGCAAAATATCAAAACAATTTTACCTTTTATTCTAAAGAGCCCAAACTAGTCATTCTAGGCTTATTCCAGTTTCTTACAAGCTTTTGGGATTTGAAGTCACTCAACCACTTAGTCAGAGAAAATAAAAACTCACATCTTCCTGAAATTAGGAATATAAGAGTCATATATGAGGATTCAAATTAGCATCAGGAAATGCATCTCTAGTTTTCCTATCACTTCATCATCCAAATGCTTCTAAAATAGCTACATCTGGCCCATTCCTATTATTTAATGAAATGTCCCATTACACCAAGAAAGCACACCTTAAAACAAAATCCCTACAGGTTGTAATGACTGAAAAACCGCTTAATGCTGTGCATACAGACAGAGCTCTTCCACCTGTGCAGTGGGTTGCAAAACATCTCCCACTGTGACACCCCAGTGTAGGTTTTAATTAATACCCAGTTAACCTTAACAAGCATATAATTTACTATTCACCTTCCACCGGCCTAGAAATTATTTTTGTCAGCTCTTGAACTTTCATGAAAACCTGGCTGTTGTATTAATATTGTCGCTGGATAGGGCACTGCAGAGCACAGTGACAGCCGCTGCTGGAGAGGGAGGGAGGCAGTCAGGAAGATTTCCCTTCCAGTACAAAGTATATTATTAAAACAAACTTCTCATTATGTATCTGCTCCCCAAAGAAATAGAATAAAAATGTATTGGGGAATAATTGTCTCCAGCACTAGATCCTCATCCCCTCCACACACACACACACACACACACACACACACACACCCCTCCCTCCACACCATCAGCACCACCCTAACATTAAAGAGCCATGCAAATTGCCCACCAGGCTTGACCCAACCAAGAGCTGAAGTTCGGACAGCCCAGTGAAAGGGTCCTACACATCCAGCTGGCTTGGCAGAGGGGAGAGCCCAGGGACCGCCTGCCAGGGCGCAGCAGGGGAGAGCTAGCCCTTGGCTCTCAAGACGGATGCATCAGAGGTTTTTGCAACCTGGCTAACAGGAGCCACCCAGCACTGAGCCCCCGCCGCTCCCTCCCTGGCATCGATGCCACTCACCTTCCCTGCCGCTGCCTCTTACCGCTCCGCTCCCGGGCTGCAACTTCCAGCCCTTCCCCAAACTGCCATCTTCCACGGGCGCGGGAGGGGAAGGGAAAGTTGCCGCGGCTGCTGGGGGCTAGCGGGGCATGGCCCGGGCGGCGCGCAGGCAGCAGCCGGGGCTGGCTCTGTGTGCGCGGGGCTGAGGGGCGGCAGCGCGCGGAGAAGGAGGGAGGGCGGGAGGCAGCCGCGGCTGCAACCAGCGAGGGGCTGAGCGATGTGAGCGCAGCCCGTGGCGACACAAGGAGGATTTGCTAAAAATAGCCCCTCGCTACCGGGAGGAGGAGAGGCCGGCGGGCTGAGCCAACCCGCCCCGCCGCCGGGGGGGCGAGCGCACGGACGGGGGAAGGGAGGGGGAGGGAAGAGGCGCCCTCGGGGGCTAGGGCTGTGCAGAGGG